>NC_034201.2:30505451-30827396 GCF_002021735.2 Oncorhynchus kisutch | reverse complement strand
ATTTTAGGAGATAAGTGAGGAATTGCTTTGATGGGTCTCCATTTGCCACACACAGCGGGTGTCTTCAGAGGAGCCATAATTGCAGCCCGGGTGGCTAAAAAAGAGCCACTGTCACTTGTTGCGCCAGTACCCCCTGAATACATTCAAGACATATGAACATTTACACAATTACCGCCTCCTTCAGTGTCAGCATGTATAGAATGGAGAAAGTGCTGAAACAAGCCTTTAGTCTGTTTGTTTTGTCATTTGGTAGGTAGAGGTTGATGTGTATGCAGCCTATTAGAGGGTTGAGTATGGAGGTAAATATAGCTAATTTGAACCCTTTACGGCTGTTATCTCAGAGACACGTTTTATGTTTTGTATCTGTGGTTGTTGGGTGGAATTTTGAAAACATTTAGGTTTTTTGATTTGGCAACCCCGTTCCCATGAGTTCCACTGTATGCAGTAGCTACACTATATATACAAAAGTATGTGGACACCCCTTCAAATGAGTGGACTCGGCTATATCAGCCACACCTGTTGCTGACAGGTGTATAAAATTCAGTACACAGCCATGCAATCTCCATAGACAAACATTGGCAGTAGAGTGGCCTTACGGAAGACCTCAGTGACATTCAACGTGGCACCATCATAGGATGCCACCTTTCCAACAAGTCAGTTTGTCAAATTTCTGCCCTGCTAGAGCTGCCCTGGTCATCTGTAAGTGTTGTTATTGTGAAGTGGAAAGGTTTAGGAGCAACAACTGCTCAGCAGCGAAGTGGTAGACCACACAAGCTCACAGAACAGGACCACCGAGTGCTGAAGTATGTTGTCATGTAAAAATCGTCTGTCCTCGGTTGCAACACTGAAAGCAACGTCCGCATAAGAACTGTTAGTCTGGAGGTTCATGAAATGGCTGAGCAACTGCACACAAGCCTAAGATCACCATGCACAATGCCAAGCATCGGCTGTAGTGGTGTAAAGCTTTCCGCCATTGGACTCTGGAACAGTGGAAACGCGTTTCACCATCTGGCAGTCTGACGGACGAATGTGGGTTTTGTGGATACCAAGAGAACGCTACCTGCCCCAATGCCCCAATGCATAATGGCAACTGTGAAGTTTGGTGGAGGCGGAATAATGGTCTGGGGTTGTTTTTCATGGTTTGGGCTAGGCCCCTTAGTTCCAGTGAAGTGAAATCTTAATTACATTTTAGACGCTTTGTGGCAACAGTTTGGGGAAGGCCCTTTCCTGTTCCAGCATCACAATACATCTGTACCCGTCAAAGAGAAACAGTGAGTGTTAGTTAGCTAGTGCCATTGATGAACACAATAAGAGAATGATAGTTAGTGCATTTGAGAATGCTTTAGGCATCTTAGCGTTTTTTAACTTCGTCACAAAGTAATGCATGTTCAACAACAAATTATTTATTTTAAATCAATTTTGATGATGCTATTCAAACTTGGCCAAGAGCAATCAGAGACTTGATAATATATTTGTAATTTTTATAGGGTGCCTTTGCCATGGCCCAATGTTTCATTTCTTTATTGGGGAGAACAAAGAAGCACAGAATGCTTGCTCTTTCAAAATGGGCTTTCAAATGCACAATTTATGTTTCTGTGCATTCAAAAAAACTTCACAAAAAAATCCTTTCAGGGCACAAGCAATTGCTCTTAACTTAATTTAAACAGTGGAGATGGCGCCTTTGGAGGTTTCTGCTTTGTTTCATATTGAAGCACAGAGACAACTGAATGCCAGATTTAACAAAATCACACATGCAATACACCAAATTAAAGCTACAGTTGTTGTTAATCCAGCCAATGTATCAGATTTCAAAAAGGGCTTTACGGTGGAAGCAAACCATGCAATTATCTGATGATAGCACCCCACCAAACAAACACATGACATTCATATTTTAACCCGCCGGGCGTGACACAAAACTCAGAAATAACGATATAATTCATGCCTTACCTTTGAAGATCTTCTTTTGTTGGCACTCAAATGTCCCATAAACATCACAAACAGTCTTTTTGTTTGATAAATTCTGTCGTTATATCCAAAATGTCCATTTATTTGGCGCGTTTGATCCAGAAGAATACCGGTTCCAACTCACGCAACATGACTACCAAATATCTAGTAAGTTACCTGTAAACTTGTTCCAAACATTTCAAACAACTTTCCTTATACAACTTTAGGTATTTTTTAACGTAAATAATAGATCAAATTTAAGACGGGTTAAACTGTGTTCAATACCGGACGAAAACGAAGTGGAGCGTGCTTTCAGGTCTCGCGCCTCTAACAAACAGTACACTTCACTCGACCCTCGTTCTGAACTGCCCTACTTCTTCATTACACAAAGGAAAAACATCAACCAATTTCTAAAGACTGTTGACATCTAGTGGAAGCGATAGGAACTGCAAGCAAGTGCCTTAGATCCCTATAGAAAACCCATTGAAAAGAGAATGACCTCAAATGTTTTTCCTGGATGGTTTGTCCTAGGGGTTTTGCCTGCCAAATAAGTTACGTTATACTCACAGACATCATTCAAACAGTTTTAGAAACTTCAGAGTGTTCTCTATCAAAATCTACTAATAATATGCATAACCTAGCTTCTGGGCCTGAGTAGCAGGCAGTTTACTTTGGGCACGCTTTTCATCTGGATGTGAAAATACCGCCCCCTAGCCTTAAGAAGTTAAAAGTAGACGCCCTTTGCCTTGATGCACTCTTGGCATTCTCTCAACCAGCTTCATGAGGTAGTCACCTGGAATGCATTTCAATAAACAGGTATGCCCTGTTAAAAGTTAATTTGTGGAATTGCTTTCCTTGATGCATTTGAGCCAATCAGTTGTGTTGTGACAAGTTAAGGGTGGTATACAGAAGATAGCCCTATTTGGTAAAAGACCAAGTCTATATTATGGCTAGAACAGCTCAAATAAGCAAAGAGAAACGACATTACTTAAAGACATAAAGGTCAGTCAACCTGGAAAATGTCAAAAACTTTGAAAGTTTCTTTAAGTGCAGTCACAAAAACCATCAAGGGCTATGATGAAACTGGCTCTCATGAGGACCACCACAGCAAAGGAAGACCCAGAGTTACCTCTGCTGCAGAGGATAAGTTAGAGTTACCAGTCTCAGATTGCAGCCCTTCATGGTCAAATTGCTACAAAGAAAAGTAATGAAGTAATGAATTTGCATTTTATTGCATGACATAAGTATTTGATCACCTACCAACCAGTAAGAATTCCGGCTCTCACAGACCTGTTAGTTTTTCTTTAAGAGGCCCTCCTGTTCTCCACTCATTACCTGTATTAACTGCACATGTTTGAACTCGTTACCTGTATAAAAGACACCTGTCCACACACTCAATCAAACAGACTCCAACCTCTCCACAATGGCCAAGACCAGACAGCTGTGTAAGGACATCAGGGATAAAATTGTAGACCTGCACAAGGCTGGGATGGGCTACAGGACAATAGGCAAGCAGCTTGGTGAGAAGGCAACAACAGTTTATGCAATTATTAGAAAATGGATGAAGTTCAAGATGACAGTCAATCACCCTCGGTCTGGGGCTCCATGCAAGATCTCACCTCGTGGGGCATCAATGATCATAAGGAAGGTGAGGGATCAGCCCAGAACTACACTGCAGGACCTGGTCAATAACCTGAAGAGAGCTGGGACCACAGTCTCAAAAGAAAACCATTAGTAACACACTACGCCGTCATGGATTAAAATCCTGCAGCGCACGCAAGGTCCCCCTGCTCAAGCCAGTGCATGTCCAGGCCCGTCTGAAGTTTGCCAATGACCATCTGGATGATCCAGAGGAGGAATGGGAGAAGGTTATGTGGTCTGATGAGACAAAAATAGAGCTTTTTGGTCTAAACTCCACTCACCGTGTTTGGAGGAAGAAGAAGGATGTGTACAACCCCAAGAACACCATCCCAACCGGGAAGCATGGAGGTGGAAACATCATTCTTTGGGGATGCTTTTCTGCAAAGGGGACAGGATGACTGCACCGTATTGAGTGGAGGATGGATGGGGCCATGTATCGTGAGATCTTGGCCAACAACCTCCTTCCCTCAGTAAGAGCATTGAAGATGGGTCGTGGCTGGGTCTTCCAGACCTTAACTCTAACCCCTTGCCTCGAGCCTAGCTAACGATAGACAGCTAGCTAACGTTAGCATTAGTCACATAGCTAATGTTGGCCACCACAAATTTGAATTTGTAACATATCATACCATTTGCGAATTTGCAAACAGTGGCATAACATTTGATTAACACTTGATTTACATCATTAATATTCGGTCTGGTTGGCTGGTAGCTTATACGCGCTTCATCATTTATTTCCTTATAGAATCATAGCTGGAAGGGTGCTGGAGGTGCTGCAGCACCTTTGATACATTTGTAAAAATTATAGAATTACTGCTGCCTGTTCAGAAAGAAATGAAATAATTCAGTATAATCTACTACACATGAGTAAACCACTAATTTAGCAACAGAGGATCAATGGCTTCTTAAAAAATATTGTCTAGCTGTGGGTTGTGTAGCCCAATAACAAGGCATAGCCTACAATTGGTAACACCTGGCAAATCTGTCAGTGAACAGCATGCAGACAAAACAGGCCATTTGCAATATTTCAAATACAATCGCAGGAAAACACAGGTTGGAAAGCAAAGGGCTCCTACTGAAAATAGACTCTAATCTTTCTGCTGTAGGCAACCAATACATGTTATAAACATCCAAACAGACATATTGAGTAAATATTGTTTTACAAAGTTAAACAAGGGTGAGGTAGGCCTTTGGCAGGGATGGCGAGTGAGCTGTGCAACATTGGGTGAGTCAGTGAAACTGGAAAGCTTTTTAAGGACTATAATTTCCTTCTCATATTGTAAAATATGCCTCCACATCCCTGGGCCTAGGCTATTGATGGATTCAAGATTAGGTCGTTTTTATTGATCTCAGTTTTTTATTGATCTCAAAGTAGCCTGTATTTTGATAATTTATGCGTTATTTAAAAATATTCTCCCAAAGTCTCCAGTCATGTAGAATTGTATGACATCTGTTTGTAAAAGGGCATAAAACATCAGACCCTAGGCTACTAAAACTGGCCCATGTGTGCAACTTCTGTATGTGCCTATATTATACTGTTCTATGCCACTAAACAAATGTGATGATATGCATGCAGTGCTTTATTAAAGCTTTTTTGTCTTAATCTCATGTGTTCCGGTACCTAAGAGCTCCCAATGTCACCTCTCACTCACTTTTGGTTGGCATCTCCCAATTTACAAATGAAGCACTGAACACAGATATACAGTAGTCTAGACCCCTCAAACTAAACTCTGGACCTCATAGACAGTTCCATTGCATTTTTTTCATTGTTCCCCTCTAATCAGGGACTTATTTAGCCATGGGATACCAGGTGGGATCAATTAATTATCAGGTAGAACAGAAAACCAGCAGGCTCCAGACCTCGTAGGGTAGGAGTTGAATACCACTAGACTCTAGCTAACCGCCATAATATGAAAATATCCACACAAGCCACTAGCCAGCCATATATCAGGAGTTGGAAGATTATGAATGTTAGGCTATATTATGAAGTTATTATTAAAGAGCATTTTAAGATGAACCACAATCAGTAAAAAAAATACACAGTATATATTGAGCTAGCTAACTATTAGATTTACATCAATAATCAACATCAATTATCAGCTGATAGCCTACCCTCTTTTCCCGATGTCAAGCATGTCTTTAGGGGCACTAAGGTGAACTTTGCCCCTGTAGTTTCAGAGGCAGATAAGGAAAAACACAAAGTAAACATGAAAATATTGCCAATGGCACTGTTACTTTGAAGTCACACTCTGTGAAGCTCACGTATATACCCCGAGGAAGTGTATGTCTGCACAAGCTTTTGTAGCCTAGTCCCATATTATATGTACTGTAGCCAAGTCTTCCATGGTTGTCAAGCCTTACGTATGTTAAATATAGAAGAGATGGCAACAGCACACACATGGGTCTGAGTTCATTATTATGCACTTATGAACCTGTCTTTTCATTTCAAGATACAATATTTAAATTATTTAGAAGATACTCTCATTGGGATCTAATGAAAAGAAAGTGTGCAGTGGCTCAATGACAAACGACCAAACAGACGGAAATTACTGCTGATATGTTAAGTAGGTTAATGAAGGACAGAAATACCCGCCTGCACTAAACAATACGATACAAAAACAGATTGTGCTTATTACAAGATAAATAAACCAAATCACGTGATGCCAATTTACGCAAATCAATTTCCATTCCAAATTGATATTTGCCGCATTAAAAGTTTACGGTGGTGATCATGACGTGTGCATTTATTTTTCAAATGGTTAAATAATTAGGGCGATTGAATAGGTCCACAGCTGGATGTTCAAAACCTGTCTCCTATTTACATGTGGGGAGTTTGTCATTCCAGCTGGGAATAGAAGAAGATAACATTCTCGCTAATTAGGAAAAGATGCTTATTCAGTTATTCTCTTGAACAGTCCAATCACTAGCCTATGAAAGCAACAGAGGGAGTATTATGTTTATAACAAAAACATACTGTATTCTGCATTAAAATCCCATTCAATATGAGCTGGAGCAGCTCTCAAACAAGTGCGTCCATTAATGGAGTGTGCCGATGGTTGGACTCCTCAGCTGAGCTAACTTTGTAATTGAATGTTAGAGAGAGCTCCTTGGAATCTTCTGCTAGATTACGCCCTCATTTACCAAGCTCGGGACTTTTATAGATTCAATTCATCAAAATTGCCTATAAGAGGGGAATCAGTTTTAAATGTTTTTGTGTGCGTGCGCGTCTGTGTGTGTGTGTGCTGATTCATGTAAAATATGTTCAAGCAATTGCATAATGGGGGTAATAACCATGAAGCTTTTATTTACCACAGAAAGGCAGATTTATAATCATTATGACTGAAAACACTCTATATACTGTATGTGTTTAAGTTCTATCTATCCAGATGTAATGTACAGTGCATTCAGAAAGTATTCAGACCTCTTGACTTTTTACACATTTTGTTACGTTACTGCCTTATTCTAAAATGTAATAAATTGTTTTTTCCCCTCCTCAATCTACACACAATAGCCCACAATGACGAAGCAAAAGCAGGTTTGTAGAAATTATTGCAAATGTATTAAAAATGTAAAACGATATCACATTTACATAAGTATTCAGACCCTTTACTCAGTACTTTCTTGAAGCAGCTTGGGCAGCGATTACAGCCTCGATTCTTCTTGGGTATGACTAGGGCTGTGGGGGTCACAAAATTTTGTCAACTGGTGATTGTCAGGCAAATAACTGTCGGTCTCGCGGTAGTTGACCGTTAATTAACATAAACACATTTAGCATCTCCTGGCTTCCACATTTAATTAAAAAGTATAATAAATCCATGTAATATAGCCTACACCTTCACAATAAATCAATTTATTTAAGACAGGTCTGAAGAAGCTGGATATGAAGAAAATGTAGTCTATTTAAGAAGAAAATAATGACATACTCTGAGTTGTCCAGATGTGGCTGTGCCAAATGGCTGTGGGCTATACTAGTTAATTTAGCAGACAAGATTTTATTATTTTGTTGTATGAAGAATACAATTGCTCAAAGCTGAATAAAATATTATTTTCTCCAAACAATTTGAGGGAGTGTGCACGTGTTGAGCGGTTAACAAAGAAATAAGGATTCCTATATGCTTAATTTAGAGTTATTAGTGTAACTTCAGTTGTTCTATAAACGTTGGGCTATATGTTTTGATTTTTAATACATTGTAAGGCTGCATGACGAGACTAATGATGATTTGAAAAAAGTCGCTTGAAAGACGAGCTTTGCTTAGTTTTTTTTGCGCAGGCTGTACGCACTCCAATAGTCTCTCATTTACAATTTGACAAGCACTTGATAAAGCCGTAATGCACCCTTTAAAAAAATCCATGCCTTTTGCGGCCTAGAGTTCTGCGTTGTGCCCTTCTCCCCGAGTGTGTGCTGCTCAATGCGAAGCGTCTCTCACTCACACGGCTCTCCGTCACATGATGGGGTCTTTCTTAAAGGCTACAAGTTCAGACCGACATCGCATCCTTATCCAATTCCGAGGTGCATATTGATGATATTGACGATATTGGATGAACTGTCCACATTTACTTTTCATCAGCCAACAATATGAGTAGGCCTAACGAACAGCAAAAGCACTAGCCTATGTCAATCTACTATCCGCCATAGTAAAAAAGTCAACCTATTCTGTTTTAGAAATAAATATTCCAAACCGTCTGTGACAGTTGTGGCATGTGATAGATCCCTAATTAATACAACCACTAGCATAAAGAATGTGGCAATGTGGCTGATGCAACAGAACAGAACGTTTAGCTTAAAGTGTGGATAAACTATTAGGCTATTTCTTCACATTTATGAGTGCAGCTATGCACGCATGGTAATAGGCTATAAGTGCAAATGTTCCATAAGCGGAAAACACCATTATCAAAAGTGAGCACAAATGCAATCATGCATGTAATGCTTTTATTATAATGGTGGTGCATTTTTATGGTGAAAAGGATCTTCCCCAAACTTGAAACTCACCTGCTGCTTATATATGCCAGTTAGGCATATAGCAATTTTCAGGTCTCTCCAGAGATGTTCAATTGGGTTCAAGTCCAGGCTCTGCCTGGGTCACTCAAGGACATTCAGAGATTTGTCCCAAAGCCACTCCTGCATTGTCTTGGCTGTGTACTTAGGGTTGTTGTTCTGTTGGAAGGTGAACCTTAGCCCCAGTCTGAGGTCCTGAGCGCTCTGGAGCAGGTTTTCATCAAGGATCTCTCTGTACTTTGCTCCATTCATCTTTCCCTCGATCCTGACTAGTCTCCCAGTCTCTGCCACTGAAAAACATCCCCACAGCATGATGCTGCCACCACCATGCTTCACCAGAGGGATGGTGTCAGGTTTCCTCCAGATGTGACACTTGGCATTCAGGCCAAAGAGTTCAGTCTTAGTTTCATCAGACCAGAGAATCTTGTTTTGTTTCTCATGGTCTTAGAGTCTTTAGGTGCCTTTTGGCAAACTCCAAGCGGTTTATGTGCCTTTTATTGAGGAGTGGCTTCTGTCCAGCCCTTCTACCATAAAGGCCTGAATGGTCTACGGAGCAATTCCTTGGTTTTTGCTCTGACATGCACTATCAACTGTGGGACCTTACATCGACAGGTATGTCTTTTTTACAAATCACGTCCAATCAATTGAATTTAGCACAGATAAACTCCAATCAAGTTGTAGAAACATCTGAAGGATGGTCAATGGAAACAGGATGCACTTGAGCTCAATTTCACGTCTGATGAAACCAAGATTGAACATTTTTGGCCTGAATGCCAAGCGTTTCATCTGGAGGACAACATTTTAAATTCATTTTAAATTTTTAATTAAGCAACCATTTCTAAAAAACAGTTTTTGCTTTGCCATTAAAGGGTATTGCATGTAGATTGATGAAGGAAAAAAACGATTTAATCCATTTTACAATAAAGCTGTAACGTAACAAAATGTGGACAAAGTCAAGGGGTCTGAATACTTTCTGAATGCACTGTATGTTAAATGTGTGTACAATGTACACAAAAAAGAAAGAGCTGTAAAAACAAAGGAATTTTTGTTCTCCAAATATGCAGTTAAAGCAATAACCAAACGTCATCCTTGCCACTGTTTTGATAAAAAGCTGGGGGATAGGGCTGGAGAAATGTAACTACCTCCAAATTCATAGACAGAGCTATGGATGAAAGAAATGACCACCCATGACATCAAAATTATAGTATTAACCATGTTTTGACGATATAAAGTGTTTGTAAACAATATTAATGTAAACAAACATTGGATTAAAATAAGCTTTTACTTTGGGCTCCGATGGGGTACAACAGTTCAACTAAGCTTATGAGGCAAGTTATATTCTTCATGTATCATTGGACATATATCATAAATTTAGAAGTCCAAAAATGGATGTACTAGTCACAGATTGCCCCTTTACTAAAACATAAAAAGAGTAATTAAAGTATATCAGGATGAACTGGCCATTAATAAATGCCATTTAGCAGATGTTTTTAACCAAAACGACTTACTGTCATGCATGTATACATTTTCCATACGGGTGGTCCTGGTAATCAGGACTTTGCTTTGCAAGCGCCATGCTCTAGGACTTCACATGGGTTAGTTAAGAATGGTGTTCCACCTTATTAATTAGTGGTAGGGTTGCACATTTTTGGTAACTTTCCCAAAATTCCCCAGTTTTCCCGAAATACTGGTTGGAAAAGACCTAGAATTAAGAGGGAATAAGCAGGATTTTCAGGAATACTCCATCCAGGGTTGCTGGAAAAACAGAAAATGTTGGGAAAGTTACCGGAATTGTGCAACCCTAATAAGTGTACCCACATGTACAGTTGTGGCCAAAAGTTTTGAGAATGACACAAATATTAATTTTAGTCGAAACCTGCTTCTTCGGTGTCTTTAGATATTTTTGTCAAATGAAGTATAATTACAAGCATTTCATACATGTCAAAGGCATTTATTGACAATTACATGAAGTTGATACAAAGAGTCAATATTTGCGGTGTTGACCCTTCTTTTTCAAGACCTTTGCAATCCGCCCTGGCATGCTGTCAATTAACTTCTGGGCCACTGATGGCATTTTGTCAGCATTTGTGGGTTTTTGTTTGTCCACCTGCCTCTTGACGATTGACCACAAGTTCTCAATGGGATTAAGGTCCACACATGAATGGTCTCAGGATGCTTTACTGTTGGCATGACACAGGACTGATGTTAGCACTCACCTTGTCTTCTCCGGACAAGTTTTTTTCCGGATGACCCAAACAATCGGAAAGGGGATTCATCAGAGAAAATGACTTTACCCCAGTCCTCAGCAGTCCAATCCCTGTACCTTTTGCAGAATATCAGGTCTGTCCCTGATGTTTTTACTGGAGAGAAGTGGCTTCTTTGCTGCCCTTCTTGACACCAGGCCATCCTCCAAATGTCTTCGCCTCACTGTGCGTGCAGATACACTCACACCTGCCTGCAGATGCACTCACTCCTGCTCCTGAGCAAGCTCTGTACTGGTGGTGCCTCGATCCCGCAACTGAATCAACTTTAGGAGACATTCCTGGCGCTTGCTGGACTTTCTTGGGCGCCCTGAAGCCTTCTTCACAACAATTGAACCGCTCTCCTTGAAGTTGATGATCCGATAAATGGTTGATATGGTGCAATCTTACTGGCAGCAATATCCTTGCCTGTGAAGCCCTTTTTGTGCAAAGCAATGATGACACACGTATTTCCTTGCAGGTAACCATGATTGACAGAGGAAGAACAATGATTCCAAGCACCACCCTACTTTTGAAGCTTCCAGTCTGTTATTTGAACTCAATCAGCATGACAGAGTGATCTCCAGCCTTGTCCTCGTCAACACTCACACCTGTGTTAACGAGAGAATCACTGACATGATGTCAGCTGGTCCATTTGTGGCAGGGCTGAAATGCAGTGGAAATGTTTTTTGGGGATTTAGTTCATTTGCATGGCAAAGAGGGACTTTGCATTCCTGCGTCTGTCTCCCGATCCTTTATGCCAATGTGACAGTAACAGAATCTGTCATGGTACAGAGAATGAATACTATTAGAACCACATTTTGCTTTAGTATGATAGAGAGTTTGACCCAATATTGGATTCAGGATATTATCTCACTGCAGAACATACAGAATGTCCACCAAAACTTAATTTGAAACTGCAATAAGCTTGGGAAATAAAATGTATTTAATTGTTTGTTTTTGTTTTTATTCACTTGAAATCAATGGTCATTATTCGAGATGTGCTATGCCCAGAAGGTTAGCACAGAAAGTTAATGCATAGTTATTCATTGTTAGCAGTTTGTGTACTGTCAATACTTAAAGTATCTACTTTTAATTCCTCAGAAATGCAAAAACAAAGGGCCTCCCGGGTGGTGCAGTGGTTAAGGGAGCTGTACTGCAGCGCTAGCTGTGCCACCAGAGACTCTGGGTTGCGCCCAGGCTCTGTCGTAACCGGCCGCGACCGGGAGGTCTGTGGGGCGACGCACAATTGGCCTAGCGTCGTCTGGGTTAGGGAGGGTTTAGCCGGTAGGGAAATCCTTGTCTCATTGCGCACCAGCGACTCCTGTGGTGGGCCGGGCGCAGTGTGCGCTAACCAAGGTTGCCAGGTGCACGGTGTTTCCTCCGACACATTGGTGCAGCTGGCTTCCGGGTTGGATGGCGCTGTGTTAAGAAGCAGTGCAGCTTGGTTCGGTTGTGTATTGGAGGACGCATGACTTTCAACCTTCGTCTCTCCCGAGCCCGTACGGGAGTTGTAAGCGTTGAGACAAGAGAGATCAGTCTACGACTAGGTTGGCTGGAGTAGCTACTAAACAATTGGATACCATGAAATTGGGGGTAAAATTCAACAACAATTTTTTTTTAAATGCAAGAACAAGGGATGCTAGTGCAATACAAACATCCTAATAGAGACCCATCTCCAGATGAAACAAGCCATAAAATGTTGTGTCCCTTGGACATCACAAGGACTCCAGGGTTTCTGGCTCTAGCCAAGTGTTTTTGGCACTATTTGAGTTTGTGGTGCTGTATTGTAACAGTTTTCATCCTAATTTGGTGTTACCCAAAGTATTTTGCTATCCAGGTGGGAATGTTTACTGTAGTTCAATGGCAATGCCAAAATTTTAGCAATTGAATGATACATCAGAATTTAGACTATTTCGATACTCCGATATGATCATTTAACCGCTCACTGTTAGACAGACAATATGCAGACAGTATACACTACTGGATTGTTGCTGCTCCAGCCGAACACAGCCAAGCGGAGAAAGTAAACCCAATGCTCATTCTCATTGCAGTCGCAGCGCAAGGTTCAATCTTTCAGCCCCACAATCACCATCACACACTGTTCCAGTGCACTGCACTATCCTCTTGCCTCGGGACATTCAGTGTGGGCCCAGTTATTACAAGGCTTTTCCAGGGTGACAGAAATAAAGAATTAAATAGGTATCCATCAACAAGGAGGGAGGACTGAGGAGGAGAGGGAGGGAGGACAGAGGAGGGAGGGAGGACTGAGGAGGAGAGGGAGGGATGACAGAGGAGGACTGAGGAGGAGAAGGGAGGGAGGACAGGGAAGGGAGGACGGACGAGTGGATTGATGATATTCTGGCCCTTTCTGGAGCTCTCGTTGTAGTCATGACCTAGCTCAGCAGCCACCCGCCGCTTCGCCACGCTTCATGATAGATAGATGAATCAGGGGCTTCTGCCGGATAAGGAGGGATCCCTGGTATCTCACTCCACCACAGTAACTGACTGGCAATGTTTGTTCACTCGACCAGAGTTCTGTCCCAAATGGCACCCGTTACCTATTTAGTGCACTACTTTGGACCAGGGCCCATAGAGAATAGGGTGCCATTTGGGACGCTGACCAGGAACTAACGGTAGCTGCCCCGGATGCATTAATACAATTTAGATTGTTGGGAATCAACGCAGTAACCAAGAATGAAGTCTGTTTGGAAATTGCTTTGTACTACAGCTACATGGAAGTGTATTGGTATTTCAGGAGGTTTATTTGCATGTCTTTGTACTTAGACTGCTGTTGCCTTGATGCTGTTTCCTGGCAGGAAAGGAGTAAAAAAGGGTATATGCGTGATGATTTAAGACGGTACAATTCAGCATATATAACAATGAATTCCTCTCCAATGAAGTAGAGACTAAGGGGACATTTCTGACCAGCAACCCATTGACAGCCCGACTAGCACAAATCTATAACTGACCCTGACCTTAACCCTACCCCTAACCATCAAATGTTATTTGTCACAAGCGCCGAAAATACAACAGTAGACCTTACAGTGAAATTCTTACTTACAAGCTCTTAACCCGACAATACAGTTTTAAGAAAATACCTAAAAAAAGTAAGAGAGAAGAATAACAAATAATTCAAGAGCAGCAGTAAATAACAATAGTGGGGCTATATACAGGGGGTACCGGTGTCAAGGTAATTGAGGTAATATGTACACTTAGGTAGAGTTATTAAAGTGAGATACATAGATAATAACAGAGTAGTAGAAGAAGGGGGCGGGAGGCAATGCAAATAGTGTGGGTAGCAATTTGATTAGGTGTTCAGGAGTCTTATGGTTTGGGGGTAGAAGCTGTTGAGAAGCCTCTGACCTAGACTTGGTGCTCCGGTACCGCTTGCCATGCGGTTACAGAGAGATCAGTCTATGACTAGGGTGGCTGGAGTCTTTGACGATTTTTAGGACCTTCCTCTGACACCGCCTGGTATAGAGGTCCTGGATGGCAGGAAGTTTGCCCCGGTGATGTACTGGGCCGTACGCACTACCCTCTGTAGTGCCTTGTGGTCGGATGCCGAGCAGGTGCCATACCAGGCAGGGATGCAACCCTTTAGGATGCTCTCGATGGTGCAGCTGTAGAACATTGAGGATCTGAGGACAAATGCCAAATCTTTTCAGTCTCCTGAGTGGAAAAAGGTTTTGTTGTGCCCTCTTCGACTGTCTTGGTGTGCTTGGACCATGTTAGTTTGTTGGTGATGTGGACGCCAAGGAACTTGAAGCTCTCAACCTGCTCAACTACAGCCCCATTGATGAGAATGGGGGCGTGTTCGGTCCTCCTTTTCCTGTAGTCCACAATCATCTCCTTTGTCTTGATCATGTTGAGGGAGAGGTTCTTGTCCTTGTACCACACGGTCAGGTCTCTGACCTCCCTATAGGCTGTTTCCTAACCTTAGCCCTAACCGTAAGATCATTTTAACCAATTCTAAAATGTTATATTGTTTTGCATGTCAGACATGTACCCTTAGTTTTCCCCCTAAAAAAGAGTCACTTCAACATTGTGCCTCGGTGTCCGTTATTTTGTTATGGACATTTCTCTGTTTTAATTGTATTCAGCAAATCAAATCTCCCAAATCAAAAATAATTTTACCCAGTGGTGTTTTAAAATACTTTTTACTACCAAATGTGCTTTTGCCAAATTGCCACGCTGCCATGGATTCATTGATATAAAATAATGTCAACATCAATATTCACCCCAGCTAAACCTTTGAAAGCTTAAACCCAATACGTTAATCTCTAAATGCTCATTGTTCATGGCATCTATGATAATGCTTAAATGCAAGGGGACACATGCTCCGGCATTAGTGCCTGATGTGGTTTTCATAGCTCATTGTGAGTTCAAATGAATGCCGATTCTGATGGGTTGAATCAAAGTGAGACTGTCAAAATGCATTATCTTCGCTGCTAAGTCTTTTAATAGAAGTAAGGCAGTGTCATGGTATCTAATAGAACCCCCAGCTATACGTACGGTTTATCCCTCTCTTGTGTTTGTTTTCCATCAAAGAGGATAATAAATCAAAGCTGGCACATACTGTATGATACATTCTATATTCTGTTTTGGAGTCAGTGAAAAATCTCCTAATACAGGGAAAAGTGAGTGCTACTGACATGCAACAGTTATACTGTACCCTCCCCCTGAAAGCAAATCCATCCATTTGTCCTTTACCTGTGCCCCCCTCTCTCTCTCGTAATAATAAGGTAAGTAACCGTACCACAACACTGTCACCTTGGAGAAATTGGATTCAGAGGGTGGCCGCTCAATCTCATACTGTATGAACTGACATTGGCTGCAACCCAACTTGGATTGATACACATCCTTCCCACTTCCTTCCTGCCCTTTCTATCTCCCTCGCTCTCCCTTGCCCTCTCCCTCTATCTTATGTTTTTTGTCTCTCTTTCTTTCTGTCTCCCTTCCTTCTCTCTCTCTTGCTCTATCAGTCTCTCCCCCTCTCCCTCTGTATTGAGTTATCTCTCCTCTCTCTCTTTATCTACAACCAGAATCTGCCTGCGGCATAAGTGTGGTGCTCCTTCGGTTTTCAAAGACACAGTGAGTGTATGGGAGCCTCGGGAGCAGGCCCCTCATGAGATATGCCAGCCCCCTCCCACCCCCACCTCTCTGCTCTGTGTGGTCTCCTGAGGGTCCTCTATTTCTAAGTCTGCGTCAGTGACTGGGGATACGGTGTGCAGGAGGCTGTTATCTTTGTGGCATCTCGTCTCTCACTTACAGCTTGTCCTCTGCTCCTTCACTATCAAGTACTTGAGTACTGCAGTATTGAGTATTCAGGATTTTCAAGAAGCGGATTGCATTTGAACAGTGTTTATTTGTTTGAGTTCCCCGAAGGTACAATCTATGTTATATTTGATACAAACAGTTCATTTCAGTATTTCTGACACAAGCTTTCTGTGTTCATAGTTGCACAGTAACGCCTGCAGTCGATAGTAAACTCTGCCTCGGCTGAGCCAACATGTCCCTCACGGCCGTCCTTTAATTTTTCTCCAAACGGGAAGCAGAAGTCCTGCTGGTGCCCTCTGCCGTACGTCGCTGTGTTTTCACTGGCTTTACTGACGCAATGGGTGACAGGCACACAGGCCCGTATCGGTAATGAGTGAGGCCATGGCCATGCTAGGGCCCCCAGCCGAGGTGGGATTTGCTAGCTACTTTCCCCCAACGACACACATTTTACGGCAGCCATAAAATGAGCTGGGAACTATTGATTTTATATAAACACCTCCATCTTGGCAATCATGGGCCCTACAAACGGCCTGGGTTGTACTGTAAAAAGCCATACTTAACCTAGACACTTTAAAGTGTGTTAGATTTACTCATGATGGTCTTTTCTCTGCAAATTGCTTTGTTGGTTATGGTAACTCCTTGTTGACCCCTTTTACATATAGAGACTTGAAGTATGTGTTTAGTGTTGCCTGTACAGTGTATAAGAGTTGAACACGATGTCAGTTGGTCGATTTGTGTCCTCTCTGACCTCTCAGTTAAAGATCAGCCAGGAGCACAGTCTGGATAATCTGCCATAATTCTGTTGACAGATACCCAGCCTGCTAGAGGGCATATTGTTCATGTACACTCCCCCTGAAAGCATGGTATGGATTCAGATTGCTTTATAAACAGCGTGGTACACATATACAGACATGCAAGTTAGTTTGACATTTCTGAGTGTCTGAACAGAAAGATATAATGGAAAGCCACAGTCAAGACTTAAACCGCTAATTGCTAGGCAGGCTACATAACATGCCTAAGAACATTTGTTGAGTTTTTGCGTCAATAAAACAATCAACTTTTTTCAAACGACTGCACATATGAGCTCTAGTGCTCCAAATGCGTTTTTTTATGAAACAGATACTTAGCTCCATGATGCAGTCTGAATTTGACGTTGCAGTAGTGGTAAAAGAGTTAACAGAGCGAGAGGCTAACGAGAATGACGAAAGACAGCGAGAGAAAGCGGGATGAGGTAGGGAGACACTAGAGAGTGAGCGGGGCACAAGAGAAACAAGAAAGACTAGAAAAAAAGTGAGAGAAGGACGAGGCTTTCTGGGCACCTGTGCGTTGTGGGGTCTGTCTGACACCTGTGCGTTCCGAGGGTTCTCCTGACACCCTCGTCAGGTGATCCGAGATCATCCATGACTGCTTTTGTTAATGGCTCCTACCAGGTGGGAGTCACATGTCTGTTCAAACTCAGCAAAGTGAATACATGTGCATGCCATTACTGTCACCCACAATACCTGGGGAGATTTTTCTTAGTGTTATTTTTTTTTTTAAGATCTTTTTCGACATCAAGTACGTCCTTTGTACTTGACGTTAAGTTCTGTGCATGAAGGAATAAGCCTTCTCCCTCAAGCTTAACTGAAACATTGTATGATTTGCTTTATTGATGTGACAGTGAGGTGAACAGAAACGTGAATACTGAGAGCAGAGCAGTGATGGCTAAAGTGGAACTACAAAGGCAGCTACGCTAATCAATTAGTCATGTTTTCCACGACAAAATGTCAGTTTACAGAATGGTGATGAGTGTGGAGGCAGTTTTAAGTTTTGAGTCAATGTGTTTAAGGAAAGGATAGAGTGAGGAATACAACAGAAATATTCAGACTCCTTGACTTTTTCCACATGTTGTTACGTTACAGCCTTATGCTAAAATGTATTCAATTGTTTTTTTCTCTCTCATTAATCTAAACACAATATCCCATAATGACAAAGCAAAAACAGGTTTTTAGATTATTTTTTAAAACATTTTATAAAATAAAAATAAAAACTGAACTATCACAAGTATTCAGACCCTTTACTCAGCAAGTACAGCCTATAGTCTTCTTGGGTATGATGCTAAAAGCTTAGCACAACTGTATTTGTGGATTGTCTCCCATTCTTCTCTGCATATCTCTCAAGCTTTGCCAGATTGGATGGGGAACATTGCTGCAGAGCTATTTTCAGGTCTCTCCAGAGATGTTCGATCGGGCTCTGACTGGGCCACTCAAGGACATTCAGAGTCTTGTCCGGAACCACTCCTGCATTGTCTTGGCTATGTGCTTAGGGTCGTTGTCTTGTTGGAAGGTAAACCTTTGCCCTAGTCTGACATCCTAAACTCTCTGGAGCAGGTTTTCATCAAGGATCTCTCTGTACATTGCTTCGTTCATCTTTCCATCGATCCTGACTAGTCTCCCAGTCCCTGCCGCTGAAAAACATCCCCACATCATGGTGCTGCTGCCACCACCATGTAGGGATGGTGCCAGGTTTCCTCCAGACGTGACACTTGGCCTTCAGGCCAAAGAGTCTTGTTTCTCATGGTCAAACCAAGCAGGCTGTCATGTGGCTTTTACTGAGGAGTGGCTTCTGTCTGGCCACTCTACCATAAAGGCCTGATTGGTAAAGTGCTGCAGAGATGGTTGTCCTTCTGGAAGGTTCTCCCATCTCCACAGAGGAATTCTAGAGCTCTGTCAGAGTGACCATCGGGATCTTGGTCACATCCCTTACCATGACTCTTCACCCCCGATTGCTCAGTTTGGTCGGTTGGCCAGCTCTAGGAAGAGTCAAATCTTGGTGGTTCAAAACCTTTTCAATTTAAGAATGATGGAGGCCACAGTGTTCTTGGGGATCCTTCAATGCTATAGAAACATGTTGGGACCCTTCCCCAGATCTGTGCCTCTACACAATTGTGTTTCGGAGCTCTACGGAAGATAGAGACATGCACTGTCAATGTTATATAGACAGGTGTGTTCCTTTCCAAATCATGTCCAATCAATTGGACTCCAAATGTTGTAGAAACATCTCAAGGTTGATCTGTAAGGACTGACGCCGGGGAGGAGAAGCAGGTACGGGAAGTTGAAAATTTAATGAGGAACAGACAGGTAACGTGACAGGAAAAGAGTCAGCACACGGGTAAACAAGGACAATCAATGCAGAAGCAGGGAACAGAGCGGGAAACCAGACAGATATAGGGAAGGTAATGACAAAGGTAATTGAGTCCAGGTGAGTCCAATAATCGCTGATGCGCGTGACGGGGGAAGGCAGGTGTGCGTAATGATGATGGCAGGTGTGCGTAATGATGATGGCAGGAGTGCGCAATGCTGGGCAGCCTGGCGCCCTTGAGCGCCAGGGGGGAAGAGTGGGAGCAGGCGTGACATGATCAATGGAAACAGGATGCAGCTGAGCTCAATTTCAAGTCTCATACCAAAGGGTCTGAATACTTACAGTATGTAAATAAGGTATTTAATTATTTTTTTTACATTTGCAAAATAACTGTTTTTGCATCGTTATTATGGGCTATTGCGATGTTTTAGATGTTAGATGTAGATGTTTTATTTAATCAATTTTAGAATAAGGCTGTAACGTAACAATGTGGAAAATGTCAAGGGGTCTGAATACTTTCCAAAGCCACTGTATATATAATATTATTTTTTTATCTATACATTTTCAGTTTTCCACAAGACAGACAATATCAGTTGAAGACATTAGTTATTCCCCCACCCTTCAATTCCCTGAAACAAATGACAGATAAACATGGAAAAGTATTTTCATTGTTTTTAACATATGATGTCAGCTTATTAAATGATTGATCTAGATTTTTTTTTAAATCTTTGCTGTACACTGCTGATTTGTGCATGTTCTGGGTTCATCTCCAATTGATTCAGACTTCAACCTTTCCTTCGGTCAGAATCCTGAAACAAAAAGGGTTAATTGGCAGCTGGCTAGTAAATCAGTTCATGAATCATTGTTGCTTGGAGTCGTGGGAGCTTGCAGTTGAGCTTGACTTAGAATAACATCACTTCTTTCTGATGTAGCCAATAGCTAGGTTTCCAACCAATTGGCGACAGATTTTCAATTTGATGGTTGTTATACTGTATCAATATTTGCGCATAAATGTGTTTCCACTGCTATTTTTCGCATAATACATTTTACCGACACAAAAAGATCTCACCATGTCCAATGAAAAAATTATCATCAGCATTTATAAAATTGTACCAAAACGTTGTTTTCTTTTATATGGTATGACTTTACTCTCATAAAACCTGTGGATGGAAATGTGGTTAATTAGTCAATTATACTTCTGAGTGTAGTTACAGATGTAGGATCTTAATTTGATTACCCTGTTGTTGCAGGAAATTCAAACGTTAAGGTTTAAAACTGGCTACAGGTTATCTACAAGTCTCTGCTAGGTAAAGCCCTGCCTTATCTCCGCTCACTGGTCACCATAGCAGCACCTACTCGTAGCACGCGCTCCAGCAGGTATATCTCACTGGTCACCCCCAAACCAATTCCTCCTTTGGTCGTCTTTCCTTACAGTTCTCTGGGGCCAATGACTGGAACGAATTGCAAAAATCTCTGAAGCTCCCTCACCGAGCTAACCTTTAGCTCGGAAAGCTCTTGCCAGATTGTACAAAGCGATTCAAACTAGAGCATACCAGACCTATTTTCTCTCCATATCCCTGGATTCCTACCGCAAGCTCTGAATCTTTTCACCTGGATCATCGCAGCTAGCTAGCTGCAATCCGAGTGACTATTCCTGGCTAACGTCTCTGTCCCGAAGCAAGCACCAATTAGCCTGGAGCTAGCCCATGCTAGGCCCATCTCCCGGCTAGCTGAAGAGGCCCATCAGCCACTCCTGGGCTACATTACCCGGACCCCTTCAACTGCCGGTACGGGGCACGGAACCCCG
The DNA here is from genome assembly GCF_002021735.2 of Oncorhynchus kisutch. Taxonomy (NCBI): domain Eukaryota; kingdom Metazoa; phylum Chordata; class Actinopteri; order Salmoniformes; family Salmonidae; genus Oncorhynchus; species Oncorhynchus kisutch. The sequence goes on along the minus strand of NC_034201.2, from coordinate 30,806,371 downwards.
CCGATCCTTCACAACTGGATTACTGACGTAATCTGCTCGAGGGGTTACTCAACTGGCTCCTACGTCGCGACGTCCCCTGAAAGCCCATCTGCTAGCCGCGACCTGCTAGCTGTCTAGAGCATATCGGACTGTTAGCTAATAGGCCCAACGGCCAATTTCTCGGGCTACTATACCTATTTTGCCAATTGGCCTAGGCCCCTTTTACTCAACGAAGCCCTGCTTATCCATCACGACTGAACTACCGACGTAATCGGCCCGAGTTTTTTTTTCCAACAGCCCCCTCCATCGCAACGTCCCCTGAATAACCATCTGCGAGCCTGCTAGCCAGGGCCCACTAGCTGTCTAAAGCATATTGGACTGTTAGCTGAATAGATCCATCTGCCAATTTCTTGGACCACTATACTTATTTTGCCAATTGGACTTGGACCCCTCTGCTACTCGGAACCTTACTAATTTATCACGACCGGTCTATCGACGTCACCGCACGAGGAGGATAAAACAGACTTTCCTCCATCGCGACGTACCTCTAAGACCCTTCTGCTAGCTTGCTAGCCCCGTCCTGCTAGCTGTCTGAATCGCCGTGTCTCCAGCCAGCCCAACCACTCACTGGACCCCTATGATCACTTGGCTATGCATGCCTCTCCCTAATATCAATATGCCTTGTCCATTACTGTCCTGGTTAGTGATTATTGTCTTAATTCACTGTAGAGCCTCTAGCCCTGCTCAATATGCCTTAACCAACCATTTAGTTCCACCTTCCACATATGCGGTGACATCACCTGGTTTAAATGTCTTTAGAGACAATATCTCCTATTACTCAATGCCTAGGTTTACCTCCAATGTACTCATATCCTACCATACATTTGTCTGTACATTATGCCTTGAATCTATTCCAGCCCAGAATCATATCGCGCCCAGAAACCTGCTCCTTTTACTCTCTGTTCTGAATGTACTAGACGACCAGTTCTTACAGCCTTTAGCCGTACCCTTATCCTACTCCTCCTCTGTTCCTCTGGTGATGTAGAGGTTAATCCAGGCCCTGCAGTGCCTAGCTTGACTTCTGTGACCGTAAAAGCCTTGGTTTCATGCATGTTAACATTAGAAGCCTCCTCCCTAAGTTTGTTTTATTCACTGCTTTAGCATACTCTTGTCAACCCGGATGTCCTAGCCATGTCTGAATCCTGGCTTAGGAAGACCCCCAAAAACCCTGAAATTTCCATCCCTAACGATAACATTTACAGACAAGATAGAACTGCCAAAGGGGACGGTGTTAGCTTGCAGAGTTCTGTCTTACTATCCAGGCCTGTTCCAAACAATTCAAGCTTCTACTTTTAAAAATACACCTTTCCAGAAACAAGTCTCTCACCAATGCCGCTTGCTATAGACCACCCTCTGCCCCCAGCTGTGCCCTGGACACCATATGTGAATTGATTGCCCCCCATCTATCTTCAGAGCTTGTGCTGCTAGGTGACCTAAACTGGGACATGCTTTACACCCCAGCATTCCTACAAACTAAGCTTGATGCCCCAAATCTCACACAAATTATCAATGAACCCACCCCCAAATCCATAAACACGGGCACCCTCATAGATATCATCCTAACCAACTTGCCCTCCAAATACACCTCTGCTGTTTTCAACCAAGATGTCAGCAATCACTGCCTCAATGCCTGCATTCGTAATGGGTCTGCGGTCAAACGACCACCCCTCATCACTGTCAAACGCTCCCTAAAACACTTTCTAATCGACCTGGCTCGGGTATCCTGGAATGATATTGACCTCATCCCGTCAGTAGAGGATGCCTGGTTATTCTTTAAAAGTGCCTTCCTCACCATCTTTAACCTCTCTTGGATTGTTCGGGACACTAGCGTCCCACCTCGCCAACAGTCAGTGAAATTGCAGGGTGCCAAATTCATAACAACAGAAATCTCATAATAAAAATTCCTCAACAAGTACTTTACACCATTTTAAAGATACACTTCTCGTTAATCCAACCACAGTGTCTGATTTCAAAAAGGCTTTTCGGCGAAAGCAGAACATATCATTTTGTTAGGTCAGCAACTAGTCACAGAAAGCATTCAGCCATTTTCCAACCAAAGAGAGGTGTCACAAAAAGCAGAAATATAGATCAAATTAATGACTAACCTTTGACGATCTTCATCAGATGACACTCCCAGGACTCAATGTTACACAATACATGTATGTTTTGTTCGATCAAGTTCATATTTATATCCAAAAACTTCAGTTTACATTGGCGCGATGTTCAGAAATGCCACCAAAACATCCAGAGAAATTGCAGAGAGCCACATCAAATAACAGAAATACTCATCCTAAACTTCGATAAAAGATACATGTTTTACATAGAATTAAAGATAAACTTGTTCTTAATGCAACCACTGTGTCAATTTCAAAAAAGCTTTACGGCAAAAACACAATATTCAATCATTTGAGAATAGCGTTCAGCCACAAAAGCAAGCCATACAGTTACCCGCCAAATTGTGGAGTCAACAAAAGTCATAAATACCATTATAAATCACTTACCTTTGCTGATCTTCGTCGGAATGCACTCCCAGGACTCCCACTTCCACAAGAAATGTTTGTTTTGTTTGATTACGTCTATATTTATGTCCAAATACCTTCGCTCTTTTAGTTCAATATTCCAAAGGCACAATGCGCGAGCGCAAAATCCAGACAAAAAGTCAAGAGTTCCATTACAGTTTGTAGAAACATGTCAAACGATGTTTACAATCAATCCTTAGGGTCTTTTTATAATAAATCTTAAGTAATATTCCAACCGGACAATAGCATATTCATTACAGAGGAAAAAGAGGGAATGGTGTGCCCGCGTGACCGCGCAGTGAACAACTGATTGGCCACAGCCTAGTCCACTTGTTGAAACAGCTCTTATTCGACCACCTTCCACAATAGAAGCCTCAAACAACTTTCTAAAGACTGTTGACATCTGCTGGAAGCCTTGGGAAGTGCAATCTGGCCCCATAGACACAGCATATTGGATAGGCAATCACTTAAATGAAACTACAAACCTCAGATTTCCCACGTCCTGGTTGGATTTGTCTCAGGTTTTTGCCTGCCATATGAGTTCTGTTATACTCACAGACATCATTCAAACAGTTTTAGAAACTTCAGAGTGTGTCCTATCCAATACCACTAACAATATGCATATATTAGCATCTGGGACAGAGTAGCAGGCAGTTTACTCTGGGTATCTTATTCATCCAAGCTACTCAATACTGCCCCCCTGTCACCAAGAAGTTCATAAGCAAGCCCCATTCAAAAAATGTAGAACCAGGAACAGATATACCCTTGGTTCTCTCCAGACCTGACTGCCCTTGACCAGCACAAAAACATCCTGTGGCATTCTGCATTAGCATCGAATAGCCACCGTGATATGCAGTTTTTCAGGGAACTTAGGAACCAATATACACAGGCAGTTAGGAAAGCTAAGGCTAGCGTTTAAGCAGAAATTTGCATCCTGTAGCACAAACTCAAAAAAGTTATGGGACACTAAAATCCATGGAAAATAAGAACACCTCCTCCCAGCTGCCCACTGCACTGAGGCTAGGAAACACTGTCACCACCGATAAATCCACTATAATTGAGAATTTCAAACAGCATTTTTCTACGGCTGGCCATGCTTTCCATCTGGCTACCCCTGCCCCAGTCAACAGCTCCGCACCCCCACAGCAACTCGCCCATGTCTCCCCATTTCTCTTCACCCAAATCCAGATAGCTGATGTTCTGAAAGAGCTGCAAAACCTGGGCCCCTACAAATCAGCCGGGGCTAGACAATCTGGACCCTCTCTTTCTAAAATGATCTGCTGAAATTGTTGCAACCCCAATGTTGCAACAACCCCCTGTTCAACCTCTCGTATCGTCTGAGATTCCCAAAGATTGGAAAGCTACCGCAGTCGTCCCCCTCTTCAAAGGGGGAGACAATCTAGACCTATACTGCCACAGACCTATTTCTATCCTACCCTGCCTTTCTAAGGCCTTCGACCATTTCAAATCACACCATACCTTCTCCGCTGTGCAATCTGGTTTCAGAGCTGGTCATGGGTGTACTTCAGCCACGCTCAAGGTCCTAAAAGATATCATAATCGCCATCGATAAGACACATTACTGTGCAGCCTTATTCATTGACCTGGCCAAGGCTTTTGACTCTGTCAATCACCACATTCTTATCCGCAGACTCAACAGCCTTGGTTTCTCAAATGATTGCCTCGCCTAGTTCACCAACTACTTCTCAGATAGAGTTCAGTGTGTCAAATAGGAGGGCCCGTTGTCCGGACCTCTGGCAGTCTCTTTGGGGGTGCCACAGGGTTCAATTCTCGAGCCAACTCTCTTCTCTGAATGCATCAATGATGTCGCTCTTGCTGCTGGTGATTCTCTGATCCACCTCTACACAGACAACACCATTCTGTATACCTCTGGCCCTTCGTTGGACACTGTGTTAACTAACCTCCAGATGAGATTCAATGCCATACAACTCTCCTTCCGTGGCCTCCAACTGCTCTTAAATGCAAGTAAAACTAAATGCATGCTCTTCGATCACTGCCCGCACCTGCTCGCCCGTCCAGCATCACACTCTGGACGGTTCAGACTTAGAATATGTGGACAACTACAAATACCTAGGTGTCTGGTTAGACTGTAAACTCTCCTTCCAGACTCACATTAAGCATCTCCAATCCAAAATTAAATCTAGAATCGGCTTCCTATTTCGCAACAAAGCATCCTTCACTCATGCTGCCAAACATACCCTCGTAAAACTGACCATCCTACCGATCCTCGACTTCGGCAATGTCATTTACAAAATTGCCTCCAACAATCTACTCAACAAATTGGATGCAGTCTATCACAGTGCCATCCGTTTTGTCACCAAAGACCCATATACTACCCACCACTGCGACCTGTACGCTCTCGTTGGCTGGCCCTCGCTTCATACTCGTCGCCAAACCTACTGGCTCCAGGTCATCTACAAGTCTCTGCTAGGTAAAGCCCCGCCTTCTCAGCTTACTGGTCACCATAGCAGCACCCACCCGTAGCATGCGCTCCAGCAGGTATATCTCACTGGTCACCCCCAAAGCCAATTCATACTTTGGCCGCCTTTCCTTCCAGTTCTCTGCTGCCAATGACTGGAACAATCTGCAAATATCACTGAAGCTGGAGACTCATACCTCCCTCACTGGCTTTAAGCACCAGCTGTCAGAGCAGCTCACGGATCATTGCACCTGTACATAGCCTATCTGTAAATAGCCCATCCAACTACCTCATCCCCATACGGTATTTATTTATTTATCTTGCTCCTTTGCACCCCAGTATCTCTATTTGCACATTCATCATCTGCACATCTACCATTCCAGTGTTTAATTGCTATATTGTAATTACTTCGCCACCATGGCCTATTTATTGCCTTACCTCCCTTATCCTACCTCGTTTGCACACACTGTATATAGAGTATATTTTTTCTACTGCATTATTGACTGTATGTTTGTTTATTCCATGTGTCACTCTGTGTTGTTGTATGTGTCGCACTTCTTTGCTTTAACTTGGCCAGGTCGCAGTTGTAAATGATAACTTGTTCTCAACTAGCCTACCTGGTTATATAAAGGTGAAATAAAAAATAAAACCTCCACAGGTGACCTGGCATCGGAGGACGAGTACCTGGACATCCCCAGTATCTCCAGACAGAGAGCGGGGACCTACGAGTGCACCGCCGTCAACGACATCGCCACAGATGTCCAGACCGTGGAGATCACAGTCAACTGTGAGTTCAATGTCAACCCAGTCCTGGCATGTATTTTACTAGGAATGAAACGGAAGCAAATGGGCCAAATTGGGGAGGGACTAACACTGAACTTGTCCAATAAGAGAGACTTGTTTTTGTTGCAAAATGTTTTCCATTTGCTACAATGTGCAATAGGCATTCCATTCCCTTGCAGACAGTTTCTCTGAGTCAATGGTCTCATGACCAATAATTTAATGTAGATGAATGGATGAAGCTCAGTTTGGGTTAATCTTAACTTTGTTCCAGTTCTCCAGAAAAACTTGTAGGGTTCCATTTACGTGAAATCAGTTTTGATTTGGGTTTAGCTTTATTGTTTTTACACTTCACCAGAAAAACAGTTTGTGAAAGAAAAAATATATATAAGAATTTGTGCTTGCTATATATCATGCCTTATTGGCTGTCTATGGGTAAAGGTATTTGATGCATGTTGCCATAAATTGGGCATTTTAATGTATTTTTAAAAGACAGGAATCGTTGATCTTATTATACTCCCCTTGTAATCATTACAACATTAACTGTGCTCTGAAGTACCAGTTAAATTAAACCCCTCTGCATTTACAAATTGGTTCTCCAAAGAAGAATGGCTTTCAACATGATTACAGCTGTTCAGATAGAGGAACATCCTTTCTGGATGGACCAAATCCTCGCTCTGCTATTTACACATGACCCCTGCGTGATACTTTGACCCCGTCTCTGGAACACTGATCCCATGAGTGCCCTCTTGTGCCCGTAGATGCCCCCAGTGTGTCAGAGGGCAGAGACGTTGGCGTGACCCTTGGCCAGAGAGGGGTGCTGGAGTGCGAGGCGGATGCAGTACCCGAGGCAGACTTCGAGTGGTACCGAGACGACAGAAGGTAACCCGTTGTGCATGTTTGCAAACATGTTGAATTGTTGCTTTTTCCAGGCTTTTTGATTTTCCTGGAAGTAGATTTTCAAGGAAGGTCATTAGATCATCAACATTTTCAAAGGTGAGAGAGCGAGAGTGTACACTTGTAGAATGTCCCTATGGTTAGAGACCCAAAGCCTAACGGCCATATCATTTTATATTACACATCCTACCATTGTACATGGTCAAGACACTGTCATTTCCCCTGCCATTGAACCTGCTTGGAAATTGCAATAAATTATAACATATAGTTAAGATAACAATGACATAAAATGTAGGCGTCGTGGTGGTCATCTCAGACTTCCCCAAACCTCTAGCTGCAGTAAGTTTCCATACAAGGAGGTTGTGAGTAACACAAGAGTTGTGTGCATTGTTGTACTCATATGGCTGAGGCAGCTCTACACTGAGTGTACAAAACATTAGGAACACCTTCCTAACATTGAGTTGCACCCCTTTTGCCCCTCAGAACAGCCTCAATTCATTGGGGCATTGAGTCAACAAGACTAGATGTTGTTTGGGTAATGGACCATTCTTGATACACTTGGGAAACTGTTGAGCGTGAAAAACCCAGCAGCATTACATTTCTTGACACCCCCGGCATCTACTATCATACACCGTTCGAAGGCACTGTCTTGCCCATTCAACGGCTTACTGCCACACATACACAATCCATGTCTCACTTGTTTCAAGGCTTAAAAATCCTTCATTAACCTGTCTCTTTCCCTTCATCTACACTGATTGAAGTAGATTTAACAAGTGACATCTATAAGCGATTATAGCTTTCACCTGGATTCACCTGGTAGGTCAATTTCATGGAAAGAGCCGGTGTTCCTATTTTTTTGTACACTCAGTGTATACTGTGCCTTAAGTATTCAGACTGCTTAATTTTTTTCACATTTTGTTTACGTTACAGCCTTATTCTAAAATGGATTAAATGAAATAAAATCATCAGCAAACTACGCACAATACCCAATAATGACAAAGCGAAAACTGATTTTTTTTTAAAGTATTCAGACCCTTTGATTTGAGACTCGAAATTGAGACTTTCCATTGATCATCCTTGAGATGTTTATACAACTTGATTGGTTACTCTGACAGAGCTCTAGAGTTCCTCTGTGGAGATGGGAGAACCTTCCAGAAGGACAACCATCTCTGCAGCACTCCACTAATCAGGCCTTTATGGTAGAGTGGCCAGACGGAAGCCACTCAGTAAAAAGCACATGACAGCCCGCTTGAAGTTTGCCAAAAGCCACCTAAAGACTCTCAGACCATGAGAAACCAGATTCTCTGGTCTGATGAAACCAAGATTGAACTCTTTGACCTGAATGCCTAGCTTCACGTCTGGAGGAAACCTGACACCATCCCTACGGTGAAGCATGGTGGTGGCAGCATCATGATGTGGGGATGTTTATCAGCAGCAGGGACTGGGAGACTAGTCAGGATCGAGGCAAAGATGAACAGAGCAAAGTACAGAGAGATCCTTGATGAAAACCTGCGCTAGAGCGCTCAGGAACTCAGACTGGGGAGAAGGTTCACCTACCAACAGGACAACAACCCTAATCTCACAGCCAAGACAATGCAGGAGTGGCTTTGGGACAAGTCTCTGAATGTCCTTGAGTGGCCCAGCCAGAGCCCGGACTTGAACCGAATCGAACATCTCCGGAGAGACCTTAAAATAGGTGCTCAGCAACGCTCCCCATCCAACCTGACAGAGCTTGAGAGGATTTGCAGAGAGGAATGGGAGAAACTCCCCAAATACAGGTGTGCCAAGCTTGTAGCGCCATATCCAAGAAGACTCGAGGCTGCAATCGATGCCAAAGGTGCTTCAACAAAGTACTGAGTAAAAGGTCTGAATATTATGTACATTTTACATTTTATAAATTTGCAAAAATTCCAATAACCTGTTTTTGCTTTGTCATTATTGGGTACTGTGTCAAGATCAAGCACATTTAAAAATATATATATTTTAGAATAAGTTTTAGAATTTTAGAATAAGAGTAACCTAACAAAATGTGGTTAAAGTCAAGGGGTCTGAATACTTTCCAAAGACACTATGTATTTTACATTCTTAAATAAATTCCTTTATTCATTCATTGACTACAGAGGTGTGCATCTCTCTTCAAGGATCTTCAATGGTTTTGACGGCATGGAGATTGAAGATGCCGGGCAGCTCTCCAAGTTGACCTTCTTCAATGTCTCTGAGGCCGACTACGGCAACTACACTTGCATCGCCATTAACAAACTGGGCAGCTCCAACACAAGCTTTGTCCTGTATGGTGAGTACATTTAATTACCATGTGTTCCAGGTGCAACAAAATGAACATGTTGTATGTTGGTAACACTTTATAATAACTTTCACGAAAAGGCCACGATACATGTCTCTAAATGCTTCATAAAGTATTTGACCTGTTGTAAAGGTATACTATGAATGTATACAAATAATTAAATACTTATTTATTAATAGTTTTGAAATAATGTATTAATGCCTGTTATCATAAAGTGTACTGAAAATGTTGTGTTATTTCGACATGATTCTCATTTCACTTTGAATGGACTTTTATTCCTTTTTATGTGATTTATTTGATATAAATAACTGAGGACATTTCCATGCTTAACATCAGTCTGAAGCTGATTTAATGTAAGAATAACTGCATATACTCAATTTAGTAATCTGTGCCTTAATCTAATGCAACATCATAATGATTTAGGTTAACAGCAACATCTTCCACCTCACTGTATGCCTTTTAACACTGCACCCACAAAGCTAAAAAGTCATTCACCAGCTTTACTTTCACGTTGTTCATATTAAGGCAGCAATGTCTATGATTGTTTGCTTTTGTTCATTTTTATATATTTTGCTCTGTTCTGTTCCGTTTTTCTGGTGTAGAGGTTATTGAACCCACTAGCTCAACACTATTACAAGGTTAGTACCGGTATTCGGCATGAGCATGTGTTTCGACCCACTCTCTGATGCGTTAACAGCATTCTAACAATGCATGATAAGCATTGCCATTTTCACATCGACAACAAACTGATTATATGCCAATATCACTGGAGTATCATACAATGCTAATACTGAGGTGACAGGAGGACTATGTTTCTGCCACTGAAAGGGGTTATATAGTGTTTAAGCTCAGCCTGACGAAATGAGATTGTCAGAGAGTTACTGGGCTGTTCTGACTTCTTATGATAACGTTATTAGCTTTCAATTCCATTTATTAATATTGATAAGAAGTTAAAAGGTATATCTGACAGGTGACATTTCCTGGGAGAATTCTCCCAGGCTGATAAGGAGAAAGTATGTCACTGGAATCGTCGTGGAAATGGTAAATGAAGAGCTCTGAGCTTTTAAAGGTTTTTCTAACCGTGTTTTGTTCTTCTTTTTTCAACCGCCTAACCGGCTCGCCATGTGGCATGGCTTTATTTTGATTTTGCATGTGCTTCATCTGCTGTGTAAGTATCTATCTGTCCTACAACTATCATTTGTGATGGATCATGTGTGTGTTTTAATGGTTGTAACAATTTGTTATGCAATTTGTCCATCTAGTTGTTGATTTGTGTCTATATAGAAATCTCTAATGTCTAATTCTTCCTTCCCTCTAGTTTGTCATTAATGAATACTTGTAATAAAGGTTACTACTATAGTGTAGCACTATGACTGACCTCTTAGCAATGTGTTAGCAATGAATATTGACATTTGATGTGTTCTCAGCATCATCATTTTTTGTATTAATTAGACATGATTGGAATGTAAGTGAAACAGGATCCATTAACTGTGGGGCTCCTCTTCAGAGATGTATTAATTGCTTTGATTTGGATTGTGGGGGGAAAGCAGAACTATTATTGTAATTATCCACATGCAGGTTTAGGAATAATCTACAGTGGCAGCATAATTGGATAGATGTCCCAAAAGAAAGCCTGGTGAACTCCAAGAAAATCCAAGGGAAATTAGAAGTCATTGTATTAACGGTACTCGGCTTCAAAGTAAAACATGTAATAATATCGTCCCTCTCTCTCACTCGATAATGCCCCATGTGGTCCAATATTTATTTACAGTAGGGTGAGGAATTATTGGATCCTTTGATAAAAATGAGCAATGAAGACTATAAAATAAATAATACAAATAAATAAATAAAAATTATTATTATTATTATTATTTTAAACTAATACAGTTGCTCAGGGAGGTTTTGTTTATTAACAAGTAGTAAAAAAATATCTAAAGAAGAAAGGTGTCTTGCTGAAAGATCTACTTGCAGCCAAGTTTCAGCCTCCTGGCAGAGGCAACCAAGTTTTTGGCTAAAATATACTTGTAAAGTTAATTATGCCGTTGACCTTAACAAGGGTCCCAGGACAAGTGGAAGCAAAATAGCCCCAAAAGATCAAAGATCCACCGCCATGTTGTACAGTAAGGATGAGGTATTTCCTGCATATGTATTGTTCTTTCGAAGGCCAAATCATTGGTGTGCATGGCCAAACAGCTCTGTTTTCATGTCGTCTGGCCATAGCACCGCCTAATATTTGCTAAACGGCATTGGCGCTTGGATTGGAACCGGTGCTATGGTCATATGACATGAAAATTGATCTCCTTGGCCACGCTCACTAGTGGTGGGTTTGGTCTTCAAAAGATCTATGCATATGTAGAAATACCTCATCCCTACAGTAAAATATGGTGGTGGATATAATTCCACCATCACAACCATTTTTTTTAACTGCTATTGTGGTAAACATGTACTGTAATTAACAGGAATACATTATATGCTATAGGATATTTTGAAACTCACAAGATTGTTTTAGTGAATAAGTAAGTGGTTTGACATTTTAATTGGACCATCCTACAACTCAACTCCCTTATTGCTCCAGGCCCCACATCGTTAGCCCAGCCTCTGCTATCATGCTTCAATTTAGATTAAAAACTCACAGACCTCCTACCAACCAAGAAAAAAAAGGCCCTGGTCCTGCTCTTTCCTCCACTGTCTATCAATGGTTATTGCTTGTCTCCCTTCCCTCAGTTGATTAGCTTGTTTACAACCAGCCACAATTAAGGCTGAACTGGGCAGCCGGCTTGGTTGGTCAAGGTTTCATAATATCATACAGTAAGATGATAATAACGGCGGTGATAAGGGCTCAAGTCAACAGGGCTTGCTGGTGATGAGAGGAAGAGAACAGATGCTTTAGCAATGCTTATGTGGCCACCAAAGTGCAATTTAAACATTCCATCAGCAGGAATCTGAGTATTCTATAGTCTGGGAATGACCTGATTAGCATAGCTAGCTTAGGTAACCTAGCTATGCCAGGGATAGCTTGGACATCTCTATGCTGAATAAAAAGTAAACAGAACTGAGATGAATAACAATGTTCTCTTTTGAGGTGGGTACCTAATGGCACTAGCAGGCGTTTGGCCCAGGGTGTAGTTGATTATGTGCCTTGTGTCAATTACTGCAATCTATTTGTTGCTTTTCTGTGGAGTGCCGGGGAGAAGGTATTAGAGCAGTGAATCACTTGTTATCTGCAGATCAGAAGGTTCAAGTCAGCTAAACCAATCTTGAACACCACAAACTCATCCAAATGTTTTGTTCCCTCTCCTCTGCCATCCCCCTTGACCACAACAGGACCCGGAGCAGTGCAGGACGGGAACAGCGGCTCGATGGGGACGCATGTACACACCTACACCTGTCTACTTCTGGCCATCCTTCAGTTTCTGCTCAGGTTTTGATGCAGTAGGCTTTCTGGCTTCCGAGGGGCAAGGTTGCGTGGTTTGTGTGTTTTCTCTCACCCGGAACCACAAACGTGATGCACATGAGTGCATGGGCTACCCTATTACATAATGTCAAACCTCTAAAAAGTATTATGTAACATACACATTTTTCTTTGTTAATTTTAGGAGTTTTAAGGACATAACAACATTGGATTTTGGGGTTTTGATTTGTTTTCGTTTCCCCTCCCATTATGGTATGATTCTCAAATGTTTCTTTTTGGGTGTGGTTTGTCTGTTATTTACATTTATTTATTTCAGTTTCTACCGAGTGACATAGTCATCTTAGCCCCAAGAGTCTTAAGCGTAAATCATAGTCCATTGACGTTAAGACGCAATAGTCCGGCATCCCATTGTGACATAGCTACGCGGCTCTGAGACCGCGGGGGATGCACAGCCCGAAAGCGCACCTCCTAACAATTCCCAACCAACGCCGCTCCGGTACGCGTCCGCTATTCATTTGAATGTGGTAACGGTTGGAGAAAAAGCTTGAGAATTTGAAAAGTATGAATGCCAATATTCCAGAACACTGCTGTGCGTATATGCGTACACATTTTGGACTATGATAGACGCTTTAGCCCCAAGATTCTTATCCCCAAGAGTTAGTGTATGAGGTGAATGAAACAAACATTTCAAACAGGCAGTGAAGCAGATGGACTGAAATCACTCTAGGACCTAAAAGCCTGTTATCATGTTTTTTGTTGTTGGTGTAATTATAATTTAAACCTATTTCTGATTCCGACACATTGACAAACCACAACAATGGTTAATAAGAAATGATATTTTCTCAGCAATGTCAATTGTGATATTTTCAGTTGTTTGTGCTATTCTATCTATTTTGGGGATTTTAACACATATTTTGAAAGGGGTAAATACAATATCAAAGCTGTAATTGTGATTATTTAGGCAAAGAGCTTGTTTTTCCTCCCTTTTAGCTGGCACAAGTCTACACAAGGTGGTGTAAAGAATTACTTAACTAGTTATGAATGGGAAGGAAGTTATTTCCATTTGTGTGGACATCTAACTTCAAGTAATGTAATCTCTCACAAATGTTATTAGTGTCACTACAACTGGTTTTACTTTAAGGTACTTTAAGTTATATGTATTTACATGGGTCATTTGCACACTAGGGTCAATTCTGAAGTATTCCCATCTCAACAGTGTTGGTAACAAAGAGGCTAAGGAGTAAGATTGTGTCCAATAGCAACTCTATGGATCACTCTAAGGGCAAATTCTAACTTGCACTTGAAAGGATACTTTGTGATTTTGGCAACGAAACCCATTATCTACTTAAGATGAACTCACGGATACCACTTTTATGAATCTGCATCCAGTATGAAGGCAGATAGAGGTAGTTTCACGATCCAATGCTAACTAGCTTAGCGCAATGACTAGAAGTCTATGGGATCTATTAGCATGCTAGCAGTTACCATGGACTAACACTAGTTAGCAATTGTGCTAACTATAGTTAACAACTTCCTTTAAACTGCTCACAGAGAAAATGGTATCCACAAGTTCATCTGACTCTGGGGAAGTAGATAAAGGGATTCATTGCCAAAATCCTGAAGTATCCCTTCAAGTAACATTTTCACTTTGATGCATTGATGTCAATGGGAGACTTAGTGGAAATTGGACTGAAGTGGAGGTTAGGATTTGCCCCTAAAAGAGCCCAAAGACCTCTCAGCCATTAGTTTGTCTTTTTTTGTTGTTGTTACAAAATACCCTCTCATAACCAATAAGTATTAATTGTTTGGTTGTGTTGAACTGGTACATGTAAATGTACTGGAATGTACATGCAAATGTACTTTGACTGGAAATGCAAATGTTTTACATATATTGTCTCCCAATAGAGCACATATACATACAGTCCATTAATATATTATAATTTAGTGTTGTATACCGGGTTAAATAATCAGGTCTGAGTTTGGATTGATTTGAAATCAGGCATATGTTTGTCTCCTCTGTGACCTTGTCACCAAGGACACACTCAGGAGCTACAACAATACTTCCTGTAACCTTTCTATGTAACACAACATCCACTTAGTCTGACTCTATAGAGAAAACATCTAGTACAGACGTTTGCTCAATGCTCAATTTGTTTTTGTATAACAGGAAAGCACACAATGCTCTGTGAAATCAATATGCAAGAATTTTGCAGCTTTCTTCTGTGCAATGCCATCAACCCTTTGGCCCAGTTTATAAACTGCACAGCAGTTGCTCTTCCTTGTGATCATTTTTTAAACTTTGTTAAAATATCTGGACCCATATTCACAAAGTGTCTCAGAGTAGGAGTGCTGATCTGGGATATTTTTTGTATTTTAGATCATAATGAATACAATGGCATGGACAGGGGTGGGTCTGATCCGAAATGATTCGTTCCTGTGTTGGTTTTAACGTTACATCTATCAGGCAGTGCACTTGTGGAGCTCATGAACAACAAATAATTTACAATGAGAAACCCCAGTCAAGTGGTTAAAAGGATGATTGTAAGGGACTGATGTATAAAAACAAATCCTAATTTAGAGGTCTTAAAGGTAGACTCAACGTTGTGAAATCATCATCATACACAGCGGGACAATTTATTGCTTGCTCCCAGAAATCAACATCTAATCTGCCAGGACTGTTACTATTGGTTCTTCCTTAAATGGGCATGCCTCAGGGGAGGGCACAGATTAACAGTCAGTTTTGGCAGTTTTCTGTTGTTGATGTCTGGAAGCAGGAGGTCACCATGCCATGTACGATGATAACATATAATGAAGTCTGCCTTCAAATGGGGAGAAAATGGGGAGAAAGGGACACATTTTGATGTTAAGAAATATTTTACATGTTAATGGTTCAAACCTGTGGTGCTGCCATCAGAATAGGCCATATTACAGCAGATAATTGGGTGCATTTATCACACATTTCAAATGTGTGATGTCTGTGTGAGTGCTGCATTGATTTTACACTGATTAGGAATATCACTTTAATGCATGTCATGCATGGTGCAAAATACATCAGCGTAATGGTTTGCACCCCAAAACCATAAATACCACATGATTATTACCCTTGTAAAAGAGGTCTTCAGACCTCCGTGGGATAAATAAAGGTTGAATAAGTTTTCTCTGTGGTGATGGCATCACACATTTTACTGACAAAACGGATCCCAATGCCTGTTGAAAGATATGGAAATCTGGGGTTAACCTCCGTCTAGTGGCAGAAACTATATCATTATGTGGACTCAATGAATTAAAGACCATGCTAAGGGTAGATTCAATAAAAGTGTTCTTTTTTTTTTTTGCAGTTGTTTCAAAACATATGTACAGAAAGCAACAGCTGGGGCTTCTGAGAAGTCCACGGTATAACCATCACAGAAACCTATTTCCAACTATTGTTTTTGATTGAGCTTATATTGCACCTACCCTTTAGTATAGTGCTGTTTGTGACGTGACATTTGTTGAGTATGCATTGCAGTTTGGAATAATTCCTTTTGGAATAGGGACTTTGGAAATAGCAGTGACAAAGTTGTAGACATTGGCGGCATACGGATGTGCTTGTCTCAGTTGTTATAAAAGGACATTTCTGTGTTGGTGCATGACCAAATCTCATGATCAAATGAATTTGAATTTTCTGATGACACACACATTCCCTCTACTCCAATACAGTACAGTACAGTCAAGTCATTCACCCGGCATAGGTCACAGTAATCCCTTAATTCTGGTTGATTCCAAAGTGAAGAGAAAATGACATTCTATTTGACTCCCTGTAATGTAAGATTGTTGATTCATATGTATTTTCTTTATGAAGATTGTGTGTTCATATTTAAGACTGACAATAATAAAAAAAAAACATGTATCTTAAATGCCCCATGATCTTTGTTTGAGTATGCTCAATGCCATGGTTTGGAATTGCAAGTCAGCCATTCACGTGTTTGCTTCATTGGGTAATTTAACTCACCTGGTGTCTCCAGGCTCTGTGTCCCACCACCTTGTCAGCCATACCTCTCTAGGACCCACATGACAGACCTGCCTATTGGATTTTTCCATTTGGGAGACATTTCCAATCTGCTAAACTGTGTTAAGCGAATCAAATCCCCATATCATGCCAGTGGTCTGCCATAAAGTGGAGAGAGTAAGTGCACTCTGTGGAGTAGTGAGTGTGGTGACTGTCACAATGACCGGAGAGTACCATTGATTTTTCACTGACCCTGGTCTTGACTGACTGTGGCCCTGTTCAAACACTGTGCCAACTCCCGCTAATGGCCATGTCCCAATGACTAGACTCTTACTTCTGAGTGAATACTGTAGTACAAATGCTCTCATCTCACCTATCAATAATGTACCACTTCAGCATGGGGGCTTCCTTAATAGGTTAAATCTTGTTTCTCTGCCCTGCTATACCAACACGACACTGGATGTTAATTGCACGGCGCACCAAGTGAAACTTTCTCATTCTCATTCCCATAGATTATACATGCAACAAGAGGCGCTGAGTCTTCTACACAACATCACCTAGAGAATAGGTCAGGGGTAGGCGACCCTGTTCCTGGAGTGCTGCAGGTACTGGAGGATTCTGTTCCAACCAGGCAGCACACTGAGCTAATTGATCAGTTTAGGGATTGCCTAAATTCAACACACCTGGTCTTCCAGATCTGTTAAACCAAAAACATTCAGTTCCTGCGCACTCCAGGACCAGGGTTACCTACCCATGCAATAGGTCATTACCAGGAGGATTGCTTAGCAGACAAATTATTATTTAAAACTGTGTACTGTTAAGTGTGTAGCGCATCTTCAGGTTGTCGTTGTTTATTGCCACTCCCCCCCCCCTCTGTTGCGCTGCACTCGCTACCATGCTGTTCTACTTCATCCTCAACAATATTTAATTCATGCAAACATCTGCTCCCTGCAATTAACAGAAAGTACAGAACGGGACTGTTAAAAAGAAAACGGGCCTGTCGATAAGATGACATCTTTACCTGTACTGTACTTTATCTTGATCACATTTCTTTAACGGGCAACTTCCTAAGAAATGTACAAATGGGGATACATTGGGGAGAAGTTCAGTTAATACAATAGAAGCGGATGCATGTCTGTCTGCAACCTTGTTGACTGATAATACAAGGAGTCTCCGCTGTTACTTACTTCATGATCAATGCAAACCGTCTACCCCAGTTGGCAGTCGGCACAGCTGGTGGCCATCAATAGCAGATAGCTAGGCAGCCACTTCCCAGCTTTTAAAGGCATTGAAGCACTTGTTGGTTCTATATTTAAGGAGTTCATAAATAAGTCCACGTTCTGAAAGCGTAATGACTGAACGTTTGTTGTTAATTTGACCCGTTTTTGAAAGATAAATGTACATCATATCAAATTTGTAACTTAACATGCCAACTTCAAAAGGGCCCTGCCTAATTCTGAATATTCTTCCTTGTCCATAATATGTTAGTGTAATTACATACATACTGCATACTGGCAAGCTAAAATCAACTGGTGTGATATTCAGGCTAACATGTTTAATGCGCATTGGGTCTTGTAAATAACACATGTATAGTCAAGTGTTTAACACTTTACATTTGGCTGGAAATGGGTTTTCTTACAGCTTACGTCAGTAGTTGGCTCTTCAGAAGCAGAGTATAGATTTTAATAGAAAGAGACTGGACAGGCAGATTGGTTGTGCTTGACCTAGCACCCAAGTCCATGATAGACATTTAAACATGGGAGACAAGTCATAGCTGTCTGTCTTGCCATGTAAACCATATCCCCCCCTCACTTTCTCAGTGTTATATCCCCTTCTAATTAGTGTCAGAATTGAGTCACAAAGTTAATGATCCTTCCTCACCAATGGTTTGTTTCTCCCACCCCCCATTTTATCAGACATCAAGGCAGCAGACGATCTTCATGGCGGCGGGTAAATACTTGTGATTGGCACAATAAATATATCCTCACAGGCCCGTGCGGAGCTGACTGAGGAACATAGGATTGTTTGTGGTGCTTATGAGAACCAAAGTGAATACCATCTGTTCTGAAAGGAACCAGGGTCGGCTCGTTCCACGTAATTACAAGAGTGGGAACTCAATCCGGAAACAGGATTTTTTTTATACTCGCACTTTCATGTTTCTTTCTCTCATCTTTTTCTTATTTTTTCTCGCAAAAAAAAGGCCTGTTAGCCTGCTTGACTGTGAAGCAGTAATGATGGTTGGAAATCTTGGAGAGCTCCCTCCATGTGTTGCAACATGAAAAAGGCCCTTTTCAAAGACCCGTCTGGACTAGAATGCGTTGGTCAAATCAATGCTATGTTTAACTAGGTTAGCCCTGTGAAATGTCTTATTTTGTCTGCATGCTGAATGCTCATTCGTACAACTAATTTACTGGCGTGCAGCAAATCTCGTTAGTGAGTCTCGTCCATTCAAATTATGTGATTGTTCACTGTGTGGCTTTAATACATTCAATACACACGTATTTTATTAATGCCCTCACATTATGAATTATGAGGGTTATGGATTAATGTATGCTATTAAGATCAAAGATAACTCCTGTCTATCTGTATGACCTTTATTAGAGCACGTGTGTAGTTCCCTTTAGGCCATACACCATCTGGGATGACACACACACATCCAACAACACTGAATAAGCCATGAATCATATGTTGGAGTCGTCTACGTAGGTGCAATATTCAGCCCTGAAATGTGCATGTTCAACCGGACCTTTCATGTCTACAAATATTTATCTTCAATAGGTCTGGATCTAAAACCAGCATGGTGAATTTCCTGACCTCTATTGTCCATGGTGCAGCCATTTATTTGTACAATTCCACTTGTTTGATTGTCTACTAATATACACTGCTCAAAAAATAAAGGGAACACTTAAACAATACAATGTAACTCCAAGTCAATCACACTTCTGTGAAATCAAACTGTCCACTTAGGAAGCAACACTGATTGACAATAAATTTCACATGCTGTTGTGCAAATGGAATAGACAACAGGTGGAAATTATAGGCAATTAGCAAGACACCCCCAATAAAGGAGTGGTTCTGCAGGTGGTGACCACAGACCACTTCTCAGTTCCTATGCTTCCTGGCTGATGTTTTGGTCACTTTTGAATGCTGGCGGTGCTTTCACTCTAGTGGTAGCATGAGACGGAGTCTACAACCTACACAAGTGGCTCAGGTAGTGCAGCTCATCCAGGATGCTACCAGGAGACAGGCCAGTACATCAGGAGACGTGGAGGAGGCCGTAGGAGGGCAACAACCCAGTAGCAGGACCGCTACCTCCGCCTTTGTGCAAGGAGGAGCAGGTGGAGCACTGCCAGAGCCCTGCACCAACACCAAGATTGGAAAATTCGCCACTGGCGCCCTGTGAGATCCTCAGACCCATTGTGAGAACATATGCTGGTGCGGTTGGCCCTGGGTTCCTCCTAATGCAAGACCATGCTAGACCTCATGTGGCTGGAGTGTGTCAGCAGTTCCTGCAAGAGGAAGGCATTGATGCTATGGACTGGCCCGTCCGTTCCCCAGACCTGAATCCAATTGAGCACATCTGGGACATCATGTCTCGCTCCATCCACCAATGCCACGTTGCACCACAGACTGTCCAGGAGTTGGCGGATGCTTTAGTCCAGGTCTGGGAGGAGATCCCTCAGGAGACCATCCGCCACCTAATCAGGAGCATGCCCAGGCATTTTAGGGAGGTCATACAGGCACGTGGAGGCCACACACACTACCGAGACTCATTTTGACCTGTTTTAAGGACATTACATCAAAGTTGGATCAGCCTTTAGTGTGGTTTTCCACTTTAATTTTGAGTGTGACTCCAAATCCAGACCTCCATGGGTTGATACATTTCATTTCCATTGATAATTTTTGTGTGATTTTGTTGTCGGCACATTCAACTATGTAAAGAAAAAAGTATTTAATACAAATATTTCATTCATTCAGATTTAGAATGTGTTATTTTAGTGTTCCCTTTATTCTTTGAGCAGTGTATATCCACAACATTTAATAGCTATCTGGAATAGGAATACTGTTCAATAACTTATAGGCCACATTTTGGAAAGCCTCCTATCTGCATGGAGTGCAGATCTAAAAAACAACTGTGGTGAGTTCCCTGACCACTCTTGTCCATGCTACAGCAATTTGTTTTTCAAATGTTCAATTGTTTGATTGTCTACGTAAACCACGTGTACATACCAAAGGAATAACTACTCAAAAGTCTGAATAACTTCTACTATTACCTAGCCAGGCTTGAACTACTCAAGTCTGAATCACTTCTACTATTCCCTAGCTAGGATTTAACTACTCAATAGTCTGAATCACTTCTACTATTACCTAGCCAGGATTTAACTAAAATGTGAATCACTGCTACTATTCTCTAGCCAGGATTTCACTGCTCAAAAGTCTGACTTACTTGTACAATTCCCTAACCAGGATTTCCCCTTTACTACTGCCATAGACCTATACCCATCTACCATCACAGTAGATAAGGCACATCAATTTCTATATTTAATCTATTTCAGGAGTAAAATGGGCATACTGTGTAGGTGGTGTATTGGACTTGTGAAGTTCTCTTGATATTTTGTGTGATTCAGGAGTTTTGTCAAACGGTAACATAATTAACAGGCATGGGTAGGCATAATTAATTAGAACAGATCAAATGACAACTCATACAGACAAGAAAATACCTTTTGTAGAGGTGAGTTCATTATTAACCCTTTCAATCAAGATAAATTGTACAAATGAACATTGAAATTATACAGATGACTCACTGTACGGTCTAGATTGTAAGAAATTCCCTTTGCTGTTCATGCGCTCATACAAATAACATGAAAGAAAATGTTTTTATTGAACGAGTTAGATTCATATATTCATAATATTAGTCTATCACATCAAAAAAGGATGGATACTAAACATACTGATACTAAATTAAAATAGAAAGCAAGTTGATTAAATGATCAAGCTACTTATACGGCTATGGGAAGACATTCATTGTGTTCCCTTATTTCTACAGTACTACCAAGTCATGCTAATCAAGTATCAATACAATTAAAACTCATTCAAGGTGATTTGTTGTGAGGGTGTTTTGTGGTTGGAGTAGCAGAAGTGGTTAATGTACTTTGGTGTTCATCCTTGGGCTTGAAATATGGCACATCTTCTGTGTTGCAAGTCAAGGAGCAAATGCATTACAGTGAAGGCTGGGCTTAATTTGGTTTTGCACGATTCATTGGCTACATAGGCCAACGCTGTTTCAAAACTAAAGGTGGTATCAGCAAAGAAATACATCAGTGCCGAGGCATCCGGAAAACATTACCTCTTTGGGGAGTAAACCAAAACGTGATTAATGAGGTGACAGTCATCTACCTTCATCCGCATCCTCATCCCTTTTGTCTAGGGCCAATGAATGTGCTGTCTGACCACAAAAGATGGAATCCAGGGAATGATCACCCTTTGTTCTCCCTATGTATTCCACATTTTAACGGTCTGTTTTACCTACACTTCCCAGACGATATTCCATATGGAGTTCTTTATCTACAAATGCCTGGTGGTAAGACAGACAAAGCCAAATGCATGCAGAAATCCAGATAAACAAACAAGCATTTAATGATCTGTATAGTACATGACATTCATTTGTTTGTTTACCGTTTACTAGCTTGCTGATTATTGGCATTGGTTTCATATGATAATTGTAAGTGGCCAGTGAACTCATAAATACTGTGGACAAAAACAAAACATTGTTGCAGTGTATTTAATGTTATGTTATTTGACAGTCAATTCAACCTTTTTATTTGATCAACAAGTCCCTACAAATGTATGTATTTTTTTAAGTCTGTGTTGGTCCATGATAATCTCATTAGTTGCATTATGGAATGTTTGTTCTGTTGGATGTAGGCATGATGTTTTAGTTACACTTTATTTGAACATTAACACAACACTTTTAATACTTAATGCCAACCGGTACAGAATAAATCTGTTTTATTTACTTGTTATAAGCACGTATGAACCCTTATAATGGCTTATACTATGTCATATTGTTCATAGGCTGTCATTGAAAATAAGAATTTGTTCTTAACTGACTTGCCTAGTTAAATAAAGGTACAATAAATACAAATATTTCTATGCAACAATAATTCAACAACCAAAAAATATCTGTTAGACTTTACACAATAAGATGTATCAACAACTAACATCTAATTAATTGAATATACAACTAATTGAATTGATTATTTCAACACAGCCATTGCTTTTTGTTAGATTCATTTAACATATCCCTATCACGTGTACACATGCTTTCTTATGTAAGGAGTTGGATGAAAAACATGGTTTACATCTGTACATTTAATTAGGCTTCTGTTTGTTGCTGTAAATACACAACGGGTCTGCCTTTGATGACATTGCCGTTTGAGATGTTCTACTTTGTGACAGCTGTCATCAGGCCCGTGGTGGATGGAGACGGTGCTGTGATACCATTGTCTTCTAAAAGTTCTTAATTAAAATACTCTAGAGTCATTTGAGTGTTTACAAAGGAAGTACACCGAGAATGACGAACAGGGTTCAATATTATGTTGAAGTCAGTTCCCTAACTCGGAAGCCAGTTTCTATTTGATGAATGCAATAAACACATTTAGATGGAAACCTGATAGATGGACCCAACAGATGGATTATCAAACATATCTGACAGGTATCTTGCAACAGACTATCTACAGTACAATGTACATTTTAGAACATACCTAACTATCAGCCAACACTGAAGGTTAGCGGGGAAGAATAGCATCTGTTCATTCTTCATTTCTTTGTAAAAGCCCTAAGCAAGTTCCTCTGAGAGTGCACATTCCTATATACTGTTTATGAGATATAAGGTATTCTTTTTGTTCATATATATAATTGTGCCAAGGGATAAAACACATATTTAGAGGAAAATATCATGAAGCTTTATTACACTAAACAGATACAACCATCTCTTACTCTTTCTCAAATAGAAAAGACAACTATGCCTTAACATGCACAAATAGTTCAATACTGGTAAGTTCGTTTAGTTTCTTGCCAAAAGTCATTGACATAGTTTTTGTTAATACTTTTGACAAAATAGGAAGGAAACCAAAAGGTGAAAAAAAGAAAATCTACAATAACATTTCATTTACAGTGAATAGCTTGACAAGTTACACAGAAAAACAAATGTGCAGCATAGTATCTCCTGTAATCAATAAACAAGGCAACAGTATCTGCACATTTGAATGCCAATAAAGTCGACCACTCATAAATTCCTGTTCCCAGATTGATTGAATGGGATGAAGATCACCATTTAGGGTGGAACACTATTTTGAGATTACTGCACATGCCTCATACTTTGGTGCAAACCTCATTGACGTCATTGCATGGTTTACGTAAAATTTCAGTAATGTGCATCTCAAGCTATGATTTGTACTATGTGTAACTGCCAAATAGGTATTTGAATTCTGCTCCAAAACCTCTCACTCTCATCATTGGTTTTGGGGCAGTTACAATGCAAATTAAATAACTTTATGGCAGTTATGTTTGCCAAGACCCACACATGTTTACAAACATACGTTAGGGGCTCACTGTGGGTGGAAACTGAGATTGACTTAGTGCTCCTTTTAAAGTGCATATACAGTAATGTGTCAGATGTTTCCTTATTCTAGCATGACATTTGCACGTGGTTGAGTTAATGTATGTCATTCAGATGTGTAATAATTGGAGCAGAATGTATGTACAGTATGTATACATGTATTATGCCCTGAAGCTGGTTAACGTTGCAGTTTATTTATCTGAGAGTGCAAGTGCCAGCGATGCAGTCAAGGGAATCATGTGCGGACACTGATAGCATAGAGCTCTTCTTTACAGATTAATACGTTGCTGTACTTAATATTTTGTGAGGCTACAAACATATGAACCCCCTTAGTTTGAATCAACATGATGCCGTTAAGTGCAATTGACATTAGTTGTTTTCTACGAATTGTAAAATAATTGTGGAAGTTGCCATGTTTATCATAAGGCTATTGTAACCTGAAATTGAAAAAGAGACTTCTAGACATTGATATTGGAATTAAATTGAAACATTCACAATATGTTTATATCTGATGGAATTGCATTGCTGTTTCCAGATAATACTGTTGCTGTTGAGTGTGATACACTTAGCCTGGACTACAGTGTGGTACCAACTACATAAATATATATACTTTTTTTTAAAGCACACAAGGCACACTGCTCGCATGATATAGATAGTTGTATACTCTATATACCCTCTCTTTCAGTTATACTGCATACCTCACAACGTACTGAGATTGTTCCCAGATTGTATCATGTTTTATGATAAACTACCTTGAAAGTTTCACTTCCATGTGTTGAGACACTGCAACCCATTATTTTTTATCTTTATTTAGCTAGAGAACAAATTGCTTTTGGGACTTTGCTGAATTATCCATTTAAAATAATGGTGCAGGAAAAAAACAGTGGACTTTTCCAGATTGCGTATTAGTTGTGTTATATTATGTTGGTTTTGATTGGTGTTATGTTCATACCGTTAGCTAGCTGGACAATAATCATTTTTTTGCACCCAGATATACTACTTGGTATCACTTCCTATCTGTGTGCTATTTGCTAAAGGAAATCATTATTAACAAACACGAACAAAGTAATGTAAAACAATGAGAAAACATACGTATAACTTGCCAAACACTGGGCCTTGTTACAAAGGGCTTATCATTTGACAATAATAATTAGTGAAAGGTTTCCTATGCAATTTCTGTCTGTTTAAAATTTTGTAGAGAATAAACAAACGAAATAATGAATATGGTTCATTAATGATTAATAGACAATTACAAGCTGTTATTGACAGCATATGTACAGTGTTACCCAGTACACAGTATGGTCAATACTTTGACAGATTTTACTGTATAGTGGATGGGGTTTGATCCAAGAGAAACACAACAGCTCCCTATCTAGGAGCTTAGTTTAGTCATGTATGTTGACTCAAGGAATGGAACATTTAAAGTAGATATTGTTTCCCCAGGATCGAAATCTATCTTTTGATCCTCACTTTGTCACAACTGCAAGATTACAGTTATGACTAATACGCTGTTCATGATGATTTCTACACAGATTCACATTGAACTTTGTTTTTGACGGTGTGACTGCACTTGTGTAGGCTACAAAAGATTTCCTTTCACTTTCAATGGATCATTTTTGTGTGTGGATGAGTTACAACAGTCAGCAGTTCTTCATAAATAAAAGTGCAAACATTGGAAAACTTTGAAGAAATACTCATTTCTGTTTTTAACTGTGGATCAAAGGTTTCAAGCCACTTTGCCCCTTAAGGCCAATGTACATGGGTGGGGGAGTGGCAAGAAAAACACAAGTGTTTAGCCTTCTGGCCTAGGGGACAACAGTCTTTATAAAACTCACTTTTTACATATAAACAGCACGATCAAAACCATACCGTAGACTGATGTTTGTCTATTGACAACATTTCATTTGATCTGTATTCAGCCAGAAACAGTCAATCATTGAATATTCTCTTTTTTCAAATGCAATGCACTACATAACCTTAGTTTGTCTTCTCTTAATTTGTATGGTTATTGTGGGGATAACACTGACCCTTTACATTTAGAGCAAAGTGGAATGTTGTCTTTAAATCAACCACATTTTGCTATATTAGAATGTGATTTCCTGATTTGTTGAGCTTTAACATACCTTTTCCCTCCAACCCAGTTCTCCAGTCTTTACTATGGGCCCGATTCCGACCCGAGTTAAGCATGTGTAAATGGAACGTAATTCCCTTTTTATGTACTTCTCTCTATGCGTACTCTGACGAACTGAAGCATGAGAGTAAAGTGCTATTCACCTGCTATTAGTTTTGGTTGGAGCTGGAATAAATGAAGGTGTGGCAGAGCTGTGTCTACAGATACTCCGTATTCTGACCGTGCCTTAATTTCACCACCTTTACCTACAGGTTCCAAGTGGAAAAAGCATCTACTTAATTTTTTGGATAGAAATACCACCATTCTCCATGCACTGTAATAACTTGACAAGAGCTATGTAAATGAGTAATCTGTTTGGATAAGGGAAATAACATTTGTTTTAGATCTATTTTACCTTATAATCACAAATGTGAAACCAGACAAATGTGAAACCAGTAATATGGCAGCAAACTGAAGAATATCAACATAGTGTAACAGTAAAGTTGAAGAAATGCCATGCCATTATGCATAATTTAAATTGTAAGGCCTTTTAGCAGGGATGGACACTCTCGAATGTCTTAATTATAGGCTACCTCGACTTTCTCTGTTTCCATTTCTATCATGTTAAAAATGAGCCATTATAGTATTGACCGTCAGTAGGTCTAATAACCACACATATTTAACTGCCAATTTACTGTTAGATCCCTTCAGTTGGTATAGCCTACATTATCATTCCATTACTGTTAGATCCCTTCAGTTGGTATAGCCTACATTATCATTCCATTACTGTTAGATACCCTTCAGTTGGTATAGCCTACATTATCATTCCATTACTGTTAGATCCCTTCAGTTGGTATAGCCTACATGATCATTCCATTACTGTTAGAACCCTTCAGTTGGTATAGCCTACATTATCATTCCATTACTGTTGGATCCCTTCAGTTGGTATAGCCTACATTATCATTCCATTACTGTTAGAACCCTTCAGTTGGTATAGCCTACATTATCATTCCATTACTGTTGGATCCCTTCAGTTGGTATAGTCTACATTATCATTCCATTACTGTTAGAACCCTTCAGTTGGTATAGCCTACATTATCATTCCAATGTTTCCTTTACCTTCATTTGCTTCCTCTGTAAACGCCATCTTGGCCATGTGGTTGTTGCTGAGGATCATTAGTAACAGTTAATAGTATAAAAAAAGACATATAGGCTAATTAAATTGTTATGGAGCAGAGCACAGACCAAGCCATAACAATTTGAACCCGACGCAGGGCCCATTACTTGGCAGTGTCATCACACAGTTCCATGGTTAGTGCAGGCAATATATGAGGGTATAGCCTACTATTGTACACTATTCTCCCTATTATAATGATATGTACACTATTCTTCCAACATTACCATGGGTTAAAGAATTTAATGTGGCAATTTTTCAGAATGAATCAGAACATGGTTTTCTTTCTTCCGTGCATATATTTAGATGGCTTTCTTTCATTGATCTAACTAAAAGGTACAACGTATTCCAAAGGGATGGCTTAAGATAAATGTACTGAAAACTCCACAAGAAAAAATCTGTTGGACAGCAAGTAGGAGATATTCAATGATTGAATTACATTTATGCAGCGCGCGCAAGGGAACCACACCTGCAAAGCCCGTTACGCACCTTCATAAAGTGCGTAGGAAAGGCGTGCGTACGAAAGGTGTCATTTCCTAAGTCGGAATTTGGCCCTAGAAAGGGGGCCCAACTTTAGCCATTATGGTCTCCAAAATAGCCTTGTGTGTGTGTGTGTGTGTGTGTGTGTGTGTGTGTGTGTGTGTACACACTCCTCTCTGCTGCTGCCTGATAACCATGCAGTTTTGGGATGAACCCAACATGCAACAAACCAGGTGTTGATGGCATTGTGGGGCAGCTGTGCGAAGGCTGATCAGAAGTGACAGCTGTGACATTGAATGGTTCTTATTCATCTGGAAGAAAAGGGGAAGATGTAACAGCTTGAGCCTCCCCATATAGACAGTTGATAGAGATACAGGGGACAGAGATATCCTCAGCCTTCATTATTCCACCCTCTGATTGAGAGAACACTGGGGTCAGGGCTTCTGTCAAAGATTAAAAGGTTGCTTGAGGCATTCAAAATGACTCTCCTTGTAGCACAATGAATACTTACTTTGACAGTGTAGTGCTATATGGTATTTTAACAGCTTTTTTACAGTGTGGTGCTATATGTTAACATATGTGTTTGTCAACTTGTGGCGTTAGATGTGTTACCAACAATACATTCAATAATTGTGCAGTCTTTTCTGTTCCAGTTCAGGTTATTTTGATAAAATTCACTTACAGTAGCTTTCTCAATGATGTTTACTTGGGGGTGGGGGGGGGGGGGGGGGGGCATCTCTAGTGAGATCAAATGGCTAGCTATGTTTGTTAAAGCAAATTAATTGTTTTTCACTGGACATTTTATAATTAAAACTTCAGAGCCTTAATTGGATACAAAGCATATTCCTACACTTCACTGCAAACAGCCTCAATCTAGACATGACTCGCACACTGTACGTTGTTTCATTTTGTGTGGGCTATCATGGGTAGTATTGTGTCACATACTCAAAAGGACTGAGGACTTCTTTGTTTTAACAGTTCATAATTTATGGACAATGTAAAACCTTATCTCCAGCTGACATGTTGATTACTCACCATAATGGTTATATCATTGCGATTCATGGACTCACTTGATCAAAACAAATTGTTGGCACTATATGTTATGACATGGGGGATCGGCAATGCTATAGCAAACAGTAAACCATGCAGGTAAAGTACATGAGAAAAACGCATTCTAAACTGGAGGAAACACATGTGGTTCAGTGAATTTCTGCTAGGCACTTTGCAGAATTATAATTGATTGTGACAGTAATTTAGGTAATCAGGCAAAGCAATTAGGAAACCATTCTTAAATCAAAAACCTTTGTCTGTTCAAAAGATATGCAGCTATGAACATCCAATATACACACCAGCTTCATTGTTTATTTGAAAAAGTCCTAAAATAGTGAAAAGACACTAACCTACTGACATTGACAGCGTTTCAATCCATCTCTGGTCAATGAAGAGGGCTGACTTCTGGGTTTATGGTCTCTCATGTCTTACCATTTAAAGAGAGAGATGACTCATTTCTCTTCACTTCATGTAGTGGGGAGTGCAGAACACATTTCTACATAAACTCAGCAAAAAAATAAACATCCCTTTTTCAGGACCCTGTCTTTCAAAAGATAATTCGTAAAAATCCAAAGAACTTCACAGATCTTCATTGTAATGCTTGTTCAATGAACCAGAAACAATTAATGAACATGCACCTGTGGAACGGTTGTTAAGACACTAACAGCTTACAGATGGTAGGCAATGAAGGTCACAGTTATGAAAACTTAGGACACTAAAGAGGCCTTTCTACTGACTTTGACAAACACCAAAAGAAAGATGCCCAGGGTCCCTGCTCATCTGCGTGAATGTGCCGTAGGCATGCTGCAAGGAGGCATGAGGACTGCAGATGTGGCCAGGGCAATAAATTGCAATATCCGTACTGACACACCTAAAACAGCGCAACAGGGAGACAGGACGGACAGCTGATTGTTCTCACAGTGGCAACACCTGCACAGGATCGGTACATTGGAACATCACACCTGCGGGACAGGTACAGGATGGCAACAACAACTGCCTGAGTTACACCAGGAATGCACAATCCTTCCATCAGTGCTCAGACTGTCCGCCATAGGCTGAGAGAGGCTGGACTGAGGGCTTGTAGGCCTGTTGTAAGGCAGGTCCTCACCAGACATCACCGGCAACAACGTCACCTATGGGCACAAACCCACCATCGCTGGACCAGACAGGACTGGCAAAAAGTGCTCTTCACTGACGAGTCTCAGTTTTGTCTCACCAGGGTGATGGTCGGATTTGCGTTTATCGCCAAAGGAATGAGTGTTACACCGAGGCCTGTACTCAGGAGAGGGATCGATTTGGAGGTGGAGGGTCCGTCATGGTCTGGGGTGGTGTGTCACAGCATGATCGGACTGAGCTGGTTGTCATTGCAGGCAATCTGAATACTGTGCATTACAGGGAAGATATCCTCCTCCCTCATGTGGTACCCTTCCTGCAGGCTCATCCTGACATGACCCTCCAGCATGACAATGTCACCAGCCATACTGCTCGTTCTGTGCATGAGTTTCTGCAAGACAGGAATGTCAGTGTTCTGTCATGGCCAGCGAAGAGCCCTGATCTTAATCCCATTGAGCACGTCTGGGACCTGTTGGATCGGGGGGTGAGGGCTAGGTGCCATTCTCCCCAGAAATGTCCGGGAACTTGCAGGTGCCTTGGTGGAAAAGTGGGGTAACATCTCACAGCAAGAACTGGTAAATCTGGTGCAGTCCATGAGGAGGAGATGCACTGCAGTACTTAATGCAGCTGGTGGCCACACCAGATACTGACTGTTACTTTTGATTTTAACCCCTCATTTGTTCAGGGACACATTATTCCATTTCTGTTTGTCACGTCTGTGGAACCTGTTCAGTTTATGTCTCAGTTTTTGAATCTTGTTATGTTCATACAAATATTTACACATGTTAAGTTTGCTAGAAATAAACGTAGTTGACAGTAAGATGACATTTATTTTTTTTGCTGAGTTTATATCCTGTTGGCATAATGTTGTTTTTATTTAACCACTTGTGTTTTGTTTGTAGACACCAACATGAGCTAAATGGTATATTGTGGGATGACACTACAGTATATAGCCAGAGGGAGACCGAATTGTTTGTGCAATGAATAACCTGCTTTCATAGGACATTTCTGCCTGTCTATATCAGCCTTGTCATTCTCAACTTCCTTTCAAAAAGGTGTAAGCCAATTTCAGACAACGTACAGTCATAAACTGTCTTGGACTATGCAGTCCTTCTTAGTGACACCCCCCCCCCCCAAAAAAAAATATATATATACCAGTACTGTTTATGTTTTAATCATGTTTGTTTTGCAGTGCTTGGACTTCATTTGTGACAAAAATTCCATAAATATTTTATATTGTATTGTTCTGCCTCAGAAATGATAGCACACTATGTTACACTGAAGTTGACATTGTTTATATTGAATGGTCTGTTTTTGTTATTATTCTGTTGCATACAACTGTAAAAATACAGTAAATTCAACAATCACAATGTATGTTTTCATTTTTTTGTTGTTTACTTAAGAAAAACTTATGTTATTGTACAGAGATCAAACAGGACATGACACACCAGTAATCCGAATGTACACCTCAATATTTGGGTAAAACCAGTCAACTATCAACACATACATGAACTTTTTGTTTCCCTTTTTTACATATAAAAGTTTAGATTGACACAAACTCTGTAGTACTACCATCACCTCAGATCAGCATCCATGTCGACCCTCTCCCTCCCCACCACCCTAGACGTGTCCCGTCTTCTGGTTTTTGTCCAAATGAAGACATACCGCCAATACACACCAAAAAAAAAAGAAGGGTGAACCAACGATGTTATTGGTAGTTCCTTTTGTTACTTTTCTTCTTCTGGGACCAAGAGTCTTGTTGTTGTTCAGTGCTGAGTAAAGCTGAGGATGAACCGTGTTGCATCAAAACTTGAGCAGGAACAACAAGAAAACAGTCAGCAGGAGGCAAAAGGAGCAGTGGGGCGACAGGGTAGCCCTGTTCACATCATGCATCATAGTCCCGGGACCTGTTGGGAAAAATAGTTTGATATTAACGTCACTAAGGCATCTCAAGAGGCAGTGCTTCCTATACCTATCTTCCCCTCCACAACTAAACCAGTGCGGGTTCTATTGGCTTTAACTTTAACAACTTTAGATGCCTGATTGTTGTCTTTACAGCCCTCTCCTGAAATGTAATTTAGGGGATGGACTGCAAAGAGGTCATCATCAGCAGTAACGATAGGCATAGAACCAACAAGATGGATTCCTCCTGCACATTGAATAGGACTGGTTCCTTTGAAAACTGAACACAAGCTCCATCAGACACTGGTCATCTTAACAAAGCATAGCAAGGATCTCAAATAGCTTTTTCCACGCAAACACATCATTCATATCAGAGATGACATGGCATTCTATCCCCTTTGATGATCAAAAGGAAGCAAGCAGTACAAAACAAACATTCCCCCAAATCCCTTGGCATGTGAACTGAGGAGCACGACTGAGGCTAGATTTTATTTTTCATGATTGGACCTTTATAACATTGAGAATAGAATAGTGTAGGATGACTAAAATGGCTTCTTAATGTGTTTTTCTTGCAGTCTGTTAGTCTTTGTAAACTGCTGGAACTGCAGTCAGAGGAAAAGTTGACCAAACATTGTGGATGACCTGAAATGCTACCCTAAGAACAAATTTGTATACTGAGCTATTGTATTCGCTCAATAGCTATTGTATCCAATGAGGCTCAGCTCTATCACATTATATGCCCCTAGAGATAATCAAAATAAGTTGCTGCTTTTTGTCCTATTTATAGTAACAATGTTAATTTATGGCTTTATTCTACATTACATAACTGTAAGTTTGGTTCACTGTGGAGTATTCTCCCACAGATTAATAACACCACTGACAAACAAAATGTATCTATTTGCATTACACCCCACCCCACAGACAGACACATCTACATTTAGGCCAGGATTGAATCAGATCAGCGTTAACCCGCAGTTACCGACAACTGCACAGCATATCATTGCTTTTGTTTAGGCGATGTTGGAGGTTTAACTGCAGCCGCAGCTGCTCTTGTGGTCATTGTCACAAAACCACACAATATACAGTTGAAGTCGGAAGTTTACATACACTTAGGTTGTAGTCATTATAACTCGTTTTTCAACCACTCCACAAATGTCTTATTAACAACCTATAATTTTGTCAAGTCGGTTAGGACATCTACGTAGTGCATGACACAAGTAATTTTTCCAACAATTGTTTAGAGACAGATTATTTCACTTATTTCTCTGTATCACAATTCCAGTGGGTCAGAAGTTAACATACACTAAGTTGACTGTGCCTTTAAACATTTTGGAAAATTCCAGAAAATTATGTCATGGCTTTAGAGGCTTCTTGATAGGCTAATTGAAATAATTTGAGTCAATTGGAGGTGTACCTGTGGATGTATTTCAAGGCCTACCTTCAAACTTAGTGCCTCTTTGCTTGACATCATGGGAAAATCAAAAGAAATCAGCCAAGACCTCAGAAAAAAAATTGTAGACCTCCACAAGTCTGGTTCATCCTTGGGAGCAATTTTCAAATGTCTGAAGGTACCACATTCATCTGTACAAAAAATAGTATGCAAGTATAAACACCATGGGACCACACATCCGTCATACCGCTCAGGAAGGAGACATGTTATCTCCTAGAGAAAAGTGCATCAATCCCAGAACAACAGCAAAGGACCTTGTGAAGATGCTGGAGGAAACAGGTACAAGAGTAACTCTATCCACAGTAAAACGAGTCCTATATCGACATAACCTGAAAGGCCGCTCAGCAAGGAAGAAGCCACTGCTCCAAAACCGCCATAAAAAAAGCCAGACTATGGTTTGCAACTGCACATGGGAACAAAGATCGTACTTTTTGGAGAAATGGCCTCTGGTCTGATGAAACAAAAATAGCACCTTTTGGCCATAATGACCATCGTTATGTTTGGAGGAAAAAGGGGGATGCTTGCAAGCCAAAGAACTTCATCCCAACCGTGAAGCATGGGGGTGGCAGCATCATGTTGTGGGGGTGCTTTGTGGCAGGAGGGACTGGTGCACTTCACAAAATAGATGGCATCATGAGGTAGGAAAATTATGTGGATATATTGAAGCAACATCTCAAGACATCAGTCAGGAAGTTAAAGCTTGGTCGCAAGTGGGTCTTCCAAATGGAAAGTGACCCCAAACATACTTCCAAAGTTGTGGCAAAATGGCTTAAGGACAACAAAGTCACGGTATTGGAGTGGCCATCACAAAGTCCTGACTCAAACATATAGAACATATAGAAAAAGTGTGTGCGAGCAAGGAGGCCTACAAACCTGACTCAGTTACTACAGCTCTGTTAGGAGTAATGGGCCAAAATTCACCCAACTTATTGTGGGAAGCTTGTGGAAGGCTACCCAAAACGTTTGACCCAAGTTAAACCATTTAAAGGTAATGCTATCAAATACTAATTGAGTGTATATAAACTTCTGACCCACTGTGAGGAAAGCAATAAAAGTGGAAATAAATCTTTCTCTCTACTATTATTCTGATATTTCACATTCTTACAATAAAGTGGTGATCCTAACTGACCTAAGACAGGGAATTTTTACTCGGATTAATGTCAGGAATGGTGAAAAACTGAGTTAAAATGTATTTGGCTAAGGTGTATGTAAACTTTCGACTTCAACTGTATATATAGATATTTTTAACTAGGCAAGTCAGACAAATTCTTAACCTTTTGGTTACTGGCCCAACGCTCTAACCACTAGGCTACCTGCCGCCCCAATAATATATTTATATATATATATAATTGCTATAATTGCATCCCAGTGCACACAATAACATATATTACAACGATATTGTTCTACAACAGTAACAGTAGGCAGTCTTACCGTAGAGGATTATGCTTGCATTGGTGATCCCCATGGTGTTCATGGCCACACACGTGTAGTTTCCATAGTCCTCTTCAGAAACATTCAAAAACATAAGCATGGATTGTTTACCTTGGTTCTCTATCTTAATCCCATTCAGTCCATTTAGGAGTCTGCAAAGAAGAAAATACATTCTTAAAATATTAATTCTGTAATCCCATATCTATATGTTTATCAATAATAAATCCCCATACCCATGAAATTGAAGGGTATATCTTATAACAATCAAATTTGGCCAGTTAGGCCAGCGAATCTCAACTGATGGGGGAGGTTTTGAATGGGTTGTGAGTGTCTGAGTAAAAAAAACAGAGAAAAATAATAATTTAAAAAAGTTACCTATATATATATATATATATATATATATATATCTATATATGAACCAATTATTTTTTTATTTATAATTTGACCTCGGAACTATTTTTCTTCAATCACAATATTTTCAATTTACTGTACAGTTGTTAGCAGCTGGTCTCAAGCCAGTGATCTTGACATTCATATGGGCAAATTGAATTTTTGAAAATGAAAACGGCAGGACTGTTGTTCCCTTGTCATATAATTCATTTTCTATCCTAATACCATAAAAAAATAGTTTTCCAGATTGCATTTTGGCCGCAGAAAAATGGGATGCGAATATTGGATTGCGACTGAGACAAACTGGTTAAAAATTTTGGTCATGAGGCCAAACCAGTTGAGAACCACTGCATTAGGGGATACGATTTGAAGGTGTAATCTGTAAACAATGTCAGTATAATCCAGTCAGGTTTGACTGAACAAGTGCCATTGAGGTCGTTGCTGTGTTGGCATTTGTGTATGTCCTTGAAGGGTTCAGCACAAGTATGAATGCTACAGTTGGTAAAGACTATTAGTCTCGGGAACTTATGGACAAAAATACTTTTGAAATAAGTCTCTAAAGCCCTAAAACCAAACACAGCTCATTAGGTCATGCGTTGTGTAACATTTTCTCTTTGGCTGCTAATATTCCCCACGCTTCACTGGCTTGTGCCAGTTCTTTGGGAAACAATAATTTTTTGAAGCGTAGTCATTCCTTGCAAAACCCCCTGTACTTTCTCAGAGGTTGTCCAAGCAACGCAGCCCATTGACAGAAACGAATTATGCAAAGAAATACAACTCGCCTTTGGTGGCCATGATGGTTTAGATTAGAAATTGTTCTCCAAAGAAAGTACTTTTAATAGTAGGTTCTTAATGAGACAAATTTACATTTTGCCAGTGGAAAATAAAACAACTGGGGGATTTACATCTCCTTACAACCAACAACGGCCAAAACTGACTCTTTTCTAAAATATCTATTAGGACTTACCTGCGGTCCTCTTTGTACCACTCAAAATCTGCACCAGGAACAGCAGAGGCCTCACATTGGAGCACCCCTTTTTGGCCCACTGGGGTACCTGTA
Source organism: Oncorhynchus kisutch (assembly GCF_002021735.2). NCBI lineage: Eukaryota > Metazoa > Chordata > Actinopteri > Salmoniformes > Salmonidae > Oncorhynchus > Oncorhynchus kisutch. Next base: position 30,770,214 of record NC_034201.2, on the reverse strand, counting down.
CTCCCAGCCTTCAAAATGAAGGGAGCATCTGTAAGATGTATGAAATTGAGGTTATTTAATGAGTTTTATAGCAGTGCATATACATTTATTAAAAATAGACTCAGCAACATGACATCATCACATACAGCGGGGCAACATCCTGCTTACAGAAATCAACAACAACAAAAATCTGCCACTATTGGGTCTTCCTAATGTGGGTATTCCTCACAGGAGGGAGCACATTGGGTCTTCCTAATGTGGGTATTCCTCACAGGAGGGAGCACATTGGGTCTTCCTAATGTGGGTATTCCTCACAGGAGGGAGCACATTGGGTCTTCCTAATGTGGGTATTCCTCACAGGAGGGAGCACATTGGGTCTTCCTAATGTGGGTATTCCTCACAGGAGGGAGCACATTGGGTCTTCCTAATGTGGGTATTCCTCACAGGAGGGAGCACATTGGGTCTTCCTAATGTGGGTATTCCTCACAGGAGGGAGCACATTGGGTCTTCCTAATGTGGGTATTCCTCACAGGAGGGAGCACATTGGGTCTTCCTAATGTGGGTATTCCTCACAGGAGGGAGCACATTGGGTCTTCCTAATGTGGGTATTCCTCACAGGAGGGAGCACATTGGAAATAGCCTGTTTTGGCAGTCTTGACAGATTGAAATTATGCTTTTGATTTCTGCAGGCAAGAATTCTTTCCGCTGTGTATGATGTCATATTGCTGTGTCTAACTACCTGATAACCATTACTTTGATGTCCTTTAAAGTGAACTGTTTCAAACAGGTGAAGTATCTACTATCCTGAATAATCTGTAAGGTGCGTCAGTATATTTTCTGTTGATAACAATGTACACTCGAGCTAGCATGCTAAACTTCAAGAGGCTTCTAAAATTATCTTAATAACCCTAATTAAAAAAAAAATGGGCTCCTGAGTGGTGCAGCAGTCTAAGGAACTGCATCTCAGTGCAAGAAGTGTCACTACAGTCCCTGGTTTGAATCCAGGCTGTATCACATCCGGCCGTGATTGGAAGTCCCATAGGACGGCGCACATTTGGCCTGGTGTCATCTGGGTTTCGCTGGGGTAGGCAGTCATTGTAAATAAGAATTTGTTTTTAACTGATTTGCCTAGTAATTTTTTTTTTTAATTATAAGCTCTTAAAACAAGCTTGGATCAACAACTGCCTGGGAAAACCATGTGGCTGATAAAATAGCAACAAATAAGATGACCATTTAGCTTTGTTTAAGTGTTATGGTGCTTGGCATCATTGTTTGTTTTCATGCTTACAATTGACTGTGACTTTCACTGTCTTCACATCTGGGGCTGAGATGTCATTGGAAGAGATGCATTCATACGATCCCGACTGTTCTTTAGTGATCGCTGTCATATCAACATATTCCCCTTCAGTGACAAATTTGTGTCCTGAAAAATAACACAATAACATCTGTTTTTAAAAATAGAAAGCATACAGAGGTGCATAAAGTATTACCAAACCCCCCACGATTGAAGTTTCTATATTTTTTCATATTTATTTTTCATCTAAAATATATCCCAAAAAGCCACATGACAACTTAAACTTTGATTTCATAAAAATACACAGTTGGAAAGAAGTGGAGTGCGCTCAACTAAGGTGAGTCGAGGTGCAATTCAAAAATATAATCATAATTGAAAAGGAAAAGGCGCAACACTCGCTCACCATCAAACATTATTTGTTTTATTTAATGTTTCGCCTTCTAATGAAGGCCAATGAAGGCCGAAATGTTCATCTTTTAACCTTGCCCAAATAAAACAAAGAATTTGTAATGGTGTTGTTATATTGTGCTTTTTATATTTTTAATATAACAAAGAACCATAATAAATTCATAGCAGCAGCAACTCTTGAATTCGACACACACATATGCAAACATACTTCTGTTTTCTAACGGTCTAGCGAGCATAAAACATTACTTACAACCAGGTTAAACAGGTGTGAGATCGAAGATGCATAGAAATCACCCTTTCAAATGGTCTGCAGCATTGACCAAGGTAGCGTGTAGGCTATACATCAGACACTACAACGTGACATTTCTACACCTGTTGGTTGAACATTTGAAAGCAGGAGCCACTCAAGGTGGAAATTCTCAAGAGTTACAGTAGCTGTGTCTTGTACACAACAGCAGCAGGTACCACATTACAGAAACACTGGCCCTCAATATGTTATCAAATGTCAACACACATCACATAAAATAAAATTTCCCCAGACATCAGCAGTACTGTGGTTTAATCTCTACCCACTGCTCCCGCGAGGGACATCATAAAGTCTCTAAGGTCTTGCTATTCAAAGAAACGTGCCGGTATCAGTTATTTCTCCTCTCTCTGTGTGTGTGTGTGTGTGTGTGTGTGTGTGTGTGTGTGTGTGTGTGTGTGTGTGTGTGTGTGTGTGTGTGTGTGTGAGAGAGAGAGAGAGAGCAGGAGGCAATGGGGCTGAGACTGAAATGGAGCGGCACCTTTACTTGGAGATAACCCATTCCCAATCAGCTGAAATGTCACATACAGCAATATCTCGACATTAGCATGATCTCATTACTTTCCCCAAGCCCTGGTCCCACCAACAGCTACTGCTGCTGCAGCTGACAAGGGACTGACTGGAAAGGTTGTCCTGGCTGGGTTGTTTCTTTTAACTTTAATGTGCTGGGCCATGGGAAATGGAAGTACAGATAATTTAACATTTTATAATGTGTTTCTATCTACATTATGCAGATTGAGGCGAAGAAGTGGAAATTGAGTTATTGGCCATTACTGTGTTATTTTATGGTTGCAGGCGGTGATCGGGTGAGTGATGGCAAGGTTAACCTATGATAATGCAGGCTTCAGCGTATCAGCGACTCCATGTGCAAAAGATGGCAGAATCGGTTATGCCTGTATTTTCCGTCAAGTCGATAAAATAATTATGCTAGGTTTTTAACTAAAGGGAAAAAGTTTGGGTAATGTCTTAAGATTTGTTATTCAGTCGCTCCTTTGTATCTGCAAACCCAAGGAAACATGGCATCATTTACATGGTGCAGTGCCTCCTGAAAATATTCACACCCCATAACTTTTACAAATAGTGTTGTGTTACAGCCTGAATTGTACAACTTAATAACACATTTAAAGCTGAAATGTCTTAAGTCTATAAGTATTCAACCCCTATGCTACGGCAAGACTAAGTATGTTCAGGGGTAAAATGTGCTTAACAAGTCACATCATTTTTTATTTTTTTATTTCACCTTTATTTAACCAGGTAGGCAAGTTGAGAACAAGTTCTCATTTACAATTGCGACCTGGCCAAGATAAAGAAAAGCAGTTCGACACATACAACGACACAGATTTACACATGGAGTAAAACAAACATACAGTCAATAATACAGTAGAAACAAGTCTATATACGATGTGAGCAAATGAGGTGAGATAAGGGAGGTAAAGGCAAAAAAAGGCCATGGTGGCAAAGTAAATACAATATAGCAAGTAAAACACTGGAATGGTAGATTTGCAGTGGAAGAATGTGCAAAGTAGAAATAAAAATAATGGGGTGCAAAAGAGCTAAATAAATAAATAAAATTAATACAGTAGGGAAAGAGGTAGTTGTTTGGGCTAAATTATAGGTGGGCTATGTACAGGTGCAGTAATCTGAGAGCTGCTCTGACAGCTGGTGCTTAAAGCTAGTGAGGGAGATAAGTGTTTCCAGTTTCAGAGATTTTTGTCGTTCGTTCCAGTCATTGGCAGCAGAGAACTGGAAGGAGAGGCGGCCAAAGAAAGAATTGGTTTTGGGGGTGACCAGAGAGATATTTTTTATTTATTTTTATTTTACCTTTATTTAACCAGGTAGGCAAGTTGAGAACAAGTTCTCATTTACAATTGCGACCTGGCCAAGATAAAGCAAAGCAGTTCGACAGATAAAACGACACAGAGTTACACATGGAGTAAAAACAAACATACAGTCAATAATGCAGTATAAACAAGTCTATATACAATGTGAGCAAATGAGGTGAGGAGGGAGGTAAAGGCAAAAAAGGCCATGATGGCAAAGTAAATACAATATAGCAAGTAAAATACTGGAATGGTAGTTTTGCAATGGAAGAATGTGCAAAGTAGAAATAAAAATAATGGGGTTCAAAGGAGCAAAATAAATAAATAAATAAAAATTAAATACAGTTGGGAAAGAGGTAGTTGTTTGGTCTAAATTATAGGTGGGCTATGTACAGGTGCAGTAATCTGTGAGCTGCTCTGATAGTTGGTGCTTAAAGCTAGTGAGGGAGATAAGTGTTTCCAGTTTCAGAGATTTTTGTAGTTCGTTCCAGTCATTGGCAGCAGAGAACTGGAAGGAGAGGCGGCCAAAGAAAGAATTGGTTTTGGGGGTGACTAGAGAGATATACCTGCTGGAGCGTGTGCTACAGGTGGGAGATGCTATGGTGACCAGCGAGCTGAGATAAGGGGGGACTTTACCTAGCAGGGTCTTGTAGATGACATGGAGCCAGTGGGTTTGGCGACGAGTATGAAGCGAGGGCCAGCCAACGAGAGCGTACAGGTCGCAATGGTGGGTAGTATATGGGGCTTTGGTGATAAAACGGATTGCACTGTGATAGACTGCATCCAATTTGTTGAGTAGGGTATTGGAGGCTATTTTGTAAATGACATCGCCAAAGTCGAGGATTGGTAGGATGGTCAGTTTTACAAGGGTATGTTTGGCAGCATGAGTGAAGGATGCTTTGTTGCGAAATAGGAAGACAATTCTAGATTTAATTTTGGATTGGAGATGTTTTATGTGGGTCTGGAAGGAGAGTTTACAGTCTAACCAGACACCTAAGTATTTGTAGTTGTCCACGTATTCTAAGTCAGAGCCGTCCAGAGTAGTGATGTTGGACAGGCGGGTAGGTGCAGGTAGCGATCGGTTGAAGAGCATGCATTTAGTTTTACTTGTATTTAAGAGCAATTGGAGGCCACGGAAGGAGAGTTGTATGGCATTGAAGCTTGCCTGGAGGGTTGTTAACACAGTGTCCAAAGAAGGGCCGGAAGTATACAGAATGGTGTCGTCTGCGTAGAGGTGGATCAGGGACTCACCAGCAGCAAGAGCGACCTCATTGATGTATACAGAGAAGAGAGTCGGTCCAAGAATTGAACCCTGTGGCACCCCCATAGAGACTGCCAGAGGTCCGGACAGCAGACCCTCCGATTTGACACACTGAACTCTATCAGAGAAGTAGTTGGTGAACCAGACGAGGCAATCATTTGAGAAACCAAGGCTGTCGAGTCTGCCGATGAGCATGTGGTGATTGACAGAGTCGAAAGCCTTGGCCAGATCAATGAATACGGCTGCACACTAATGTTTCTTATCGATGGCGGTTAAGATATCGTTTAGGACCTTAAGCGTGGCTGAGGTGCACCCATGACCAGCTCTGAAACCAGATTGCATAGCAGAGAGGGTATGGTGAGATTCGAAATGGTCGGTAATCTGTTTGTTGACTTGGCTTTCGAAGACCTTAGAAAGGCAGGGTAGGATAGATATAGGTCTGTAGCAGTTTGGGTCAAGAGTGTCCCCCCCTTTGAAGAGGGGGATGACTGCAGCTGCTTTCTAATCTTTGGGAATCTCAGACAACACGAAAGAGAGGTTGAACAGGCTAGTAATAGGGGTGGCAACAATTTCGGCAGATCATTTTAGAAAGAATGAGTCCAGATTGTCTAGCCCGGCAGATTTGTAGGGGTCCAGATTTTGCAGCTCTTTCAGAACATCAGCTGACTGGATTTTGGAGAAGGAGAAATGGGGAAGGCTTGGGCGAGTTGCTGTGGGGGGTGCAGTGCTGTTGACCGGGGTAGGGGTAGTCAGATGGAAAGCATGGCCAGCCGTAGAAAAATGCTGTTTGAAATTCATAATTATAGTGGATTTATCAGTGGTGACAGTGTTTCCTATCTTCAGTGCAGTGGGCAGCTGGGAGGAGGTGTTCTTATTCTCCATGGACTTTACAGTGTCCCAGAACCTTTTTGAGTTTGTGTTGCAGGAAGCAAATTTCTGATTGAAAAAGCTAGCCTTGGCCTTTCTAACTGCCTGTGTATAATGGTTTCTAGCTTCCCTGAAAAGCTGCATATCACGGGCGGGGGCTGTTCGATGCTAATGCAGAACGCCATAGGATGTTTTTGTGTTGGTTAAGGGTAGTCAGTTCTGGGGAGAACCAAGGGCTATATCTGTTTCTGGTTCTAAATTTCTTGAATGGGGCATGCTTATTTAAGATGGTTAGGAAGGCATTAAAAAACAAACAGGCATCCTCTACTGACGGGATGAGATCAATATCCTTCCAGTATACCCCGGCCAGGTCAATTAGAAAGGCCTGCTCGCTGAAGTCTTTCAGGGAGCGTTTGACAGTGATGAGTGGAGGTCGTTTGACCGCTGACCCATTGCAGGCAATGAGGCAGTGATCGCTGAGATCTTGGTTGAAGACAGCAGAGGTGTATTTAGAGGGCAAGTTGGTTAGTATGATATCTATGAGGGTGCCCATGTTTACGGCTTTGGGGAGGTACCTGGTAGGTTCATTGATCATTTGTGTGAGATTGAGGGCATCAAGCTTAGATTGTAGGATGGCTGGGATGTTAAGCATGTTCCAGTTTAGGTCGCCTAGCAGAACGAGCTCTGAAGATAGATGGGGGGCAATCAGTTCACATATGGTGTCCAGAGCACAGCTGGGGGCAGAGGGTGGTCTATAGCAGGCGGCAAAGGTGAGAGACTTGTTTTAGAGAGGTGGGTTTTTAAAAGTAGAAGTTCAAATTGTTTGGGTACAGACCTGGATAGTAGGACAAAACTCTGCAGGCTATCTTTGCAGTAGATTGCAACACCGCCCCCTTTGGCAGTTCTATCTTGTCAGAATTTTTGGTGGTCTTCCTAAGCCAGGATTCAGACACAGCTAGAACATCCGGGTTGGCAGAGTGTGCTAAAGCAGTGAATAAAACAAACTTAGGGAGGAGGCTTCTAATGTTAACATGCATGAAACCAAGGCTATTACGGTTACAAAAGTCATCAAAAGAGAACGCCTGGGAAATAGGAGTGGAGCTAGGCACTGCAGGGACTGGATTCACCTCTACATCACCAGAGGAAAAGAGGAGGAGTAGGATAAGGGTACGGCAAAAAGCAATGAGAATGGGTCGTCTAGAACAGAGAGTAAAAGGAGGTTTCTGGGTGCGATAAAATAGCTTCAAGGTATAATGTACAGACAAAGCTATGGTAGGATATGAATACAGTGGAGGTAAACCTAGGTATTGAGTGATGATGAGAGAGATATTGTCTCTAGAAACATCATTGAAACCAGGAGATGTCATCGCATGTGTGGGTGGTGGAACTAAGAGGTTGGATAAGGTATAGTGAGCAGGACTAGAGGCTCTACAGTGAAATAAGCCAATAAACACCAACCAGAACAGCAATGGACAAGGCATATTGACATTAAGGAGAGGCATGCTTAGTCGAGTGATCAAAAGTGTAGATAACGTCGGTAGTCCAGTTGTGAAGGCTCGGTGGGGCTCCGCGTTGGCAGTAAAACGGGTCCGGATAGGTGATTGTAGCCCAGGAGTGACTGATGGAACTCTTCAGCTGGCTAGCTCCGGAATAATTGATGTTTGCTCCGGGATCGACGTAAGCCGATAGTCACACGGATAACAGCTAGCTAGCTGCGAGATCCAGGTATAAATGTCCAGAGCTTGCGGTTGAAATCCGGGGACATGGAGAGAAAAATAGGTCCGGAATGTTCCTGGTCCGAGCCGTGCCGTACAAAACTGGCGATAGATTTTCGAGCTAAAGGATAGCTGATGACCACAAACCGTGGTTAGCTGAATACTAACTGATTAGCCAGTAAAAAAGCTAACTAGCTTCTGGCTAGCTTCTGATTAGCTCCTGGTTAGCTTCAGGCTAGCTTCTGGTTAGCTTCTGCTTCTGGTTAACTTCTATGAAGGATTACAGATTTGAGGTAAATAATACTTTCTTTTGAACGGGCTAGTATTGAAGATGAGTTTATGGAAAAGAAAAAATATATAAAAAGGTATGCGAAGAAAGTTGTAAATATATATATATAAAATATATATATATATATATATATATATATATATATATATATATATATATATACACGGGACACGACAAGACAAGGACAAAAGACGTCTGACTGCTATGTCATCTTGGTGACAAGAATGGGCAACAACAAAAAAGGATGATAATGAGTAGCTCGGACTCACTCTGTGTGCGTTAGTAGTGGTTAATATGATTTTTGAATGATTATCCCATCTCTGTACCACACACATACAATCATCTGTAAGGTCCCTCAGTCATGTAGTGAATTTCAAGCACAGATTCAACCATGAAGACCAGAGTGGTTTTCCAATACCTCGTAAAGAAGAACACCTTTACAATGCCTCGCAAAGAAGGACAAAGATGGCGCCAGAGGAGATGGATGGCGTTTTACGGACTCCTAACCAATTGTGCTATTGTGTGCTTTTTCGCGTTATTTGTAACTTATTTTGTACATAATGTTTCTGCCACCGTCTCTTATGACAGAAAAGAGCATCTGGATATCAGGACAGTGATTACTCACCTTGTACTAGACGGAGTCGGACACAAAGGATTTTCTTCAGACACCCGACAAAGCCCAAATCCCCATGATTCGTATGAAGAAGAGGCAGAGATATTGGGAACGTAGGTTGGGGTGCCTTGTAAGGATCCGACGGCGAGTGAGAAATCCCCCTCTATCATCAGTCCTATTAGCCAATGTGCAATCATTGGATAACAAAATGGATGAGCTCCAATCAAGACTATCCTACCAAGGAGACATTAAAATTGTAATATGATATGTTTCACAGAGTCGTGGTTGAACGACGACAAGGATAACATATAGCTGGCAGGGTTTTCGGTCCATCAGCAAGATAGAACAGCTGCCTCTGGTAAGACAAGGGGTGGTGGTCTGTGTCTATTTGTAAATAACAGGTGGTGCACGAAATCTAATATTAAGGAAGTCTCAAGGTTTAGCTAACCTGAGGTTGAGTATCTCATGATAATCTGTAGACCACACCATTTACCAATAGAGTTCTCATCTATATTTTTCGTAGCTCTCTATTTACCTCCACAAACTGATGCTGTCACTAAAACGGCACTCAACGAGCTGTATAAGGCCATAAGCAAACAAGAAAATGCTCATCCAGAGGCAGCGCTCCTAGTGGCCGGGACTCTTAACCTAATTTCTACCAGCATGCTAAATGTGAAAGCAGAGGGGAAAACAACTCTAGACCATCTTTACTCCACACACAGAGACGCGTACAAAGTTCTCCCTCGCCCTCCATTTGGAAAATCTGACAATAACTCTATCCTCCTTACAAGCAAAAACGAAGCAGGAAGAACCAGTGACTCACTCGATAAGGAAGTGGTCAGATGATACAGATGCTAAGCTACAGGACTGTTTTGATAGAACAGACTGGAATATGTTCTGGGATTCTTCCAATGACATTGAGGAGTACACCACACCAGTCACTGGCTTCATCAATCGATGACGTAGTCCCCACAGTCACTGACTGTACAGTACAAACCCCAACCAGAAGCTAAAGCTAAAGGCTAGAGCGGGACTCTACCCCGGACACTTAAAATAAATCTTGCTAAGCCTTCTGACAAACCATCAAACAGGCAAAGAATCAATACAGGACTAAGATTGAATCGTATTACACCGGCTCCAACACTCGCCGGATGTGGCCGGGCTTGCAAACTATTACGGACTACAAAGGGGAACCCAGCCACGAGCTGCCCAGTTACGTGAGCCTACCAGACGGGCTAAATGCCTTTGAGACAAGCAACACTGAAGCATGCATGAGAACACCAGCTGTTCCGGACGACTGTCTGATCACGCACTCTGTAGCCTGTGGTACACTACTGACGATGCGCTCCCCAAATTTCACCAGGCTCACTGTTCATTAACTCTTGGAAGTGCTTGCACAAAGGATAGTAACATCTCATCCTGTGTTCTTGGAATCTGAATATCTGGACTTGTCCAGTGACCGCTGAGAAAGATCAGCTGACAACAGGGGAAAGTCCTTGTGGCGGCACGGAGAGACGGCTGACAGCAGGGAATAGACCCCACTGGGACAGTCATGGGGTAGCTTCCCATTTCTGTAGTTTCCCATGCGTCGCAGTATGTTGGAAACACCCGCTTTAGCTACAGAAAGTCAACATACGAGAATACCCCTAGAGTCTGCGAGAGCGGGGGCGGAAGATGACTCATCGGCTGACAACATGGTAACGACTGGACCGCAAACGACTACGAGTAATGAGAGCACAGCACAAGAGAACACCACAGCAACTGTCACAAGTTCTGCTGCAACAGCGGGCCACAAACAGATGCAGGTATGTGTCTGTGGTTGGAGGAAAGTTACATCACACCATGGGTTGAGGATCCACCAGGGGAAGAAGGGGTGTTTGGGTAAAGAGAGACAGAGGCCTCGCATTGATTACTTTCTGCGAAAGCGATCAAATCAGTCGAATGAAGCACAGCAACTGGACGCAAACCATAGTTTGCAGTGCATCAGTACCACTGTCATGGAGGACGTAAACTCAAGCACCGAAGTAACAACTGAGGTGGAACCAACAACAGTAGTGGAACTCACCGAGCCTCCCAGACCTGCAGTCGAGAGGAGACTACCAGGGCACAGACCATATGTGAAGTGGCCCGGCGCCAGTGACAAGAAGTTGTGGGAAACAGTGAATACTGACCTTACCTTGACCCTCGAGAAACTTCGAGGCACAGTGGAGAAGAAGTTGGAGAGGATGGGGGACATTATCTATGAGTACGGGACAGAAAGATTTGGAGTGGAAGAGGCAAAAGGCGGGAGAAAGGTTCCAACCCCACCAGTTTCCAGGAGGCAACAAGAAATCAAGCGCCTCGTTCAAGAAAGGCGACAGCTTAAGAAACAGTGGAAGAAGGCCTCGGAAGTGGAGAAGGAGGGCATAGATGCACTTCAGGCTGATATCAAAACCCGGTTGGCATCCCTCCGTAGAGCAGAGAACCTACGGAAACGCAGAAGGAAGAAAGAACAAACTGCCACCTCATGGCAGTGCCTGAATGTAGGTATAATGGCAGGATGTACCATTTCTCCGTTGGCATTCATAATGGCAATGGAGGTTATCATCAGATCCTCAAAATGGGTTGCTGGTGGACAGCGAGTCGACTCTGGTTTCCGCCTCCCTCCACTCAGAGCCTACATGGACGACATTACAACATTGACTACCACTGTCCCATGCACCAGGAGACTGCTCAGAAAACTCGAGGAGAACATCAGCTGGGCCCGTATGAAGATTAAACCATCCAAGTCACGCAGCATCTCGATTGTGAAGGGAGTACTCTCTGACCTGAAATTCTTCATCGGAGATGACCAAATCCCAACAGTGTCTGAGCAGCCGGTAAAAAGCCTTGGAAGGTGGTATGATGCAAGCCTGAAGGACAAAGACCAGGTGCAACAGCTGCGCAAAGACATCAGTAGTAGCCTACAGTCCATCGACAACACCCAGCTACCTGGAAAGTTAAAGGCCTGGTGTCTGCAGTTTGGTCTCCTACCCCGGGTGTTGTGGCCCTTAGCAGTGTATGAGGTTCCAATCTCAACAGTGGAGAAGATGGAAAGAGGAGTCACAGGCTACTTAAAGAAGTGGCTCGGAGTTCCACGATGCCTTACCACCATCGGCCTCTATGGAGATGGTGTCCTCAAGCTGCCCCTCACCAGTCTAACAGAGGAATTCAAGTGTTCAAAAACCAGGCTCCAGATGACACTGAATGAATCTCGAGACCCAGTGGTGAGCAACAACGCGCCGACCTTGGCAACTGGGCACAAATGGAGGCCAGGAAAAGCAGTCCAGGAGGCAACAGCAGCCCTCAGACATGCTGACATTGTGGGTCATGTTCAGCAAGGGAGAGGAGGCCTTGGGCTAACTAGCCGTGCTGCTTGGTGTAAGGCCACTGCACCAGAGCGGCGGAAGATGGTAGTGCAGGAAGTACGCCATCAGGAGGAGGCTGCAAGGTGGGCCAAGGCTCTCTTTCCAAACAGGGACAGTGGACTCGATGGGACAGTGTGGAGAAGAGGAAGATCAGCTGGAAGGATCTGTGGGCCATGGAAGCGAGGCGGTTGAGCTTTTCCATCAGAGCAACATATGACGTCCTTCCAACTCCAGTTAATCTTCACCAATGGTATGGTGAAGATCCGGACTGTGCCCTCTGTTCCATGCCAGCCAACCTCAGGCACATTCTCACGGGGTGTAAAACAAGCCTCACCCAAGGACGCTACACTTGGCGTCACAACCAAGTCCTTAAAAACCTTGCGTCCGCCCTGGAGGACAAGCGAGCTGCCACCAACTCCCTACCACCCCCAGCAGCATCACACCCCTTACGGACAAACTTTGTCCGCGAAGGGGATAAACCACCGAAGCGCGGCTCGACACCATTAGAGCGAGACCAGCTGCGCTTGGCCCGCGACTGGAAAATGCTAGCTGACATTGGCCGGCAACTTGTGTTTCCTCCGGAGATTGCAACCACCACCCTAAGACCTGACATGGTGCTCTGGTCCCGTTCGCTCAAGAAGGTCTTCATCATTGAGCTCACAGTACCCTGGGAGGACTCAGTAGATGAGGCTTATGAGCGAAAGCATCTGCACTATGCCGATCTAGCTGCCGAAGCACGGCATCATGGCTGGAACACAGAAGTCCGACCAGTGGAGGTGGGCTGCAGAGGTTTTGTGGCAACATCTACAACCAGACTGCTTAGAGACCTTGGAATTAAGGGCCAGAGCCAGCGTTCGGCAATCAAAGCTGTAGCGGAGGCGGCAGAAGGCAGCAGTCAGTGGCTCTGGATGAAGAGGAAAGACCCCAGCTGGGCCCCGAAGTGAGAGGGCCAGGAGGTATGTGGTCAACAATGCTTGACTCAGGGAGGAGGACGCCCCTGCCATGCATAGTCCCATGGGATGTTGGCTATCATCAACAAGGCAACTCCTATGACTAATTGGGAATGGGACGCAAGCGTAGGATTGATCACCCTGTCGCTGGCTGCCTTTGGGGAGGGTGTATAGTGTGAAAGGTCGAAACACCCTAGGAACCAAAGGTACACTACTGACGATGCGCTCCCCAAATTATATTTGCCAGACATCTTGAAATGGGGGAATGATTTGTTATCTTGTATTTATCCAAGAAGTTCGTTTTTCCTTGTCGCTGTTCAAACGAGTATTCCTGAAGTAAGACTGGAGCAATCAAATTTGTTCACATCTGTGCAGCTGAACAGATATCCTCTGCGATAAAACTATTTGCTAGGGATCAGAAAAACCTCTGACACAGGCAAAATTACATACACAGCTTCTTTCTCAAAGGATAACTGAGAGGGAAACTTGTGCTTGTTTGCTGACACATAGTACCATAGCTAACTATACATGTGAAGAAGGTTATTTTCACGTTACTACAATTCTATTCCAAGATGGCGTAGCAGTAAGTCGTCCTGTCGTGTCGTGTCCCTGTATATTTGGTTTATTTTTCGTTTTTTACATATTTTTCGTTTTTTACATAGCTATCCCTTTAAAAACATTTTGCTAAACCTAAGCTTCCAAATACTCTCCTGCTACCCGCCTCACCCAATGTAGCTATTTTTCCTAAAGTATTTATATTTACTTCGGAACCCCTCAACTGAAGCTAGCCAGCTAACCACCAGCTATGCTAGCGGTCTTCAGCTAACCGGTCATCAGCTAACCTGTAGTTCGGAAAGCTCTCGCCAGTTCGAACAACGCGACTCTAACCAGAGCATAACGGACCTATTTATTTTTCATCCCCGGATTCATCCCCGGATTCCCACCGCAAACGGAACATTTTTCAGCTGGATTTTTCAGCTGGATCTTCACAACTAGCTATCTAGCTAAACCGCAACCCCGGATGATTACTCCTGGCTAGCGTTTCCACCCACTTAGCTTGAAGCTAGCCCGGCCTGCGCTACCACCGTAGCATACTCCTGAGCTACAATACCCGGGCCCTCGACCGGTCTATCGATGTCACCGCATGAAGAGGAATAAACAGACTCACCCCATCGCGACGTCCCCCAAAGGCTAACTCTCTAGCCCTCGCTATCTCCCTGCTTGCTAATTCGGCCTGCTAACTGCTAGCTTGTCCAGCTCCGGTCTGCTAACTGCTACCTTGTCTAGCCCGGGCCTACAAACTGTTAGCTTGTTAGCACAGGCCTGCTAACCGCCTGAATCGGCGCGTCCCAAACGCTCACCGGACCCATATTTACTTTCTATCTCTTTTGACTTTTAATTTGTTTATACCTTCCGGAAACCTGCCTCACCCAATGTGATACGGAATCGCTATTATTTAAAAGAAAATTTTGAACACACTCAAGAACCTCCAGAAGCTAACCAGCTAACTAGCTACAAGCTATTTAGTCATTGTTAGTTTTTTTAAACCTGGATAACACTCGCCAGTCCAGCTTCCCTGCCCCATCCACCGCTGCCCCCTGGACACTGATCTCTTGGCTACATAGCTGATGCACGCTGGACTGTCCATTAATCACGGTACTCCATTCTGCTTGTTTGTTTTATCTGTTGCCTAGTCTACGCCATTTTACCTGCTGTTGTTGTGCTAGCTGATTAGCTGTTGTCTCACCTACTGTTTTAGCTAGCTTTCCCAATTCAACACCTGTGATTACTGTATGCCTCGCTGTATGTCTCTCTCAAATGTCAATATGCCTTGTATACTGTTGTTCAGGTTAGTTATCATTGTTTTAGTTCACAATGGAGCCCCTAGTTCCACTCTTCATACCCCTGATAACTCCTTTGTCCCACCTCCCACACATGCGGTGACCTCACCCATTACTACCAGCATGTCCAGAGATACAACCTCTCTCATCATCACCCAGTGCCTGGGCTTACCTCCGCTGTACCCGCACCCCACCATACCCCTGTCTGCGCATTATGCCCTGAATATATTCTACCATGCCCAGAAACCTGCTCCTCTTATTCTCTGTCCCCAACGCTCTAGGCGACCAGTTTTGATAGCCTTTAGCCGCACCCTCATACTACTCCTTCTCTGTTCCGCGGGTGATGTGGAGGTAAACCCAGGCCCTGCATGTCCCCAGGCACCCTCATTTGTTGACTTCTGTGATCAAAAAAGCCTTGGTTTCATGCATGTCAACATCAGAAGCCTCCTCCCTAAGTTTGTCTTACTCACTGCTTTAGCACACTCTGCTAACCCTGATGTCCTTGCTGTGTCTGAATCCTGGCTCAGGAAGGCCACCAAAAATTCAGAGATTTCCATACCCAACTATAACATCTTCCGTCAAGATAGAACTGCCAAAGGGGGAGGAGTTGCAGTTTACTGCAGAGATAGCCTGCAAAGTAATGTCATACTTTCCAGGTCCATACCCAAACAGTTCGAACTACTCATTTTGAAAATTACTCTCTCCAGAAATAAGTCTCTCACGGTTGCCGCCTGCTACCGACCCCCCTCAGCTCCCAGCTGTGCCCTGGACACCATTTGTGAATTGATCGCCCCCCATCTAGCTTCAGAGTTTGTTCTGTTAGGTGACCTAAACTGGGATATGCTTAACACCCCGCCAGTCCTACAATCTAAGCTAGATGCCCTCAATCTCACACAAATCATCAAGGAACCCACCAGGTACAACCCTAACTCTGTAAACAAGGGCACCCTCATAGACGTCATCCTGACCAACTGGCCCTCCAAATACACCTCCGCTGTCTTCAACCAGGATCTCAGCGATCACTGCCTCATTGCCTGTATCCGCTACGGCGCCGCAGTCAAACGACCACCCCTCATCACTGTCAAACGCTCCCTAAAACACTTCTGTGAGCAGGCCTTTCTAATCGACCTGGCCCGGGTATCCTGGAAGGACATTGACCTCATCCCGTCAGTTGAGGATGCCTGGTCATTCTTTAAAAGTAACTTCCTCACCATTTTAGATAAGCATGCTCCGTTCAAAATATGCAGAACTAAGAACAGATACAGCCCTTGGTTCACCCCAGACCTGACTGCCCTCGACCAGCACAAAAACATCCTGTGGCGGACTGCAATAGCATCGAATAGTCCCCGTGATATGCAACTGTTCAGGGAAGTCCGGAACCAATACACGCAGGCAGTCAGGAAAGCGAAGGCCAGCTTCTTCAGGCAGAAGTTTGCATCCTGTAGCTCCAACTCCAAAAAGTTCTGGGACACTGAAGTCCATGGAGCACAAGAGCACCTCCTCCCAGCTGCCCACTGCACTGAGGCTAGGTAACACGGTCACCACTGATAAATCCACGATTATCGAAAACTTCAATAAGCATTTCTCAACGGCTGGCCATGCCTTCCGCCTGGCTACTTCAACCTCGGCCAACAGCTCCGCCCCCCCCCCCGCAGCTCCTCGCCCAAGCCTCTCCAGGTTCTCCTTTACCCAAATCCAGATAGCAGATGTTCTGAAAGAGCTGCAAAACCTGGACCCGTACAAATCAGCTGGGCTTGACAATCTGGACCCTCTATTTCTGAAACTATCTGCCACCATTGTCGCAACCCCTATTACCAGCCTGTTCAACCTCTCTTTCATCTCGTCTGAGATCCCCAAGGATTGGAAAGCTGCCGCAGTCATCCCCCTCTTCAAAGGGGGAGACACCCTGGACCCAAACTGTTACAGACCTATATCCATCCTGCCCTGCCTATCTAAGGTCTTCGAAAGCCAAGTCAACAAACAGGTCACTGACCATCTCGAATCCCACCGTACCTTCTCCGCTGTGCAATCTGGTTTCCGAGCCGGTCATGGGTGCACCTCAGCCACACTCAAGGTACTAAACGATATCATAACCGCCATCGATAAAAGACAGTACTGTGCAGCCGTCTTCATCGACCTTGCCAAGGCTTTCGACTCTGTCAATCACCATATTCTTATCGGCAGACTCAGTAGCCTCGGTTTTTCGGATGACTGCCTTGCCTGGTTCACCAATTACTTTGCAGACAGAGTTCAGTGTGTCAAATCGGAGGGCATGCTGTCCGGTCCTCTGGCAGTCTCTATGGGGGTGCCACAGGGTTCAATTCTCGGGCCGACTCTTTTCTCTGTGTATATCAATGATGTTGCTCTTGCTGCGGGCGATTCCCTGATCCACCTCTACGCAGACGACACCATTCTATATACTTTCGACCCGTCTTTGGACACTGTGCTATCTATCCTCCAAACAAGCTTCAATGCCATACAACACTCCTTCCGTGGCCTCCAACCGCTCTTAAACGCTAGTAAAACCAAATGCATGCTTTTCAACCGGTCGCTGCCTGCACCCGCATGCCCGACTAGCATCACCACCCTGGATGGTTCCGACCTAGAATATGTGGAAGTCTATAAGTACCTAGGTGTCTGGCTAGACTGCAAACTCTCCTTCCAGACTCATATCAAACATCTCCAATCGAAAATCAAATCAAGAGTCGGCTTTCTATTCCGCAACAAAGCCTCCTTCACTCACGCCGCCAAGCTTACCCTAGTAAAACTGACTATCCTACCGATCCTCGACTTCGGCGATGTCATCTACAAAATGGCTTCCAACACTCTACTCAGCAAACTGGATGCAGTCTATCACAGTGCCATCCGTTTTGTCACTAAAGCACCTTATACCACCCACCACTGCGACTTGTATGCTCTAGTCGGCTGGCCCTCGCTACATATTCGTCGCCAGACCCACTGGCTCCAGGTCATCTACAAGTCCATGCTAGGTAAAGCTCCGCCTTATCTCAGCTCACTGGTCACGATGGCAACACCCATCCGTAGCACGCGCTCCAGCAGGTGTATCTCACTGATCATCCCTAAAGCCAACACCTCATTTGGCCGCCTTTCGTTCCAGTACTCTGCTGCCTGTGACTGGAACGAATTGCAAAAATCGCTGAAGTTGGAGACTTTTATCTCCCTCACCAACTTCAAACATCAGCTATCTGAGCAGCTAACCGATCGCTGCAGCTGTACATAGTCTATTGGTAAATAGCCCACCCTTTTCACCTACCTCATCCCCATACTGTTTTTATTTATTTACTTTTCTGCTCTTTTGCACACCAATATCTCTACCTGTACATGACCATCTGATCATTCATCACTCCAGTGTTAATCTGCAAAATTGTAATTATTTGCCTACCTCCTCATGCCTTTTTGCACACATTGTATATAGACCCCCCCTTTGTTTTCTACTGTGTTATTGACTTGTTAATTGTTTACTCCATGTGTAACTCTTTGTTGTATGCTCACACTGCTATGCTTTATCTTGGCCAGGTCGCAGTTGCAAATGAGAACTTGTTCTCAACTAGCCTACCTGGTTAAATAAAGGTGAAATAAATAAATAAATAAAAAACTCCTAGAATGGTATGATGGAATAGAAATCCTAGCCAATACTACAAAAATATATTAAACACTAATAACATATTTCACCAAAAATGTATCACTGAATCATATATCAGTGATTGATATCAACACATTCATACACTATATATACAAAATTATGTGGACACCCCTTCAAATTAGTGGACTCGTCTATTTCAGCCACACCTGTTGCTGACAAGTGTATAAAATCAAGCACACAGCCATGCAATCTACATAGACAAACAATGGCAGTAGAATGGCCTTACTGAAGAGCTCAGTGTCTTTCAACGTGGCACTGTCATAGGATGCCACCTTTCCAAAATTCACCAAATTTCTGCCCTGCTAGAGCTGCCTGGGTCAACTGTAACTGATGTTTTTGTGAAGTAGAAATGTCTAGGAGCAACAATGCCTCAGCCATAAAGAACCGCAATGCCAAGCGTCGGCTGGAGTCGTATAAAACTCGCCGCCATTGGAATCTGGAGCAGTGGAAACGCATTCTCTGGACTGACAAATCAGGCTTCACCATCTGGCAGTCCGACGAACAAATCTGGGTTTGGCGGATGCCAGGCAGCACTACCTGCCCGAATACATAGTGCCAACTGTAAAGTTTGGTAGAGGAGGAATAATGGTCTGGGGCTGTTTTTCATGGTTCAGGCTAGGCCCCTTAGTTCCAGTGAAGGGAAATCTTAAATCTACAGAATACAATGAGATTCTAGACTCTTCTGTGCTTCCAACTTTGTGGCAACAGTTTTGGGAAGGCCCTTTCCTGTTTCAGCATGACAATGCCCCTGTGCACAAAGCGAGGTCCATACAGAAATGGCTTGTTGAGATCGGTGTGGAAGAACTTGACTGGCCTACACAGAGTCCTGACCTTAACCCCACAAACACCTTTGGGATGAATTGGAACACAGACTGCGGGCCAGTCCTATTCGCCCAACATCAGTGGCCAACCTCACTAATGCTCTTGTGGCTGAATGGAAGCAAGTCCCCGCAGCAACATCTATCTATATTTATGCCCATGATTTTGGAATGAGATGTTCGATGAGAAGGTGTCCATCTACTTTTGATCATGTAGTGTATGTAGTGCATACATACAATATTCAACTAGAATGTAAAATTGCTAAATTAATCACACAAATAAAATAATCCCACTGGGATTGATAAACACATATTTAATCAAGTTTAATTTCAGTAACACATTCTTGATTTTCTTCAGAAGACAGCACTAAAACAGCATTGCGACTCAAACAATGACAACATTTCTTAAATGAAAAACAGTTTTTCCTTGAACTACTCCGTCAACAATAGAACTGGAAATGACTGGAAATTGTCAACAGCTGCACAATATCTTTAAAGTTCCTGCAAAAATTCACAACAACAAAACAAAACCACAAAGCCTCAATCTGTATAGATCAAATCTACTATTTTCACTTCAACATACATTAATAATCCTTCCTATTCTAATGTGCATGGTTCTATGTAGAACAAAGTGATTGCATTAACAAGGGAGATAGGTCATCTGTACATTGTAAAAGTAAACAAAAAAACGTATAAATAAACATCTAACAGGATAATGCAGCTTTTCATTGACTCCGATGCGTGACCGATCGCTGATTTGAGTTTGGGAGATGGAAGTGCAAACAAAGCCGGAGGCCCATTGCAATTACAGCCAACAGCCTCCCTTATAATCCTGAGGCCATTATGGAACTGTCTGTCCACAGTGAGAGAAGGCTTATTAGATTGTTAAAGGGGGGGTAGCGACTAAGAGAGCATGAGGAAAAATTAATAATAGAGCCATCTCATCCCTCCCCCCTCTGGTGTAAAGCCCCAGAGATAAGCTAGGCCCTAGCAACATTATTGAGATTAGCATCGACAACAAAAGGCTCTCCACATTACACTTCACATGGACTTCTTTGCATCAACCAATGAGTTCTCAGAGGGGGATGGAATAGGTTGACGAGAGTGGAGAGTGAGTGCACATTTGCTGTTGTAACAAAGCACACCTTGGGGGAAAACATCAACACACACACACCCACCCAACCACCCAGAGATAGCATCAACATAGACAGAAACTGATCTGTGGCAATTTCACTGGGGCTGGGACAATACCAGTATCGCAATACTTTTCCATGGAAAATAAAGAAAACATGAAGCAGACCAAACACGTTGGTCATTTAAAAACAAGCTGCATGTAAAATATTGTGTGATATAGCTTGGAAAATAACATAATGATGTTTGTTTCCAACATTAGGACTGTTTTCCTAAAGAAGTTAAGTTGTCAAGAAATGTCTTGTTCCTTGTCATGATAGTAATGAGCAGTGGCATAAAGTACTTAAGTAGTACTTATAAGTATTTTTTACTTAAGTATATTTTTTTGGTATCTGTACTTTACTTTTGATATTTTTACAACTTTTACTTTTACTCCACTACATTCCTAAATAAAATAATGTACATTTTGCTTAGCAGGACAGGAAAATTGTCTAATTCACGCACTTATCAAGATAAAATACTTGGTCATCCCTACTGCCTCTGATGTGGCAGACTCACTAAAAACAAATGCTTAATTTCTAAATTGTTTCTGAGTGTTGAACTGTGCCCCTGACTATCCGTATATTTAAAAAACAAGAAAATTGTGTCGTCTGGTTTGCTAAAAATAAATACATTTGAAATGATTTATACTTTTTCTTTTGATACTTAAGTAGTATTTTACTGGGCGACTTTCACTTTTACTTGAGTCATTTTCTTTTAAGGTATCTTTATTTTTACTCAAGTAGGAAAATTGGGTACTTTTTCCACCACTGGTAATGAGTATCGCGATACTGGTATTGTCCTGGCCCTAAATTTAACCATAGACAGTTGTTACGTCTGTCGTTAATGGTAGAATGACCGGACCAAGGTGTAGCGTGGTAGACGTACATTTTATTTATTAAATGTTCCACAAAAAAAAAACAATAAACAACACAACGAACGTAAAGCTTCAGAGTGCAACACATGCAACAAACAAAGACAAGATCCCACAACCTAAATGTGGGAAAAAGGGCTGCCTATGTATGATCCCAATCAGAGACAACGATCGACAGCTGCCTCTGATTGGGAACCACACTCTGCCAAAAACAAAGAAACAGAAAACATAGAATGCCCACCCAAATCACACCCTGAACTAACCAAATAGAGAAATAAAAAGTCTCTCTAAGGTCAGGGCATGACAGTAACCCCCCCGGACTGCGGACCCCCGGACTGGGGACCGTCGCTGGAGGCTCCGGACTGGGGACCGTCGCTGGAGGCTCCGGACTGAGGACCGTCGCTGCAGGCCCCGGACTGAGGACCGTCGCTGGAGGCTCCGGACTGGGGACCGTCGCTGGAGGCTCCGGACTGGGGACCGTCGCTGGAGGCTCCGGACTGGGGACCGTCGCTGGAGGCTCCGGACTGGGGACCGTCGCTGCAGGCTCCGGACTGAGGACCGTCGCTGGAGGCTCCAGACTGAGGACCGTCGCTGGAGGCTCCGGACTGAGGACCGTCGCTGGAGGCTCCGGACTAGGGGCCGTAGTTGGAGGCTTCGGACTTGGGACCGTGCCATGGATCATCACTGAGGGCTTTGTGCCATGGATCATCACTGGAGGCTTCGTGCCATGGATCATCACTGGAGGCTTCGTGCCATGGCACAACCCGTCCTGGCTGGATGCTTAGTTTCGCCCGGCAAATGCGGAGTGCTGGCACAGGACGCACTGGGCTGTGAAGGCGCACCGGAGACAGAGTGCGCAGAGCCGGCGCAGGGTATCCTGGGCCGAAGAGACGCACCGGAGACCAGGAGCGCTGAGCCGGCACAATCCATCCTGGCTGAATGCCCCCTCTAGCACAGCAAATGCGAGGAGCTGGCACAGAGCGCACTGGGCTGTGAATGCGCACTGGAGACACAGTGCGCATCACCGCATAACATGGTGCCTGACCAGTCACACTCTCCCAACGGTAAGCATGGGGAGTTGGCTCAGGTCTATACCCTGACTCCGCCAACCCCCCAAAACCCAAAAAATATTTTGGAGCTGCCTCTCGGGCTTCCATCGTTGCCGTGACTCCTGGTCTCGTCGCCGTTCCTCCCTCGCTGTTTCCACCTGTTCCCATGGAAGGCTGCTTGGTCCGTTTTTGGTCTATCGTTAGTGGTAGAATGACCGGACCAAGGTGCAGCGTCGTAGGCTTACATTTTCTTTATTAAATGTTCCACCAAAACAACACAACGAACGTAAAGCTTCAGAGTGCAACACATGCAACAAACAAAGACAAGATCCCACAACCTAAATGTGGGAAAAAGGGCTGCCTATGTATGATCCCCAATCAGAGACAACGATAGACAGCTGCCTCTGATTGGGAACCACACTCTGCCAAAAACAAAGAAACAGAAAACATAGAATGCCCACCCAAATCACACCCTGACCTAACCAAATAGAGAAATAAAAAGGCTCCCTAAGGTCAGGGCGTGACAACAGTGGGGCCTGAAATTATTGGATCACTTGATAAAGATGAAGCAAAAAAGACTGTATTAAATAAATAATACAAATACTGACCTTTTAAAAATTGCTCAGCAAAAGAGATTTTGTTTAATTAACAAGTAATGATATTCATTTTTTAAGATAAAAAAAAATGGATTGAATCCCCTGTTTTCAATACTCCTGCACCCTGCCCTTGCAAGGATAACAACACTGAGCCTTTTTCTAAAATGTTTTATGAGATTAGAAAACACATTGGGAGGGATCTTAGACCATTCCTCCATACAGAATCTTTCCAGATCCTTGATATGGTCAGATGACATGAAAATAGAGCTTTTTGACCACACACGCCAATGGTGGGTTTGGCCTTTCAAAGAACAATGCATATACAAAATATGCATAATTCACTTTTTAGCCTAAAACCTGGTTGCCTCTAGTAGGAGGCTGAAACTTAGACGCAAGAGAATCTTCCAGCAAGACAATAACCTCAAGCACGCCAAGCAATAACCTCCGACCACAAAAACAACATTTTGCAATAGCCATCTCAGTCTCCGGTATCGAACCCTATGGAAAACCTGTGGTTTGAATTGAAGAGGTTCTATTGAAAACCTGTGGTTTGAATTGAAGAGGTTCTATGGAAAACCTGTGGTTTGAATTGAAGAGGTTCTATTGAAAACCTGTGGTTTGAATTGAAGAGGTTCTATTGAAAACCTGTGGTTTGAATTGAAGAGGTTCTATTGAAAACCTGTGGTTTGAATTGAAGAGGTTCTATTGAAAACCTGTGGTTTGAATTGAAGAGGTTCTATTGAAAACCTGTGGTTTGAATTGAAGAGGTTCTATTGAAAACCTGTGGTTTGAATTGAAGAGGTTCTATTGAAAACCTGTGGTTTGAATTGAAGAGGTTCTATTGAAAACCTGTGGTTTGAATTGAAGAGGTTCTATTGAAAACCTGTGGTTTGAATTGAAGAGGGCAGTTCACAAGTGCTGACGAAGGATATCAAGGATCTGGAAAGATTCTGTATGGAGGAATGGTCTAAGATCCCTCCCAATGTGTTCTCCAATCTTGTTTTTCTTTTTAAAGGTACAGTGTAGTTATTCTCGCGAGGGGAGGATGCTGGTGTATTATAAACGGGATCCAATCATTTTGAACAATGCATTTTTAACTGGTATAATTCCATTGGCTATTTGAATTCTCGGTGGAAATGGAACAACACTATTTAAGCATTTAAAGTCAATTACTCTCAATTCATCCAATTTCTGCCAGTATTCATTTCCAAAGATAACAGATCCACCTATGTGAATAACTGCAGTTGATTTGAACTTAATAGACAGGCCTCAAAGAACGCTAATCCTTTATCATGCAATATATCAGGGATGGACATAATTTGGTTTTGCATCAGCAGTTTTTCTCTTGTTATGCCACTCACTGATAGTCAGTCAATTAGCCCATGTCAGCAAAAAATGTTTTTGATTGGTAAGTTAGTTTTGCGGTCAGCTCTCTAAACTTTTACCGGCTGGGAGGCCTCCATTGATTCTGTTAGTCAATCTCACTTTTCTCACTTAGTCAGTCTCACTCATATTAAAAACTGCAAACATTTCTCTCCACCCTATTGCAAATGTGTAGAATTGTTTGTGGCCACCACCCCCATCAAAGTTGCCCTCCCTGTCATGTATTATATACAGTACATCACAACACTTAACAATGTTTTATTGTTACACTTTTTAAGCTATACTGTTTAATGAGTACTTGACATTCTACTGTGTGTGTTTTAATGAGTTGGTGTGAATTCAGAACAGCAAGCATCACTTCATCTTCTGCTCCATCTTGAATCAACAGTCAAAGCCGTTCCCAGATGACCAACTATCCATAAATCACCAAAAACTACATAATATCCTCAAGTCAGTCTTGAACGCCATCTATTATGCAGGGGTGTCTGTTTTATCAAGCTAAAAGTTGAGGTGGACATTGCCCTTCTGTTCCAAACTGCCATTGAATTCCTATATGAGTTCTGCCATATGCCCTTTAAAGCTCAAGTGGCCGTTTATTATGCACCCTAAATATTAACAACCATAGCCTCACCCAATTACCATCTGTCCCCAGAATTAAAGTGACAGAACACACTTTCACTTCAGTTTTTGGGAAACAGAGAGGTTGTCTTTGATGTCTTATAGTCGTGCCCTTTTCTCAAGAAACACATTATGAGAAACATCTCAACAATTTATGTCAATAGATCACTAGCTAAAGCTACAATGGAGATTCCACCCTTCTCTCCGTATAGGGGCATCATAGCTTTGTTTGCGCTGACAATGTCGAGTTCAGTGTTTTCTTTTGTTATGTCCTTGCCAAAGCAGCATACAGTATGTCATTTTAAATCAGACAGACTGTACTGTACTCTGTCCTTAATAATGACCACAAGGTTGCCATGGAAATCTCTGAAGATAAACAGAGCAAATAGAGTGTAGAAATGGAAATGCACACACAGTATAAAATAACAGAGATGAGGAGGCTTGTTCAGGCATGAAAGCTGTCCAAGGATGTGTCTCAAATGACTATTGCCTGTATAGTGCACTACATTTGTTATATATGTGGCTCTGATGAAAAACGGTGAACTTTAAAGGGAATAGCAGGGTTTCTTTATAAGACATCATCCCTTAGCTATGGGGTGAAATAAAGTATGGCTAGCTGTATGTATAAGACATGACGAATAATAGATCAATAAAGTGAAAGCATAATATGTTTATGATATTCCTAAACCAAACACGGTCCTGCTAAACTGCGTCAACAATATCTTACTCAGTCAGTTGAAATGGTCCTTCAGATACTATAACACAAATCTGATCTGAAGTCTGTCCTATGATTAATGCCATGGTTTGCCTTGTTGTATGCTCTGTATTTCCCTAGTCCATTCTGCTTGAGCTGGCTAAGGGGAACAGGGTTGTCTGTAGCTTTAGCTCATTTCTGGCCCTGTGGTTCGCAGTAAATTAATATCAACGCATTATAGGATGACATTCCACTTATAATGAGATTTCCGAGTGCTAATGATTTCATAATAAACCATTGACCATTATTCATGTTTGTCAACACATCTAATTGTGATATGCAATCATTGCCAGATGGAATGGCCCCTAATAGGTTTCAAAGCGTTGATTATGACTTTTGTCTGCATAAACCAATTAGGAGCCTGCTGACACACTTGATAAGGAGTGGTTATATTGAAAATAATGAGAGTGCACTGGGGACTTAGCTACTACTGTATAGCAGAGAGAAGAAGACAAAACATTCTCCTAGCAGGATAGAGGCACATTCACACACAGGCACACAGTAAACTCACGTCAAGTGATTTATACCCTGGTTCTTTCATAACCTCACTATTTAGATGTCATATTTTTGCAGGGCAGACTAGGACACTGGAAAATTGTGCAGTTAAGAGTTAGGTACAACATTACCTGGAAATGAAACCAGTAACTCTGTAGCAGTTTGGCATTTATTGATATGACTCATATACTGGAGGTAGCTCTGCACTAGTGGTCACTAGCTGGTCATAAAATCTGATTTTAAACCTAACCTTAACCACACTGCTAACCCTAATGCCTACACCTAACCTTAAATAAAGACCAAAAAGCACATATTTTCATGAATTTTTACGATAATAGCCAATTTGTACTTTTAGCAGCTAGCCCATCTAGCGCAAACCGCTCAATTCTTCCTCCAGGGCAAGACTCATGACAATAAACATCAGCCTGTAACTCTGAATCCACTTTGTAGCACTATTACATCACAAGTTGCTGTTTCACATAACCTCTGATGAACCAAGTCAAAAAATGTATTAGTTATTTATTTAATAACCAATACGTACAATAAAATCCAACGTTTCTGAAAAGATTCCTCTCATTGAGAAGTCTGGCCTCGACTCAATGCTCTTGGCATCAAAAACAATAGCACATGCAAGTGTACAGAAAATGTGATTCCTAGACAAGAAATCAACTGTCTGTCCTTGTTAATCATACTGTACATCTCACCATGTTAATTGGAAACGTAGACACGTATAGCTGTATGCTGTCAAAGCCTGCCAACGCAGTTATCAATATTTGTTGGCTTAATATTGGCTAATATAAGTCTTAATGATGTAAGTACTGTGTGTAGTATAGATTAAGATAATCATGAATTGTGAATAAATTATGTCTATCACAGCTTTTCATCAAGAGCTATTGTATGGATCTCTGTTGTCATTCTATTGTATGGATCTATGTTGTCATTCTATTGTATGGATCTCTGTTGTCATTCTATTGTATGGATCTCTGTTGTCATGATATTGTATGGATCTCTGTTGTTATTTATTGTATGGATCTCTGTTGTTATTATATTGTATGGATCTCTGTTGTAATTCTATTGTATGGACCTATGCTGTCATTCTATTGTATGGATCTATGTTGTCATTCTATTGTATGGATCTCTGTTGTCATTCTATTGTATGGATCTATGTTGTCATTCTATTGTATGGATCGCTGTTGTTATTATATTGTATGGATCTCTGTTGTCATTCTATTGTATGGATCTATGTTGTCATTCTATTGTATGGATCGCTGTTGTTATTATATTGTATGGATCTCTGTTGTCATTCTATTGTATGGATCTCTGTTGTCATTCCATTGTATGGATATATGTTGTCATTCTATTGTATGGATCTCTGTTGTTATTATATTGTATGGATCTCTGTTGTCATTCTATTGTATGGATCTCTGTTGTCATTGGTAGAAGCATTCCCAATTATTATACCTCACTACGCACTATTCTGTCACTCCATTACCATGCCATGACTAAACAAGTCCAATCTGGGATCTGTTGTCATAAATAAAAATCATAAGACCTTTTTAAAATGACAGAAAAATACAAACAAGCTATATATTTGTCAGCTCTTGTTTAATGAATTTGACTACACTCAACCTAATGCATTAGATTGACTTGTAATTTCCCCACCTGTCCAATTTGTGGGATATTTTCAAAAGCCTTGTAAAGTGAAATTGCTCTCTCAATTATCCTCCTTATTTCATTAATAATAGGCCTACATTATGAGAACTGGTCACCAGTTCAATGACTTTTATTATATCCTAATGGACAAACCTTTTCCATAGAGGTCAGAGGCACATATTGTGAGGGAAATGATATTGTTACAGCTAGTGGATAATTGGAGACCTGAGTTGTATTCAGTAGGCACTAGACAGGAGAAAACATTTTGAAACGGGGAGTGAAATAGGGATATAATACCCGAATGTGTCCAGTAAGAAAACAGGCATTGGATAAATGCCTGAGCCCTACTGAACACCAGATGGTTACTGAATTGGTTTCGCTACACACGTTAGCCTACTACTTCACTGTATCTGTGAAGCTGTGCCAGTTGATAACCGAACCAATTAAAACAATCTCGGAGCAGAAACCAATCTTTACCACATCATACAATAAGACTGCAGTAAAAACAGTGTAATTGGTCAATGATTTCAGGGGTCATATGGTTCGGTATCACTTACTAATTGAGCTTCCCTCTTGAATATTACAGTATATTGAATTATGAATGAGGCAATAAAGCTTAATACTATTTTTTTAACTACCAATGCATTAAGTAGGCCATTACTCTTCAAAATATTTCTTCCTAGCAGTGTTAACTACAGAATCAGAGCATATTCTGATACTTCTTCGAACAGTGATATGACAGGAAAATTCACAGAACATTGTTTTTGCCTTTCAGAAGAAGGAAATTACTTATCAAGAGCCAATTTAAGGAATGACATCCGGATATTAAGGGACATTACTGCACATAAAGAGAAAACTGAATGATTTTGATTGTGTATCGAGCAACCATTATAAAATGCCAATATAAAGCAGCTATGCTCTAGTCTTGCTCGCTCAATGTCATCTCGCACTGGGATGGGGCGGAATCCACCCCAATCAGCTTGCGGATAAGTAACGGGTCACCATGGTTATGCGGTTCTGCCTGACTTATCATCACATGCCTCCCTGAACCGCCTTCTGCATCCTGATCTTTAACGAGGATCTGGGAGATGAATCGCCTCAGCTCTTTACAGTACAAATATATCTTCATTAGGACAGTCATCGCCCAGACAGGGTCTAATTACTGAGAGGTTTTGATTACTGACTGCCAATCAATTACTCTGATATAATTCCTCACCCCTGAGATGGGCTGGAGTGATTACTGCTTCATTGGGTATCGGTCTTTCTGTCTGAAGTTGTTGTCTGGGGGTTTTGAGACAAAGATACATACCTGTCAGAGCTGAAGACTAGTGGCAGAGCCGATCCATTCCCTGGCTGGCTTTTCGTTCTCTTCCATATCTGATCAGAGCGTTTGAAATCATCCTTTGTACCAGAACTAAGAGACGTCGATAAGATTTACACACATTTACACAGAGAGTGGCTGGCTTGACTTTGCGAATTGTGGACAGTTAGTTAAGCATGGAGTGTCAGCACTGAGGAATAATGCCTCTGAGGTATATTGCTATACCTGGCACAAGCAATAGCTACATATAATAGGTAATATTACTTGAACAGCTTGTTCAATTTAAAAGTTGTTGATTACAATCAATAGGTCCCCAGGCAATGTTTTTTCATGTGCATTATCAAATCACACAACTGCCAAACATTTAGAATAATCTGATAATAAAGCCCTTAGCCTATAGAAAAAGAAATGCATGAAAAAACCTACCTCTATAAAAACCGATAACTATTGTGCATATCATTGTGAATATCAAGATGTATTATTTCACTACAGTCTACCTTCCTAAAATCAAGCTGGAAAACCCTTTTTGAATTGACCTAGTTTTGGCACCCATCACGTAACAAGGCACACTCGATTTCATCACTTGTGGCAATAGCATGTTATTCTTGTCAAGAACATGCCCACCCTTATCAACTATAGAGTTGAGGCGCAGACATCATAGACGAGAGCTACACGGCAGGATGTGAAATTCCTGGGGAGGTGTTGCATCAGCCCGCTAATTGTACCTGATGATAATTAATAATGATCCTACCGGGAAGGCGTTCCAGAGCTCCCTCTCGACAGGAACAGTCGTGGAGTGTGACAATGCTCCATGTTGAGATAAGAAATCACACATCTAAGTTTGGAAATGAGAAGATGAGAGGGAACAGGGAAGTGATACAAACTGGGAATACATGTCTCGTTCAGGCTTCACCAGGTATGCGACTGGTTTAATAACGTGAGGATAGAGTGATTGTGCATGAAACACAGTGTAGCATGGCTAGTGTAGCATGGCTCGCTAATGATGTGGGAGGCTGATGTGAGATGGGAGAGATAGGTAATATGGGAGAAGTTTGGTGGGTATAGTGCTCTGGAGAGAGACACAAGCCATTAGCCATGGCATAGGGGACTAAAGAGAGACAGTGTATTGAACTGTTCATTAGTGTTTTTTGGTGGCCAACAGCCAAGTAACGCAGGACACTTATTTTTATTGTATTTTTATTTAACCTTTATTTTATCGCGGAGTCATACTGAGACCAAGGTCTCTGTTATAGATGAGCCCTGAATATTGAACAAAACCTACAGTGGGGGAGTCAGGTAGATGGTGAAAACACAGAGCAATGTGAGCAAGAGCTGACTTCCATTACAAAAGGTGTAAAACCCACGCACAAATATTTAGGCCTACTCTCCCAACGATTGATTCACACTGTAGGGCTGACCTGAACTGTTCTGCATGGCACAGATATTTTCTTTTCACATTGTTCTTTACAGCAGCCAATACAGCTCTGCTTGGCTTGGCTCGATTTGGCCTTAGGAGTGAATCGGACATAATAGTGATGTTCTCAAAACATGTCAGTATGATGTTTACTCTAAGTGAGAGATTAAGCTAAACAGATCATTGATGTCAGGATCTATAATGGATGCTAGATGACTAAATATTTTTAAAGCTAATATCTCAATGACATATTTGGGGCACTTGATTTGCCTGGTGCTTAAATGCACTGGTACACTCAAACACATGATTGAAGTGAGGTTCCCTGAAAAAACTAATAGGCATAAAAAAAGAGACATATGATACTTCTGAAGCCAGCTGACAGACGAAATTTATCGACGTCCTGATTTGCTGCTTTGAATCACAATTTCCCTATTTAGTGGCAGCCTTGACGGAATGAAACATTTAAACATTCGACTGGCAGCAATTCCCCCAGCGTGGTAGACTGCAGCCTCCCACCTAAGTGACTGTATCCTGGGCATTTTACAAAAGTATGACAACCACTCAGCGTGTTCCCTTTTCACCTGTCTCTCTGGCGGCCTTGGGAAGCCATGTCATCCACAGAGGGGTACGAGGACACCTGTCAGAAGGGCCACAGCCATAAAGAAAGCCTTTACTTAGCGGGGACATGGCAAAATGGAAATACCACGGCGGCTGACGAACACCTCCACCTGACGCCACCCAACGTGGCACACCACACCGTCCTATCTGTAATCACAGCGTGTTGTCGCCACTGAAATACTGAAATTCACAGGCCTATCAAGTCCAAGGGTGTAAATCAACAGCCTTGTTGCTAAAAGTAGTGGAGGAGAGCATTTTCCACTTCCCTGTAGCCTAATCTATAGTGATAGGTAACATCTTATGAATATCGACAGGAATATGTGTTAGTTTCATCACTTGTGAGGTTGGATAAAGTTTGAAACCGGCACTGCCAATGATGGGGGAGGGGACGCAACACGTGATCAAACCTCTATTATCTATTTCCTCCTATTCCTCAAAAACAGAACCTTTTCAATGAAAGGGTTGTTTTAAATTTAATTGAATACTTTAAAAACCCTTCTCTGTTCCTTGTGGTAATTACTCATCTGTATGTAAGTGGATAAGTGAAAACAAAACATCCATCATATTACTTTCACTAATCAAACCTTGTCAGATCTGTAACATTCAAAGAGAGAAGGCTTCCTTCATACTGAGCCCCACATCTTCAACTACCGTGCTACAGCTGTTCCTGTAGCCTATGTGTTTTTTCTATTTATAGATAAAGGCCCAGCCATCATTGCTAAACATATTCTGAGCAGGAAACTATAGCGGACGACTCGACCCTACACGTTTCACAGTGGCAGTGCTCTTAGCCATGAGCTGGAGGATTAATCATTGTCTGCTGACAACCCTGCATTGAGCTCTACAACCCATCTGACACAGTCCTGACACACAGACTTCCCTTAACTCTCTGGGTCACTCTGCTACATAGATAGGGTTAGTGAACACACAAAGACACACAAGCATGCGCACACACACGTAATCAGGCACACACGTATGCACGCATACAAACACACATACACATGATAAGACACGCACTCTACACACACGTACATATGGGTTTTGTATTGTAAATATGTGATAGTGGAGTAGTGGCCTGGGGAAACACAATGTATTGGGTAAAGTGTTTTGACATGTAATGTCCTGTAATATTTTTAACTGTATATAACTTTCTTAATGTTGCTGGTCCCCAGGAGGAGTAGCTGCTGCCATGGCAGCATCTAATGGGGATCCTTGATAAATACAAATACACACACAAACACACACACTCAACAGCCCCCCACTGTGCGATTACATCTCTAAAGACACATAGGCAGTGTTCACTGTAGATAACACAGACAGTAACATGAAGATCATATATTTTTTGACATACAGTACCAGTCAAAAGTTAAAACACACCTACTCTTTATTTAGACTATTTTCTACATTGTAGAATAATAGTGAAGACATCAAAACTATGAAATAACACATATGGAATCATGTAGTAACCAAAAGTGTTAAATATTTAATATTTGAGATTCATCAAAGTAGCCACCCTTTGCCTTGATGACAGCTTTGCACACTCTTGGCATTATCTCAACCAGCTTCACCAGGAATGCTTTTCCAACAGTCTTGAAGGATTTCCCACACATGATGAGAACTTGTTGGCTGCTTTTCCTTCACTCTGCGATCAAACTCATCCCAATCCATCTCAGTTGGGTTGAGTTTGGGTGATTGTGGAGGCCAGGTCATCTGATGCAGCACTCCATCAATCTCCTTCTTGGTCAAATAGCCCTTACACAGCCTGGAGGTGGGTTTTGGGTCATTGTCCTGTTGAAAAACAAATTATAGTCCCACACTAAGCGCAAACCAGATGGGATGGTGTATCACTGTAGAATGCTGTGGTAGCCATGCTGGTTAAGTGTGCTTTGAATTCTAAATAAATGACAGACAGTGTCACCAGCAAAGCACCCCCACACATCCTCCTCCATGCTTCACAGTGGGAACCACACACACGGAGATCATCCATTCACCTAGTCTTTGTCTCACAAAGACACGGCGGTTGGGACAAAAAAAATCAAATTTGGACTCATCAGACCAAATGACAGATTTTCAATGGTCTAATTTCCATTGCTCGTGTTTCTTGGTCCAAGTAAGTATATTCCTCTTATTGGTGCCCTTTACTAGTGGTTTCTTTACAGCAATTTTACCACGAAGGCCTGATTCACACTGTCTCCTCTGAAAAGATGATGTTGAGATGTGTCTGTTACTTGAACTCTGTGAAGCTTTTATTTGGGCTGAAATTTCTGAGGCTGGTAACTCTAATGAACTTATCCTCTGCAGCAGAGGTAACTCTGGGTCTTCCTTTCATGTGGCAGTCCTTATGAGAGACAGTTTCATCATAGTGGTTTATGGTTTTTGCGACTACACTTGAATAACCTTTTCCAGATTGACTGACCTTCATGTCTTAAAGTTATGATGGACTGTTGTTTCTCTTTGCTTATTTGAGCTGTTCTTGCCATAAAATGGACTTGGTATTTTATCAAATAGGGCTATCTTCTGTATACCACCCCTACCTTGTCACAACACAACTGATTGGCTCAAACGCAATAAGAAGGAAAGGTATTCCACAAATTCACTTTTAACAAGGCACACCTGTTAATAGAAATGCATTCCAGGTGACAACCTCATGAAGCTGGTTGAGAGAATGCCAAGAGTGTGCAAAGCTGTCATCAAGGTAAAGGGTGGCTACTTTGAAGAATCTCAAATATAAAATATATTTTGATTTGTTTAACACTTTTTTGGTTGATTCCATATGTGTTATTTCATAGTTTTGATATTTCAATATTATACTACAATGTAGGTGTGTCCAGAATTTTGACTGGTACTGTATGTGCATAATGTTGATCTACATGAACCTGCTCCTGTAACGGCTTTCTTCCGCTGAAGGAGAGGAGGACTAAAATACAATGCAATGACACAAAGACAGAAGACAATCACCCACAAAATACCCACAGAATATGGCAGCCTAAATATGGTTCCCAATCAGAGACAACGATAGACAGCTGCCTCTAATTGAGAACCAATCTAGGCAACCATAGACCTACAAACTACCTAGAAAGGAAACAGCCCCATAAACAAACAAAAAACCCTAGACCAGACAAAACACATAAATCCCCCATGTCACACCCTGAGCTAACCAAAATAATAAAGAAAACAAAGATAACCAGGGCGTGACAGC
The DNA here is from genome assembly GCF_002021735.2 of Oncorhynchus kisutch. Classification (NCBI taxonomy): domain Eukaryota; kingdom Metazoa; phylum Chordata; class Actinopteri; order Salmoniformes; family Salmonidae; genus Oncorhynchus; species Oncorhynchus kisutch. Next base: position 30,735,861 of record NC_034201.2, on the reverse strand, counting down.
TCCCTAGTTTTAAACATCTTTGCAGAATGAGATAGTGTGCGCTAAGTCCTAGTGGGGGTTATTGGATAGGAACAAGCCAAGCATGTCTTCTCGAAGGAATGTATTTGTGAATATTTGTTATTGTACAGTCTGGACCAAACGTTTTTAGAATGACACAAATATTAATTTCCACAAAGTTTGCTGCTTCAGTGTTTTTAGATATTTTTGTCAGATGTTACTATGGAATACTGAAGTATAGTAACAAGCATTTCATAAGTGTCAACGGCATTTATTGACAATTACATGAATTTGATGCAAAGAGTCAATATTTGCAGTGTTGACCCTTCTTTTTCAAGACCTCTGCAATCCGCCCTGGCATGCTGTCAATTAACTTCTGGGCCACATGGAAGCCCATTCTTGCATAATCAATGCTTGGAGTTTGTCAGAATTTGTGGGTTTTTGTTTGTCCACCCGCCTCTTGAGGATTGACCACAAGTTCTCAATGGGATTAAGGTCTGGGGAGTTTCCTGGCCATGGACCCAAAATATTGATGTTTTCTTCCCTGAGCCGCTTAGTTATCACTTCTGCCTTATGGCAAGGTGCTCCATCATGCTGGAAAAGGCATTGTTTGTCACCAAACTGTTCCTGGATGGTTGGGAGAAGATGCTCTCGGAGGATGTTTTGGTACCATTCTTTATTCATGGCTGTGTTCTTAGGCAAAATTGTGAGTGAGCCCACTCCCTTGGCTGAGAAGCAACCCCACACATGAATGGTCTCAGGATGCTTTACTGTTGGCATGACACAGGACTGATGGTAGCGCTCACCTTGTCTTCTCTGGACAAGCTTTTTTCCAGATGCCCCAAACAATCGGAAAGGGGATTCATCAGAGAAAATGACTTTACCTCAGTCCTCAGCAGTCCAATCCCTGTACCTTTTGCAGAATATCAGTTTGTCCCTGATGTTTTTCCTGGTGAGAAGTGGCTTCTTTGCTGCCCTTCTTGACACCAGGCCATCCATCAAAAGTCTTCGCCTCACCGTGCGTGTAGATGCACTCACACCTGCCTGCTGCCATTCCTGAGCAAGCTCTGTACTGGTGGTGCCCCGATCCCGCAGCTAGGAGACCTGGCGCCCTGAAGCCTTCTTCACAACAATTTAACCGTTCTCCTTGAAGTTTTTGATGATCCGATAAATGGTTGATTTAGGTGCAATCTTACTGGCAGCAATATCCTTGCCTGTGAAGCCCTTTTTGTGCAAAGCAACGATGATGGCACGTGTTTCCTTGCAAGGAACCATGGTTGACAGAGGAAGAACAATGATTCCAGGCACCACCCTCCTTTTGAAGCTTCCAGTCTGTTATTCGAACTCAATCAGCATGACAGAGTGATCTCAAGCCTTGTCCTCGTAAACACTCACACCTGTGTTAACGAGATAATCACTGACATGATGTCAGCTGGTCCTTTTGTGGCAGGGCTGAAATGCAGTGGAAATGTTTTTGGGGGATTCAGTTAATTTGCATGGCAAAGAGGGACTTTCAATTAATTGCAATTCATCTGATCACTCTTCATAACATTCAGGAGTATATGCAAATTGCCATCATACAAACTGAGGCAGCAGTTTAAATATTTGTGTCATTCTCAAAACTTTTGGCCATGACTGTACGTACAGTTGAAGTCGGAAGTTTACATACACTTAGGGTGGAGTCATTAAAACTCGTTTTTCAACCACTTCACAAATTTCTTGTGAACAAACTATAGTTTTGACAAGTCGGTTAGGACATCGACTTTGTGCATGACACAAGTAACTTTTCCAACGATTGTTTACAGACAATTGTTACAGATTATTTCACTTATAATTCACTATATCACAATTCCAATGGGTCAGAAGTATACATACACTAAGTCGACAGTGCCTTAAACAGCTTGGAAAATTCCAGAAAATGATGTCATGGCTTTAGAGGCTCCTGGTAGGCTAATTGACATCATTTGAGTCAATTGGAAGTGTATCTGTGGATGTATGTCAAGGCCTATATTCGAACTCAGTGCCTTTTTGCTTGACGTCATGGGAAAATCAAAAGAAATCAGTCAAGACCTCCACAAGTCTGGTTCATCGAATTTCCAAAAGCCTGAAGGTACCACGTTCATCTGTACATACAATAGTACGCAAGTATAACCACCATGGGACCACACAGCCGTCATACCGCTCAGGAAGGAGACGCGTTCTGTCTCCTAGAGATGAACGTACTTTGGTGCAAAAAGTTCAAATCAATCTCAGAACAACAGCAAAGGACCTTGTGAAGATGCTGGAGGAAACAGGTACAAAATAATCTATATCCACAGTAAAACGAGTCCTATATCGACATAACCTGAAAGGCCGCTCAGCAAGGAAGATGCCATTGCTCCAAAACCGCCATAAAAAAGCCAGACTATGGTTTGCAACTGCACATGGGGACAAAGATCGTACTTTTTGGAGAAATGTCTTCTGGTCTGATGAAACAAAAATAGAACTGTTTGACCATAATGACCATCGTTATTTTTTTTAATTTTTATTTTATTTCACCTTTATTTAACCAGGTAGGCTAGTTGAGAACAAGTTCTCATTTGCAACTGCGACCTGGCCAAGATAAAGCATAGCAGTGTGAGCATACAACAAAGAGTTACACATGGAGTAAACAATTAACAAGTCAATAACACAGTAGAAAACAAAGGGGGGGTCTATATACAATGTGTGCAAAAGGCATGAGGAGGTAGGCAAATAATTAAAATTTTGCAGATTAACACTGGAGTGATAAAAGATCAGATGGTCATGTACAGGTAGAGATATTGGTGTGCAGAAGAGCAGAAAAGTAAATAAATAAAAACAGTATGGGGATGAGGTAGGTGAAAAGGGTGGGCTATTTACCAATAGACTATGTACAGCTGCAGCGATCGGTTAGCTGCTCAGATAGCTGATGTTTGAAGTTGGTGAGGGAGATAAAAGTCTCCAACTTCAGCGATTTTTGCAATTCGTTCCAGTCACAGGCAGCAGAGTACTGGAACGAAAGGCGGCCAAATGAGGTGTTGGCTTTAGGGATGATCAGTGAGATACACCTGCTGGAGCGCGTGCTACGGATGGGTGTTGCCATCGTGACCAGTGAGCTGAGATAAGGCGGAGCCTTACCTAGCATAGACTTGTAGATGACCTGGAGCCAGTGGGTCTGGCGACGAATATGTAGCGAGGGCCAGCCGACTAGAGCATACAAGTCGCAGTGGTGGGTGGTATAAGGTGCTTTAGTGACAAAACGGATGGCACTGTGATAGACTGCATCCAGTTTGCTGAGTAGAGTGTTGGAAGCCATTTTGTAGATGACATCGCCGAAGTCGAGGATCGGTAGGATAGTCAGTTTTACTAGGGTAAGCTTGGCGGCTTGAGTGAAGGAGGCTTTGTTGCGGAATAGAAAGCCGACTCTCGATTTGATTTTCGATTGGAGATGTTTGATATGAGTCTGGAAGGAGAGTTTGCAGTCTAGCCAGACACCTAGGTACTTATAGACGTCCACATATTCTAGGTCGGAACCATCCAGGGTGGTGATGCTAGTCGGGCATGCAGGTGCAGGCAGCGACCGGTTGAAAAGCATGCATTTGGTTTTACTAGCGTTTAAGAGCAGTTGGAGGCCACGGAAGGAGTGTTGTATGGCATTGAAGCTTGTTTGGAGGTTAGATAGCACAGTGTCCAAAGACGGGCCGAAAGTATATAGAATGGTGTCGTCTGCGTAGAGGTGGATCAGGGAATCGCCCGCAGCAAGAGCAACATCATTGATATACACAGAGAAAAGAGTCGGCCCGAGAATTGAACCCTGTGGCACCCCCATAGAGACTGCCAGAGGACCGGACAGCATGTCCTCCGATTTGACACACTGAACTCTGTCTGCAAAGTAATTGGTGAACCAGGCAAGGCAGTCATCCGAAAAACCGAGGCTACTGAGTCTGCCGATAAGAATATGGTGATTGACAGAGTCGAAAGCCTTGGCAAGGTCGATGAAGACGGCTGCACAGTACTGTCTTTTATCGATGGCGGTTATGATGTCATTTAGTACCTTGAGTGTGGCTGAGGTGCACCCATGACCGGCTCGGAAACCAGATTGCACAGCGGAGAAGGTACGGTGAGATTCGAGATGGTCAGTGACCTGTTTGTTGACTTGGCTTTCGAAGACCTTAGATAGGCAGGGCAGGATGGATATAGGTCTGTAACAGTTTGGGTCCAGGGTGTCTCCCCCTTTGAAGAGGGGGATGACTGCGGCAGCTTTCCAATCCTTGGGGATCTCAGACGAGATGAAAGAGAGGTTGAACAGGCTGGTAATAGGGGTTGCGACAATGGTGGCAGATAGTTTCAGAAATAGAGGGTCCAGATTGTCAAGCCCAGCTGATTTGTACGGGTCCAGGTTTTGCAGCTCTTTCAGAACATCTGCTATCTGGATTTTGGTAAAGGAGAACCTGGAGAGGCTTGGGCGCGGAGCTGCGGGGGGGGCGGAGCTGTTGGCCGAGGTTGAAGTAGCCAGGCGGAAGGCATGGCCAGCCGTTGAGAAATGCTTATTGAAGTTTTCGATAATCATGGATTTATCAGTGGTGACCGTGTTACCTAGCCTCAGTGCAGTGGGCAGCTGGGAGGAGGTGCTCTTGTTCTCCATGGACTTCACAGTGTCCCAGAACTTTTTGGAGTTGGAGCTACAGGATGCAAACTTCTGCCTGAAGAAGCTGGCCTTAGCTTTCCTGACTGACTGCGTGTATTGGTTCCGGACTTCCCTGAACAGTTGCATATCACGGGGACTATTCGATGCTATTGCAGTCCGCCACAGGATGTTTTTTGTGCTGGTCGAGGGCAGTCAGGTCTGGGGTGAACCAAGGGCTGTATCTGTTCTTAGTTCTGCATTTTTTGAACGGAGCATGCTTATCTAAAATGGTGAGGAAGTTACTTTTAAAGAATGACCAGGCATCCTCAACTGACGGGATGAGGTCAATGTCCTTCCAGGATACCCGGGCCAGGTCGATTAGAAAGGCCTGCTCACAGAAGTGTTTTAGGGAGCGTTTGACAGTGATGAGGGGTGGTCGTTTGACTGCGGCTCCGTAGCGGATACAGGCAATGAGGCAGTGATCGCTGAGATCCTGGTTGAAGACAGCGGAGGTGTATTTGGAGGGCCAGTTGGTCAGGATGACGTCTATGAGGGTGCCCTTGTTTACAGAGTTAGGGTTGTACCTGGTGGGTTCCTTGATGATTTGTGTGAGATTGAGGGCATCTAGCTTAGATTGTAGGACTGGCGGGGTGTTAAGCATATCCCAGTTTAGGTCACCTAACAGAACAAACTCTGAAGCTAGATGGGGGGCGATCAATTCACAAATGGTGTCCAGGGCACAGCTGGGAGCTGAGGGGGGTCGGTAGCAGGCGGCAACCGTGAGAGACTTATTTCTGGAGAGAGTAATTTTCAAAATTAGTAGTTCGAACTGTTTGGGTATGGACCTGGAAAGTATGACATTACTTTGCAGGCTATCTCTGCAGTAAACTGCAACTCCTCCCCCTTTGGCAGTTCTATCTTGACGGAAGATGTTATAGTTGGGTATGGAAATCTCTGAATTTTTGGTGGCCTTCCTGAGCCAGGATTCAGACACAGCAAGGACATCAGGGTTAGCAGAGTGTGCTAAAGCAGTGAGTAAGACAAACTTAGGGAGGAGGCTTCTGATGTTGACATGCATGAAACCAAGGCTTTTTCGAACACAGAAGTCAACAAATGAGGGTGCCTGGGGACATGCAGGGCCTGGGTTTACCTCCACATCACCCGCGGAACAGAGAAGGAGTAGTATGAGGGTGCGGCTAAAGGCTATCAAAACTGGTCGCCTAGAGCGTTGGGGACAGAGAATAAGAGGAGCAGGTTTCTGGGCATGGTAGAATATATTCAGGGCATAATGCGCAGACAGGGGTATGGTGGGGTGCGGGTACAGCGGAGGTAAGCCCAGGCACTGGGTGATGATGAGAGAGGTTGTATCTCTGGACATGCTGGTAGTAATGGGTGAGGTCACCGCATGTGTGGGAGGTGGGACAAAGGAGTTATCAGGGGTATGAAGAGTGGAACTAGGGGCTCCATTGTGAACTAAAACAATGATAACTAACCTGAACAACAGTATACAAGGCATATTGACATTTGAGAGAGACATACAGCGAGGCATACAGTAATCACAGGTGTTGAATTGGGAAAGCTAGCTAAAACAGTAGGTGAGACAACAGCTAATCAGCTAGCACAACAACAGCAGGTAAAATGGCGTAGACTAGGCAACGGGGCCAACAGATAAAACAAACAAGCAGAATGGAGTACCGTGATTTATGGACAGTCCAGCGTGCATCAGCTATGTAGCCAAGAGATCAGTGTCCAGGGGGCAGCGGTGGATGGGGAAGGGAAGCTGGACTGGCGAGTGTTATCCAGGTTAAAAAAAACGAACAATGACTAAATAGCTTGTAGCTAGTTAGCTGGTTAGCTTCTGGAGGTTCTTGAGTGTGTTCTAAAAATAAATAAAAAATAATAGCGATTCCGTATCACATTGGGTGAGGCAGGTTTCCGGAAGGTATAAACAAATTAAAAGTCAAAAGAGATAGAAAGTAAATATGGGTCCGGTGGGCGTTTGGGACGCGGCGATTCAGGCGGTTAGCAGGCCTGTGCTAACAAGCTAACAGTTTGTAGGCCCGGGCTAGACAAGGTAGCAGTTAGCGGACCGGAGCTGGACAAGCTAGCAGTTAGCAGGCCGAATTAGCAAGCAGGGAGATAGCGAGGGCTAGAGAGTTAGCCTTTGGGGGACGTCGCGATGGGGTGAGTCTGTTTATTCCTCTTCATGCGGTGACATCGATAGACCGGTCGTGGGCCCGGGTATTGTAGCTCAGGAGTATGCTACGGTGGTAGCGCAGGCCGGGCTAGCTTCAAGCTAAGTGGGTGGAAACGCTAGCCAGGGGTAATCATCCGGGGTTGCGGTTTAGCTAGATAGCTAGTTGTGAAGATCCAGCGTATTTGGAAGCTTAGGTTTAGCAAAATGTATGTTTGGAGGAAAATGGGGGAGGCTTGCAAGCCGAAGAACACCATCCCAACCGTGAAGCACGGGGGTAGCAGCATCATGTTGTGGGAGGAATGGAACAAAAAATTCACCCAACTTATTGTGGGAAGCTTGTGGAAGGCTACCCGAAACGTTTGACCCAAGTTAAACAATTTAAAGGCAATGCTACCAAATACTAATTGAGTGTATGCAAACTTCTGACCCACTGGGAATGTGATTAAATAAATAAAAGCTTAAATAAATCATTCTCTCTACTATTATTCTGACATTTCACATTTTTTAAATAAACTGATGATCCTAACTGACCTAAGACAGGGAATTTTTACTAGGATTGTGAAAAACTGAGTTTAAATGTATTTGGCTAAGGTGTATGTAAACATCTGACTTCAACTGTATTTAGGCTTCATCAGTAGGCAATATTCCATGTCATGTTATGGTTAGTTTACATACCAGAGCAAATTACAGACAGTGCATAACTTGATTCAATGTTTTGTGAACTGCTTGGTAAAAAAAATGGAACTGGGTGAATATTCCGATGTTCTCGGACTAATTCCACAACTAATGTTAACATGGATTTCCATAACAAACATACTTGCCAGAGCAAGTATCAGCATCCAGGCATTGAGCCATAAAGAATTGAAACAACCTCAGTACTCTTGTATAAATAGCTACACTGAAAACAAAAATACTGCAATTGCTTTTTATGGCTGGTCTCCTTAAGACAATATTTAACAGAATGTCTCCTGAAGGGGAGAAATGCAGACGTATAAAGAGCGTAGATTAAGCCATTTATTCGGTGGTTATATAATAACCCCAAGGTTATTTATAAACTGGCTGGGTCAAGCCCTGAATGCTGATTGGCTGACAGCTGTGGAAAATCAGACTGTATACCACGGATATGACAAAACATTTATTTTAAGTGCTCTAATTAAGTTGGCAAGCAGTTTATAATAGCAGTAAGGCACCTCAGGTGTTTGTGGTGTATGGCCAATACACCATGGTTAAATCCAGGCACTCCGCGTTGCGTCGTGTGTAAGAAGAGCCCTTAGCCATGGTATATTGGCCATATACAACACCCCCTCGTGCCTTATTACTTAATTAGGCAATAGGAACAATAAAGACCAAAAAAGCTGTCATACTGAACACAACTAAAACCTTCTCAGAAGAAAATGATTTCTACCTCCCAAAATATGCACACACAACCTCCAAAAAACAACCTCCTTGCAGACATAGAAAAAGGAAGAGAAAGACAGATAAACAAATATTGTCTGTTCTTTTGAATGCGTCTAGTTTAAAGAGTACATCTACTTGGACTTGCACTTGCTTTTGACCCACATACATTTGCAGCCAAGAAAGTACCTCTTGGCTTAGCTTTCAAAGACATTGACAGAATGGGGACAGTTTAAATGTGATATATGGTGATAAAAATCTTGCCTTGTCAGCAGCGCATAACAAAATGATATAAAAAAATGGTCACACTTCTATTTCCACAATGCCCTAATTACAGCGAAATAAAAGCACAATTAGGTGGAAACCATGTGTCACTTTGCAGCTAACTAGGTTGCTTTCAAGTTTGATGAATAACATAAGGATAAACAAAAGCAGTCAGAAGGTGGCAAGTCGTGGAATGCCCCAGAAAACAGTCTTGCAAAGCAAAAAATTAAGAAGAAAAATATTTTACTTTCTGAGAGAACTGAATACACTATAACCATCACCTTGTAGAACAGGAGGACAGAAAAAAAATATGTTCACACCTGACTCAGCAAAACTATTTGGTTCCGCAGGATTTTTTGTGACTAAAATACACATACAGTCGAAGAGATGATAAATTGAGTTACCGCAGTCTCACTCCTGTGCACATTGTAAAACCAATATCACCATCGTATAACTTTCTGATTGCTCCTGATGTGTACAAAGACAAAAAATCACGTCCCTCCCCCATAAGTCTCCCCTCTCTCGAAGACATGAGTTACAAGGCGGATTTACATTCACAAACATCATCACTAATACCATTTTAATGATCTACTCATTCTACTGTACCTGAGAATCAATACCGGCCTCGCATAATGCCACTTTATAAGCATTGAGAATACCATATTCATGAGTGACCACAGACGACTTCTAATAAAAGAGTAAATGTCACATTTCAATAAAGATCCGTCTGGCAATCAGAACCATTGGTGAACAGACTCTGATACCATTAAGAGATTTTCTATAAGCAAAATGAATAACATTTGTATAGGAAGCTCACATTTTGGTTCTAGGCTGCTATAATGTCTGCCACAATCTAACATATTCTCATCTCACCTCTCCTCAAAATTTGACTTCCCTGACACTTCCAATATAAACTAGCTTTAGAATTCTCAGTGCACACACACTGGCCACACAACACAATAAGCAATGTATAAGGCAGACCAGGCATACAGTATATCTTTTCACATCTTCAATTCAGGGCTAGATTATAATCTGGACTGCGGAAGATCTGTGTTGAAATGTGCCTACGTGGCTTCGATATTGGTCGTAAACAATTGCACTAGTTGCAAAATTGACTAAGATGTGTAAGTGGTAGAAATTTAGTCAAATAGTATCTTCCAAAAAGGAGATTTGCGAGATTTATGTAATCTAAGGTATGAAACAATTTTCCTTGGGATGTGTTAAGATTTAAATCCTGTCCACATGCCCACTTCTGGAAGTACCCAAATAATAATTGATTCGGAGCACAGCTGCAGAATCAACCTACAGCCCACCTTTTTCTGGACAGAACGCAGAGCTAACCAATTGAGGCATTAGTACACAGCATCTTGGGACTACTTTGATTGACATAACATGAGACAACGTACAAAACATACATTGGCATCAATGTTATGTTGAAAGAACGAGAACTGCTACTTATAAACAGCTTATTTTTGTCTAAGACCCTCGTGGTCTTGTCATATAGCCGTAATTTACCCCGTACTCCTATAATTGACTTGTGGTGTAAGCCTGGAGATGGCGAGATACAACAGCTGTGAGTTCGAAACCCACAAGGTTTTTCTTTGAGGAAAAACGCTCCACTGCTTTGATTATCAGAACGTGCTGTTGGATGCTTTCATGGAAAAGTGTTGGATGACGTCCAACTACGTCAATGATTTTAATTGGCTTATATGGAATTTGTTACCGGACATAATCATGCTTCTCACCTGATCGTGTTAGCACAGCACAGCACAGCACAGCACAGCACAGCACAGCACAGCACAGCACAGCACAGCACAGCACAGCACAGCACAGCACAGCACAGACAGACAGACAGACAGACAGACAGACAGACAGACAGACAGACAGACAGACAGACAGACAGACAGACAGACAGACAGACAGACAGACAGACAGACAGACAGACAGACAGAATCTTACAGGAGGCCTGGGGATCCTCTAAGGAGAGATGCATTAATAATCAGCTATGTTAAAAACACAGCTGTGTCTGCACCTGGGCCCAGTTGAGAAGATTCCTAGAGGTCTGTTGATAGTGCCACCTTGCCTTCTGTGTCTGCAGATGAGGCATCTGCAAGCTTCACCACAGGTAAAGCTTTATCACTGCAGTGCAATCTGGGAGACTCATAAAGGAGAAGGATTGTTTTCTTTTATAAAGTTTCCAATCTTCATGACACCATATTCATCTTATTTCGTGTCACTCTTTCATCCGTAGCACTCAAGTTTGCATGGACATTGTTAATAGTCCTTATTGGAGGAAACTGGGTGGTTTTTGGTTTACTATTAAATGATAATTTAAGTATGAAAATATTGATGGGTATTGGGTGGGGTAATTGCACCATGTAGTACTTACTGTATCTTCGCCCTAACAATTTTAAAGAAAAAATTAGTATGATCTGTGCAGCAATCCTCATTCCTAACCATTCAGCTAGTGCAATACTTTTAACAAACAGCTGTTATTGTGGAATGTCTCACCTCTCAATCCAGAAAAGCTATTGCTATAACCTTATTAATTCAAAGTGATATTATCTTACAAATGCATTATCTTAAAAGGTGTTTCCTTACTGCTCAAGGTTAAACAATATATATAAAATGAATAGCGTCGCCATTCAATTTGTTCACAGGAAATGTTTCCCCATGTTCTTTACTGGTTCTGTTCCCATCAAACTTCAGCTGTGAAGTGTTTAGGGCTGAAGTACTAAACTGATGTAATATTTCCAGAACAACAAGAGCCTCATAGGATTAAAACCCTGGAACAATCGTAACCCAACACAAATTGCAACAAAAGCGACTACGTGAAATAAAGCCAAACAACACAGAAATACACCATGAAAAGAAATTCATCCTTGATTTGTTTACGCTTCTCTGTAAAAAGTCAAAGCCTTTACACAAAACATTGATGCTTTAAGAGAGCGAAGGCAGGAGAGAAATATGGGGCGGCAGCGTAGCCTAGTGGTTAGAGCGTTGGACTAGTAACCCCCTACTACAAATCCCCGAGCTGACAAGGTACAAATCTGTCATTCTGCCCCTGAACAAGGCAGTTAACCCACTGTTCCTAGGCCATCATTGAAAATAAGAATTTGTTATTAACTGACTTGCCTAGTTAAATAAAGGTTAAAAAAATAAAAATACAAGACTACTTGTTGAATCCTAAACAGAACTCTAATCAGCTGTGTACACCGAGTAACAAGCCTTTATAACTCAACATACCACTAGCTTAATGATAGAGCAGCTATTTCCATGTTAAAATGTTATGGGATGCATTTTCTCCATAGTTTTTAATGGTAAGCCATTACCATTCGGGTAGGCCTACATTATGATCAATTAGCCACAGTAGCCTACTTGGCCACTGTTAAAACTGTAACTTTAAGTGGGTACACCCTCAGTGTTCGCAGTAAATGCACGCTGGAAGTTGCACAGAATTTGCACTCAGCAGACCTGAAATTGTCGAAAAAAATTAGAGGGAACATTGGATGTGATGCTTGTAAGGGAAGTGAACTGTACAGACAAAACTACAGTACATGTGGCTTCTGTAGGTAAACCAGCACACATTGTTTTGGGATCGGGCCTACGTAAGGCTGCAATCCATCCTACATGGTCCCCGGAGTGAGCTGAGTAACACGGTCTATGCTCTAACGTGGGGTGTGAATCCATTAAGGCTTCCCTTTATCTAGTTGCATGTCGATATTTTAATCCAACACTGGCCATTTTCCCAGCACTGAGAACCACTGAAGGTTCGAATGACTGGATATACTCCCTCACACCCAACCTTAGGTTGTGGGTGTCTCTCAGAAGGCGCTTGCTCAGAAAGATTAGCAATAACTTAGGTGAGAAAGGACATTTAAAATGAAACCTAAAACTGATACAATGTTGCTAGTGGTATGTTGAGTTATAAAGGCTTGTTACCAGGTGTACACAGATGATTAGAGTTCTGTTTAGGAGTACAGTAGCAGCCAATGTGTGGTGTTCAATGTAGACCTACAGACTTAAAAAACAAAAACTCTCCATCAGACAAGGAGGTGACTGAAGATGGTGTTGTGTTGTTTGACGCAAGAATGCACTTTACAAAATATAATGCATTATACATTTCCATACCATTATTACAGAGAATCAGACAAATGATGCTACCCTAATTAGCTGTTTCAACATTGATTATGTTAACTAACAGTGATCTTTTCTCTGTGGGCTGATAAAGTATTTATTCTGCATGGCAGTCTACATAGTTAGTATTGTTTCTCTTCCATGGTGTTATGACCATTATGAGTCTACGGTGTTCATATCCGTGATTCTTACAAGTAGAGTGCACTAAATAAAGGTGTGTTTAAGACAAAGGATTTGACTTTTCCTACAAAAAGAACTCAACAGGAGAGAGGTCAAGAATACTGGGGAAAATGGGTTTCGTACTTGGAAAAGTTCTAATTCAAAGATGCCAATGTAACTAATATGATGATATGATGATGAAGGTATGAAGTGCACTGTAACTGCCAGATCTTTAAAAATAAAAAAAATCTTATTTTATTTGACTTTATTTGTAGTTTCTTTGTGTTCCTACAATAAAAACAAAGTATACATTTTTTTTTAAATGTCTTGCTCATTCCCCATATATCTAATAACAGTGGAAGTAACTTCATTGATTCTAAAGTATTTGTGAAATAAAAATGTATCAAAAATGATCCTTATCTAAGACACAAAGAACAGTTCTTGAGATGTATAAAATGTGCTTCTTATCTTCCTCAAGGAACTTCTTAATTGTATTTCAGTGTCTTTAAAATCAAAGGGGGTTTGGCTGGCCTGGCTCTGAGCGCTGTCGAGGACGGACATACAGTGATGAATTAGCCACGTTTAAAGATTAGCTGGAGCTTCACTCGGAGGAATAACGTTAGATGACATGTTATTAAGCTGTAATGAAGAGCCTCTTGAAGCCTTGAGATGCCTGGGTGCTCTGGGGGGAGGGGGTTTTGCCTACACAGTGGATGGGAGGGTGGGTGTGGTTGGAGTGGTGGGGGGAGGTGGGGGTAGCTACCACCACCACATGGAAACCCCCCAGTGAACTAATCATGTCAAGAGATGAAATGATGAACCCCCATCTCCTCATCCCCCCCACCCTCACCTCCCTCCCTCCCTCCCTCGCTCCTCGAACGAAAGAGGGGGAAAAAGCGAACAGATGCAGACTGCAGTCTCCTCTTGTCCTCTCTCCATTATTAATGATTAAAGTTCATATAGAATTAGCCGAGTTTGTCGATGATTTACAGTACCAGTCAAAAGTTTGGACACACCTACTCATTCAAGGGTTTTTCTTTATTTTGGCTATTTTCTACATTGTAGAATAATAGTAAAGACATCAAAACAATTAAATATATTAAACTACAAACTATGTTTTATATTTGAGATTCTTCAAAGTAGCCACACTTTGCCTTGATGACAGGGGAGTGCGAAACTCGTCCAGTAGAGTACTGGTTGCACCTGTCTTCCTGCTTTGCACTCCTCACCTGAAGAAGGGTTTGGCGTCGACACCGTTGAAAGGGAACGCCATTTCTACTAGTACGCTAATTTCTCCTTTTAACCTCCACAAAACCTTACCCATAGGTGTTCCCTCTCTCAGTGAGTCCAATTTCTCACTGCCTTTAGGTGCTTCAGATCGGCTGGCGGCTAGCTGAAGTTCGCTAGGCGAGACAAGCGAGTGTGCTCACATACTCCCTTAAAAGACCTTCGCTCGACAAATGATGAAAAAAAAGGCGTCAATAGTAATATTTGTCCATTTTGAGACACCCGTAGCCAGTATTCACTTCCTCAAATAGTGTGTATTAATCTAAGATAACTCAAGAAATCTGTAATACATTTTTGCAAAGATCTTAGTCACACAATTTTATATCTAACTAAGGTGTTTGGTGCAGATTTCTCAAAGAAAAAATGTGCATGAAAACAAGACTACTACTGAAGAATCCCTACTGTTGACCAATCACTGACAAAGGGGCTTCGGCAACTGACATTGGCTAGCCTCAAGAAAGAATGTTGTGTGCCCAAACAAACGAAAAACCCTTTCCGAAGTCCAAAACTAACAAACACATCACAAAATGTAATTATAATATGTACACAAACTCAATGTCACTCCAGTAGGTCATTCACAACTACTGTCGCAACATTCCCTCTGAAAATGATTCAGGAAATAATATGTAAGCTATTGTACTAGCACCATTCTACTATACTGAACAGCTACTACTAAAAGGTAGCCAGTACTTTATAGGCAATTGATTTATCTTGTTTCTTCAAGATCAAAGTTCTAAGTTTTAGAGGCATTGGCAAGCATATGTTTTGGATATTTCCCAAAGAAACTTCACATTTATTAAACTTTTCGAGGCAGAAGGTTTTTTTCCAATCCCCTTGGCTTTTTTTAAGGCACGGTCAAGCAAGATATTAATGCTTGGGATATTGTCCGCCACAAAGCCACTCTTTTCAAACCATAATTGAAAAAGGTTCTGTCTAAAGCAGCTTTCACTGGCCTTTCCAATAGCAAGCTAATCATTTCTTACCTTGTGTGTGTGTGTGTAGTGGAAGAATGAGATAAGGTGATATTCGCAACTGGTAACACTAGCAACCGGCGACACTAGCAACTGGGGACTGGCTGGCATGGGAGCACAGCATGATGGAACTTTCGGTGGCCTAGCGGTTAAGGGTGTTGGGCCAGTAATCAAAAGATTGCTGGTTTGAATCCATGAGCCGACAAGGTGAAAAATCTGTTGATGTGCCCCTGAGAAAGGTACTTAACCCTAGTTGAACTGGATAAGAGCATCAGATAAAAAAAATTAAAAAATAAAGATTTTTGACCTTGTTTTGATGACTGACCATTTGTGGGCTTTCACAAGGGTCAAACACATCTTATCTGTGGTCTTCTCGGTTGAGGGACATTCCCGCAGAACCTTGAGAGCACGGACAGTGTTGGAGGTGTGAAATATTCCAAATGAATGTTACTGTTTGATTTAAATGGTCAGGTTTCAAGAGTTCATAAAGTTCATAAAGAGCTACAGTATGAATTTGTATATGTTTTATTGTACTGTCAATGCTATGGATTTATTGTTACAGGGAAACTGTCTCTTTTGTTGGTTGGACGGAGGATAGTTCAAAGAGGAGTGACACTGGTGTGCTCCCATCATTTAAATTGAGATGATTAGATTAGAATCTAGGTGGGTTGCCTTTTGTTTTTACTAGCAAAGTGCAAAGAAATGTTCATGCAGATTTGGGGTGAGTTCTTACTTGAATTTGGTTAAAAGGACAGTGAATTCACTTATGCTTTCAGGACTTACCAAGCTCTTGTGTGTATCACACAGATTGTTTTTTATGTTTGAGATTATTCTGAACTGAAGACACATGTAACCACGTTAAGTCTTAGCCTATTGGTGATAGTCATTTACTTGGAGTAGTCTGTAATGTTTCATGTATTTCATGTGCACTGTAGTTGTTTGAGTGTTAATTATTTCGTGACTAATAAATTATATTAGTTGAAGTGGGTAAATGCATTCCTCATTTTACAGGGTAATTATTTGATTGACTATAGGCTTATAATTGATTAAGTCTATTTCTATAGTTGTTATATAAAAACTATACATTGCACATGCTTCGGTACAACCTTGACATCTTTGATACGTTTGCCTCAATATATTAATGCTAGAATATTGGTCGCCAAGATTAGCTATTTGTATCTAGTCTTTTAATAATTGCATAACAGTGCAAGTAAGATACATGTTCATTATAGTCATACTGAGAGGTGATGT
Organism: Oncorhynchus kisutch; assembly: GCF_002021735.2. Lineage (NCBI taxonomy): Eukaryota > Metazoa > Chordata > Actinopteri > Salmoniformes > Salmonidae > Oncorhynchus > Oncorhynchus kisutch. Next base: position 30,719,576 of record NC_034201.2, on the reverse strand, counting down.
AAGGCTCGCTACCTTGACTAGATTCCTCCAGAGATGTACAAGGCTTGTTGCATTTATTCACATAAATTGGAGTCAGATTGATTAATGTAGTTAATTATTATATTCAACATAATTTCTACATAAAGGCTGTATAATTTCCATCCACTACATGTGACCACCTAATCCGATAACAGTAGTTGATATTTGTGCTAAAGGGTTGGAACACATATTCTGATTCCATTGGAGAGCAAAATTTAGATTGTGTATGGTGTCCATATTAGGATACATGTCAATGGAAGTTGGAATTGGATGTGTGACTGTCCTAACATGGAAACAGTATAGGTGTCCTAGATTGATGACATCATACCTGTCCTGATGTCAGCCTCTGACAAAAAACGTGAACAAGTTTACATAAAGAAATAGAGGTGTCACAACTGGGTGAGGTTGTCACAAGTTGTAATAATGGCATAAAATGTCTGTCACAGCCATTGAAAATAGTTGGAGAGAATGGTTATGACTGTATACTTACTTACTTCGAGCAATATGCAAATCTCATTTTGAGATTTTCCTGCCAGCATAGTTCAAAATCATTAGAGGGAAATTTAAAACTGGGGAAGGATTCTCTGTATTTAGCACATAAACAGTATAATTGATACATGGTAATCCTATGAACACTTCCTGATTACAACACAGTCACACTACTGTGATTTTCATTGAAAACTCTGCTTCATGGACCTATGGTTATACTGCCAATAACAACCAGAAAATGAGATTAAGGAGGAATATTGTCAATGAAGGAATTACTGAAATACTAGAATGTTTTATTTTTTTGATGGCTGTTACCTATCTTATCATTTAATCTTGATCTTGATATTTCAGTGTATTCTATTTTTCCCTTCTCAGAGTGTTGCCAATATTCATATTTCATTTTACAATGGATAACATTTCTGCAGAGAGAACAAGCAGAGAGGACCCAGTAAATTAAATCCTACAACAGCATGAGCTCCAGAATATGATTTCACGCAGCACTGCAAGTTCAATTCATCAGAGATGAATATGTCGCTCTGCTTATGTATCCTGTGGGCAATCACAAATTGCATATGAATTGTTGAGTGCCATTTTGTAAAGTGCCAAATGCTTCAATGTCAAAGGAAAAGGGACAAATCACATCCTGAGCCATATGCTGTGAATGAGGAGGTCTGCAAACAAATTACAACAGCTGGCTTCTTGAAAAATAGTGTTTTCACTGAGGCTTTGGATCATTTTGGCTCTGCCTAATTCAATGGTCATTACGGAATATGAGCTTACTTTAATGCCTATGAACAAATACACACGCACATAGACACAGGCACACACGCACGCACGCACGCACGCACGCACACACACACACACACACACACACACACACACACACACACACACACACACACACACACACACACACACACACACACACACACACACACACACACACACACACACACACACACACACACACACACACACACACACCACTCAGTGTTAGTAATGTCTAAGTGTTGGACAAATATATCAAAAGCCTTTTCTGTGATTCTGGCAAGCAACTGTATCAACATGGACAATATTGCTTTTCAATTCTTGTTTGCAAAAGAGAACAAGGCCATATGAAACATTGGTGTCATCTCTGACCAAATGACCTTTAGCAGAAAGAATTGATTGAATTGTTTCACAACAAACAGAGTTACAGGAAAGTGATCATAAAGAAAGCAACCAGTGGGACTGCATGGAAACAAAGGCACCTTGCTTGCCAACCTCATTTGTCTTTTCAGAGAGATCAGATTTCAATGTTAGATGCTCTTGAACAAACCCCCAGATACATTTAGGGTATTCGATTAAACTGGTCCGGGTTGCACCGGGTAAAGCCCTGCTCAAATGGAACAGTAATCTGCACTGCTCTGTCATATTGTTAACAATGCAGCATGATGCATCGTTCAGAAATGTACATAATAGTTTTTCTTTAAAATACTGTATATGTTTGAATTTTCAAACTAGTTTGTATTGGGAAGGCAGATAAAGCATTTGTATGAAAATCAATGAATTTTGCATGTGAAAACACAGAATCCTACTCATTACTCCATGTGCTTAACATTCGCAGAGATAAAGAGGCAAAGCGAGAGGATTACTTCTGCCCAAAATCTGTCCAGGTAAGATAAGCAGACCAAGTGACCAAGTGATTTTTTGTATGGAGGTCTATGGGAGAGTGTTAAATACGTCAGGCTTATTTGATCTTATAGAAGTTACGTAATGTTTAGGCTGTTACAAATGTACTGATGTAAGTGGATGCACGTGGCATTTTGGCAACTGAGAAAAACAACTTAGTAGTAGCCTGTTGTTCACACGTGTATCTGCCCTCTCCTTCTCCCGCCTGCCTTCCATTTTTGCGTACATGTATTTCCATTGTTGGAGCAGTCACTCGACTATCTTGTCATTATATTTGATCATATTTGACCTACGTCACTTTTGTTTTGGCCAACTGGTTTTCTGTTCAACCTGATAATTAATTGCACCCACCTGGTGTCCCAGGTCTTAAACAGTCTCTGATTAGAGGAGAACAATGAAAAAATGCAGTGGGAACTGACTTTGAGGGCCAGAGTTTAGTTCGAGAGGGCTAATGAGCAAATGCAATGCATTGTCTTCCAAGACATGGCCTTTTCCAATGACCTGCTAGCCCTACAATTCTTTTAAAAGTAACTGTAATATCAGATTTACTATCAAGTGGTTTCCAAAAGCAGATTGAAAAAACACCCGTTTATGCCAGCGCTGCCCAAACCTACTGTATTCCTTGAGCTCTAACATCCTGTAGGTTTACAGTCAAACCCTAATTTAGCACACCTGATTCTACTTATTAGCTGCTCACCAAGACCTTAACTAGCTGAAACAGGTATGTCAGGTTAGGGTTGGTCTGAAAACCTATAGGACGGTAGATCTCCAGGAAGAAGATTTGGCAGCTCTGCTTTATGCCTTTAAAAAAAACTTCTGTAAAAGCATGAGGCAAATTTGGTCATGCTCATCCAAGACAGCATCAATAACTACACCAGGTCAAACCGTTTAGCCAGTGGCAGACAGGACGTTGGCCAAACATCTTAACCCAAACCTTACAAGAAACCAATGCCCATTCCTACATGTATGCTTTGAACTGTATACAATCCAGTGCTGTTTCCAGAACTTTCCTACACCACTGGGTAAGGTCCCCAGTGATTTTGCCATCACTCCACTGACAGTGCTAATAGAACATTATTCCCATTGATAGACGTATCACAGCAAATGGCATGCCATTCGTTTCCCCTGTATAATAGTCTGATTGCCACTCATCACGAGAGCTGCCACCAGTCTACAACATCAGTCCACAATGCCATAGAGCTGTCAATCATCTGCTGACACTGCCAAATTAGAGTGCACAGACCTTCAAGTCTCCAACAGGAACTTTCCTAACTGGCAATTTTTCTCCCCCAAGACACAAATTACAACGCGATTCGGAAACAAAAGTGGATCGGCTCAACTGAGCTAGACAGCATGATTGATGGCCGCTGTCACATCTGTGTTGTCCGTGATGTTTTGCAGTGTAAAAGTATGAATCTTACCACAACATTGGATGGGAGAGTGAATGAGAGGGCAAAAAAAGTATAATTTCAAGACATAAGGGAGCAAAAATATTATCAAGCTGTTGATAAGATTGACAGTCCTGCAAGCACAGTGTAGGCCGCACATTCATTTACAAACTGCATAGTCTTAGTATCATCGTTTTTAATGACAAATGCCCAGTATGATGTTTCTGACAGTTCGACGAATGGACACTCGTAACCTCCTCCATATAATGTGTCTTTAATGGCCCACATTGATCCATTTGGCCCGGCAGTGCATTGTCCTCACCATGCACTGTTTTCTTCATTCATACTTCTTCTAATCCTTTTAGAGAGCCTGGCAGCCAAGGATGAAGTGGAAAGCGTTGAATAATTCATTCACAGTTGTCCCCAAATGAATTGAAGTGGGGACAGGCTTTTGGTGCACTAAATCTAGCTGAATTGTCAATTGATTGCATCCATATATTAAAGTAACCAGTGATGTAGTAGTAAAAAAAATAGGTGGGTACACTCCCTATACTTTCAATGCATTTTTTTGCAAAACATTTCCTCATGTTCCTGCCTGACATTGAGTGTGAAGAACTAGATAGAATAATACCCATCTGATGCCTTGGCGGTTTTCTCACAGATTTTTAAGTCATGCTTGTTTAGCTCAGTTCGTCATGTATAATTTGATTTGTTGGATTTATTTTCAAATATGTTGTCTAAATATAGCCAAATCACTTAGCAGTCACTTTAATACAATTCTTGCAGGCATAAATGCTTTATTTTTGGGAGTGGTTCATAATCAGAAGCGAGAGAGATGGAGACAAACTGGGAAAACTCCAGAACACATTTAGGTTTTTACACACTCTGGTGAGAATGTCTTTCCGAGCAGCCAAACACCCCTCACATCTTCCTCCTTTCTTTCTTTCATTAGAGCTTGCACATTAATGCCAAGTAAGATAACCCGCCATCTTCGCATCTCCCTGACATTAACAGACACTCTCAGCCACAGACATCGCTTATTGGTTTTCACAGAAGTGAATTCGTCTCTTCATATTGGCTGCTTTTGTTGCCGCTTAATGTCAGTCTATGGTGTCTGTTATGACAACTAAGTTAATATACATTTCCTTTCTCTGTTATTCCCCGATTCAATAGAGTAGAGTTGGTAGATCAACATTGCCATCATAATGCATGCATTGAATTAGAATAGAGTGTGGTTTTAATTACACTCAATTCCAACCATGGATAATGACACCATCTGGTTTATGCATACAGGCATTTCATTAAACAGTTACCCTTTAACTATAATTGTAATGTGCACTTCATATAAAAGTTAGCAGGAAACAGATGATATTCAATGTAAATATTGAAAAATCAGGGCAGTTGTTTTAGTGCGGTTGTTAAAGAGTGTCTCCAGTACTTTGGTATACTTTTTAACCAGTAGTTCTGAAAGTTGTATTTTATTTTTAAAATAGTGCTCACTGTCCCCGGAAATTATGTGCAGATATGTGCACCACATCATTGCTCTCCCTCTCACTCTGTGTGTGCATGATGTGCCTCATGCTAACTGTCACTCACATGGCAAGGGTCTGAAGCTCATTGGTTGAACTCGAATTGCTAGGGGGCTGGTCCACGTGGGGGAACATGTAGGGAAAATGGCACAGCACAGCTTCCAGAAAAACAATTGCTTTCAAACTAGGGATTTCGTGGCTAATTGAGGTAAAACAGTAATTCTGCTCATAGATTATACATGTATGAACACATTGACACATCCAGGCCCAAGCGCAAGTGTCACGTTCTGACCATAGTTCTTTTGTGTTTTCCTTGTTTTAGTGTTGGTCAGGATGTGAGCTGGGTGGGCATTCTATGTTGTGTGTCTGGCAGGAGCAGGAGAGGCAGCGATGTCTGGATTTCTGGACATGGGAGCAGAATCTGGACTATACTACTTGGGAAGAGATAGACAGGTGGGCGGTCGACCCAGGGAGAGTGCCGGAGCCCGCCTGGGATTCGCTGGAGCAGTGCGAGGAGAGTTACAGGAGAATGGAGTTGGCGAAACGAGCACGGCGGCGCGGTAGGAAGCCCGAGAGGCAGCCCCAAAAATGTATTGGGGGGTGGCACACAGGGAGTATGGCGAAGCCAGGTAGGAGACCTGCGCCAACTTCCTGTGCTTACCGGAGAGCGAGAGAGACTTGGCAGTCACCGTGCTATGCTGTGGAGCGCACGGTGTCTCCAGTGCGGGTGCATAGCCCGGTGCGGTACATTCCAGCTCCTCGTATCGGCCGGGCTAGAGTGGGCATCGAGCCAGGTAAGGTTGGGCAGGCTCAGTGCTTAAGAGCTCCAGTGCGCCTGCACGGTCCGGTCTATCAAGTGCCACCTACACGCACCAGCCCTCCGGTGGCAGCCCCCCGCACCAGGCTTCCTGTGCGTGTCCAGAGCCCAGTACTCCATGTTTCTCCTCCCCGCACTCGCCCTGAGGTGCCTGTCCTCGGCCCAGTACCACCAGTGCCGGCACCACGTACCTGGCCTACAGTGCGCCTCGCCTGTCCAGAGCTGCTAGAATCTCCCGCCTGTCCAGAACTGCTAGAGTCTCCCGCCTGTCCAGAGCTGCTAGAGTCTCCCGCCTGTCCAGAGCTGCTAGAGTCTCCCACCTGTCCAGAGCTACTAGAGTCTCCCATCTGTCCAAAGCTGCTAGAGTCTCCTGCCTGTCCAGAACTGCTAGAGTCTCCCGCCTGTCCAGAGCTGCTAGAGTCTCCCGCCTGTCCAGAGCTGCTAGAGTCTCCCACCTGTCCAGAGCTACTAGAGTCTCCCGTCTGTCCAAAGCTGCTAGAGTCTCCCGTCTGTCATGAGCCGCCAGTCTGCAAGGAGCCGCCAGTCAGCCAGGATCCGCCAGTCAGCCAGGATCCGCCAGAGCCGCCAGTCAGCCAGGATCCGCCAGTCAGCCAGGATCCGCCAGAGCCGCCAGTCAGCCAGGCTCCGCCAGAGCCGCCATTCAGCCAGGATCTGCCAGAGCCATCAGTCGGCCAGGATCTGCCAGAGCCGTCAATCAGCCAGAAGCTGCCAGAGCCGTCAACCAGCCTGAGCTACCTCTCAGTCCTGAGCTACCCCTCAGTCCTGAGCTACCCCTCAGTCCTGAGCTACCCCTCAGTCCTGAGCTACCCCTCAGTCCTGAGCTACCTCTCAGTCCTGAGCTACCTCACAGTCCTGTGCTACCCCTCGGTCCTGAGCTACCTCTCGGTCATGAGCTACCTCTCAGTCATGAGCTACCTCTCAGTCATGAGCTGCCCTTCAGTCCGGAGCTGTCCCTCAGTCCGGAGGAGTTTCCTCAGTCATGAGGCACCCCTCAGTCCAGAGGCGCTCCTCAGTCCAGTGGGGCCCTTTGTTAGGGTTAGGCCAAGGTCGGCGGAGAGGGTCGCATCTCTAAGGACAATAAGGAGATGGACAAAGACAATGGTGGAGTGGAGTCCACGTCCAGCGCCAGAGCCGCCACCGCGGACAGATGCCCACCCAGACCCTCCCCTATAGGTTGTGCGGTCGGAGTCCGCACCTTGGGGGGGGGGGGGGGGGGGGATAATGTCACGTTCTGACCATAGTTCTTTTGTGTTTTCCTTGTTTTAGTGTTGGTCAGGACGTGAGCTGGGTGGGCATTCTATGTTGTGTGTCTAGTTTGTCCGTTTCTACGTATGGCCTGATATGGTTCTCAATCAGAGGCAGGTGTTAGTCATTGTCTCTGATTGGGAACCATATTTAGGTAGCTTGTTTTGTGTCGGGGTTTGTGGGTGGTTCTTTCCTGTCTTTGTGTTCTCTTCACCAGATAGGACTGTTTTGGTTTTGCCACGTTTGTTAATTTGTATTTGTGTAGTGTTCACGTTATCGTCTTTCATTAAACATGTTGAACACGAACTACACTGCATTTTGGTCCCCCTCCCCTTGAAGGAAGAAAACCGTTACAGCAAGGTTTAAAAAAAATACTTGGCAGTCGCCAAAGTTCCGGAGCATGCCTTAAAAAGGGGATATTGAAAATCCTGTACTGTGAAGAAGAATTGGCTCAGCCGACGACATGTAAATGAGAGACAAACATCTGGACTGGATGCATTCATGTTGAGTGTTCCAGGCAGAAAGTGTGTGATTGTATTGAAGCAAGCAGCCCATGATTCTTGGAGCATGTTCACTGGAAACCAAAGGGCTGCTTCTACACGTAATTAGAAGACAAAACACGTTTACACACACACACACACACACGCACGCACGCATGCGTGCACGCTCTCGTGGCTTGTGGTTGCCAGCCCAAACAGAAAAATAACTAAACTTATCCAACATTGAATGGCCTATGGCCAAGCTATTAGTATATTTGGCTGCAGGTTGGACCTACCAGCATTGAGGTTGTAGGTTTCTCTCCCGTGGGCATCATATTCAAGATGCACTGTCTATACAATGCTTTGGACTTACTAAATTGAGTAAAATCAAGCGTTGTATCACTCAAACTCCAGTTTGATGTTAAAATGCTAGGTACAGATGGGACAACCATTTCAAAACATCAATAAATTGCCCTTTTAATGTAAATTCATCAATATGGCTGACAGTACAGCTGTTCTGCTAGCCTGAAACAACTATTTAGCCTATATAATGCAGGCAATATTCATGTGAATCAAGTGATGTAGGTGTTCTTTTAGAAGGAAGGTTGACACAAGACATGACATTTTAGATGGATAAATTAGGTCAGGCTGTAACAGCTTTGTTCGTCAGCCAAGGACTCCATACTTATTACACGGTCATGGAGCATTACATACAGTATGGGCGGCAAGTTAAAGCAGTGGGCCAATAACCGAAAGGTGGCTGGTTTGACTACCTGAGCTGACAAGGTGGAAATCTGTTGATGTGCCCTTGAGCAAGGCACTTAACTCTCATTTGTTATACGCCAAGCTCTTAAAACATCAGCAACACAGGTAATTAGAATTTTGATGACTAGAGACGATACGCTTTTAGAATAGATACACTGTTCTATTATACTCATTGATTGATTGTATGTTTTGACCTCAACGGTTTGCAGTCTTACCTTTTGCAGAGCGATGTTTCCATATGATGTTAGGCTCTGGTCGTCCAATGGCCAGACACATGAGAGTTACATTGCTGCCCTCGTTCACTGTGATGTCCGTCGATATGTTTGTGATCTTCGCAGGAACTAAGAAAAGAGGAAACATAAACAAAGCAAATTTAAGCAATAAGGGCCGATGGGGTGTGTTATATGGCAAATATACCATTTCAATTTTTAATGTCACATTCACAAGTACAGTGAAATGCCTTTCTTGCTAGCTCTAACCACAACAATGCAGTTATCAATACCAATGTAATACTAAAAATAACAAGGTAGAACATAAACACACAAGATATAAAAATAAGAAGAACACGATGAAGTAATAAGTAAGCATACTATATACATGGTCAGTTCCAGTATCATATTTACAATGTGCAGGGATACTGGATCGATAGAGGTAGATTTGTATGGGGGTAAGGTGACTAGGAATCAGGATATATGATAAACAGAGTAGTACCAGCATATATGATGATTGTATCCTATTGTAACAATACATAATCAGTAGGGTAAAACTAACCTGTCTCACGACGGGTGTGTAGAGACAATATACATGTATGTATTATGTGTGTGAGTGTAACAGTTTAGCTTCCGTCCCTCTCCTCGCCCCTACCTGGGCTCAAACCAGGGACCCTCTGCACACATAGACAACAGCCACCATCGAAGCATCGTTACCCATCGCTCCACAAAAGCCGCAGCCCTTGCAGAGCAAGAGGAACAACTACTTCAAGGTCTCAGAGCAAGTGACGTCACCGATTGAAATGCTATTAGCGCGCACCCCGCTAACTAGCTAGCCATTTCACATCGGTTACATGAGCAAATGGTGGAGTGAGTGTTTGTATGTGTGTTGGAGTATCAGTGTGCTTAGTGGGTAGGGCCTTGTTCCTAGCCCTTTGTCGTGTTATATTGTGCGCATATAGCACAAATCCTGTGGTACCTTATTGATTTTACAAAGTAGTAACCAACATATTAAAACAGTAAATGACATTGTTCGCCTAAATACTCACTTCTGATTTTTCAGAGGGTGTTGACTATTTCTCAGTAAATGCACAGCAAAAAAAAAAAGTATATAAAAATATATTTAAAAAAAGATTTGCCCACCTACGAAAAGAAAGGATGCAAGTGAATTTAGCTTGTGAGCCAGAATTCATTTAGCAAACTTTGATCCAGCGTTATTGCATGTCATTTCCGGCACATTTAGTGACCACTAGCTAGTAAAATGTTCCCAAGAGGCGAAACCAACAGTGTTGTAAAACAGTGTTCCGTCTTTGAATTGATCTTCCAAAAGTCAAATTTAGAACATTATTGGCATTGTTGAATTTGATTGTCATAAGAAGTTAGCTAACATTTAGCAGCGATGCATAGCTAGCTAGTATTTTCCCAAGAAAATGTGTTACCAAGGCAACAAGCTAGTGCTGTGTGAATTTTTATTTAGACATTAGACTGCTATGTGAATTTGAACTTACAACTTAACAATTGTCACATCCATTATAATAGCTAATCATGGTTATTAGAATGGATAGGGCAGACAGATACAGTGACTTCAGAAAGTGTTCACACCCCTTTTTCCACATTTTATTGTGTTACAGCCTGAATTTAAAATAATTGAATCTAAGATTATGTCACTGGCTTACACACAATCTACACACAATTCCCCATAATGTCAAAGGGGAATTATGTTTTCAGAAACGTTTACAAATTAATAAAACCTGAAAAGCTGTCTTGAGTCAATAAGAATTCAACCCGTTTGTTTTGGCAGGTCAATAAGTTCAGTAGTAAAAATTTGCTCAGCCAAAAGTTTGGACCCACCTGCTCATTCAACCTACACATTGTCTTTATTTTGAATATTTTCTACATTGTAGAATAATAGTGAAGACATCAAAACTATGAAATACCACATATGGAATGATGTAGTAACCAAAAAGGTGTTGAACAAAAAATATATATTTTATATTTGAGATTCTTCAAAGTAGCCACCCTTTGCCTTGATGACAGCTTTGCACAATCTTGGCATTCTCTCAACCAGCTTCAACTGGAATGCTTTTCAACAGTCTTGAAGGAGTTCCCACATATGCTGAGCACTTGTTGGCTACTTTTCTTTCACTCTGCGGTCCAACTCATCCCAAACAATCTCAATTGGGTTGAGATCGGGTGATTGGGAAGGCCAGGTCATCTAATGCAGCACTCCATCACTCTCCTTCTTGGTCAAATAGCCTAGAGGTGTGTTGGGTCAGTTTCCTGTTGAAAAACAAATGACAGTCCCACACTAAGCACAAACCAGATGGGATGGCGTATCACTGCAGAATGCTGTGGAAGCCATGCTGGTTAAGTGTGCCTTGAAATCGAAATAAATCACTGACAGTGTCACCAGCAAAGCACCCCCGTACCAACACAGCTCTTCCTCCATACTTCATGGTGGGAACCATACATGCGGAGATCATCCGTTCACCTACTCTTCGTCTCAAAGACACGGCGGTTGGAACCAAAAATCTCAAATTTCGACTCATCAGACCAAAGGACAGTTTTTCACTGGTCTAATATCCATTGCTTGTGTTTATTGGCCCAAGCAAGTCTCTTCTTATTAATGGTGTCCTTTAGTAGTGGTTTCTTTGCAGCAATTGAGGCCTGATTCACGTCTGAAAACCACCCCTACCTTGTCACAACACAACTGATTGGCTCAAACACATTAAGAAGGAAATATATTCCACAAATGAACTTTTAACAAGGCACAACTGTAATTTGAAATGCATTCCTGGTGACTACCTCATGAAGCTGGTTGACAAAATGTCAAGTGTGAAAAGATGTCATCAAGGCAAAGTGTGGCTACTTTGAAGAATCTAAAATCTAAAACATACTTTGATTTGTTTAACACTTTTTTGGTTGCTACATGATTCCATATGTGTTATACGTGTTTTGATGTCTTCACTATTATTCTACAATGCAGAAAATAGTAAAAATTAAGAAAAACCTTTGAATGAGTACGTGGGTCCAAACTTTCGACTGGTACTGTATATATACACTACCTTACAAAAGTTTGGGGTCACTGAAAGAAAAGCACATTTCATTTCCATTAAAATAACATCACATTGATCAGAAATACAGTGTAGACATTGTTGATGTTGTAAATGAAAACAGCTGATTTTTAAGCCCATTATCAGCAACCCTCACTCCTGTGTTCCAATGGCACGTTGTGTTAGCTAATCCAAGTTTATAATTTTAAAAGGTTAATTTGATCATTATTTTAGCAGAGCTGAAAACTGTTGTTCTGATTAAAGAAGCAATAAAATTGGCCTTCTTTAGACTAGTTGAGTATCTGAAGCATCAGCATTTGTGGGTTCGATTATAGGCTCAAAATGGCCAGAAACAAAGATCTTTCTTCTGAAACATGTCAGTCTATTCTTGTTCTGAGAAATGAAGGCTATTCCATGTGAGAAATGGCCAAGAAACTGAAGATCTCGTACAGCGCTGTGTGCTACTCCCTTCACAGAACAGCGCAAACTGTCTCTAAACAAAATAGAAAGAGGAGTGGGAGGCCCCGGTGCACAACTGAGCAAGAGGACAAGTACATTTGAGTGTCTAGTTTGAGAAACAGACGCCTCACAAGTCCTCAACTGGCAGCTTCATTAAATAATACCCGCATAACACCAGACTCAATGTCAACAGTGAAGAGCCAACTCTGGGATGCTGGCCTTCTAGGCAGAGTTGCAAAGAAAAAGCCATATCTCAGACTGGCCAATAAAAATAAAAGATTGGCCCCAGTGATGTACCGCACTACCCTCTGCAGCGCCTTAAGGTTGGATTTCGAGCAGTTGCCATACCAGGAGGTTATGCAAAGAGTCAGGATGCTCTCGATGGTGCAGCTGAATAACTTTTTGAGGATCTGGGGACCCATGCCAAATCTATTCAGTCTTCTTAGGTGGAAAAGGTGTTGTTGGGCCCTCTTCATGGCAGTCTTGGTATGCTTGGACCATGATAGTTTGTAAGTGATGTGGACACCAAGGACTTGAAGCTCTCGACCCGCTCCACTACAGCCACGCCGATGCCTGTTTGGCCATGCTTTTCCTGTATACAACAATCAGCTCTTTTGTCTTGCTCACATTAGTGGAGAGGTTGTTGACCTGGTACCACACTGCCTTAATGATGGTGTTGGAGTCGTGCTTGGCCACTCAGTCATGGGTGAAAAGGGAGTACAGGAGGAGACTAAGCACGAACCCCTGAGGGGCCCCAGTGTTGAGGATCAGCGAGGCAGATGTGTTGTTGCCTACCCTTTCCACCTGGGGCGGCCCGTCAGGAAGTCCAGGATCCAGTTGCAGAGGGAGGTGTTTATAAAATAGAAACATTTCCTCATCAATCACACACAATGACAAAGCAAAAACAGGTTTTTAGAAATGTTTGCAATATATATATATATATATATATATATATATATTTGAAATACCTTATTTACATAAGTATACAGACCCTTTGCTATGAGACTCAAAATTGAGCTTGCATCCTGCTTCCATTGATTATCCTTGAGATGTTTCTACAACTTGATTGGAGTCCACCTGTGGTAAATTCAATTGATTGGACATGATTTGCGTTGTCATTATAGGGTATTGTGTGTAGATTGATGAGGAAAAAAGAAACAATTTTTTTGATTTTAGAACAAGGCTATAACGTAACAAAATGTGGAAAAAGTCAAGGGGTCCGAATGCACTGTATATATTTGATGGGATGTATAGACAATATGGACAGTATATGGATAGAATATGTAGTATATATGAAGAATAGTATATGTACAGCAATAGTTAAATAGGATAGACCTTGACTAGAATACAGTATTTACATGAAGTGGGTAAAACAGTATGTAAACATTATTTAATGTGACCAGTAAGTGACCAGTGTTCCATGTACTGTACATAGGGGAAAGGGGAAACAGGGATACCTAGTCAGTTGTACAACTGAATGCATTCAACTGAAATGTGTCTTCCGCATTTAACCCAACCCCTCAATCAGAGAGGTGCGGGGTGCTGCCATAATCGAAATCCATGTCTTCGGCGCGTGGGGAACAGCAGAACAACATATTATTAATTTGTCAGCTCTGGGATTCGATCCAGCAACCTTTCAGTTACTGCCTGCTCCCTCTAAGGTACAAGGTAGAGTAATAAGTTGCATGGACTCACTCTGTGTGAAATAATAGTGCTTAACATGATTTTTGAATGACTACCTCATCTCTGTTTCCCACACATACAATTATCTATAAGGTCCCTCAGTCAAGCAGCGAATTTCAAACACAGATTCAACCACAAACACAAGGGAGGTTGTCCAATGCTTCGCAAAGAAGGGCCCATATTGGTAGATGGGTAAAGATGAGGGATGCACGATATACCGGTGAACATATCGTAATTGGTCGATATTAGCTAAAAATGCCAACATCGGTATTGGCCGATGTCTAGTTTAACGCCCGATTTGCTAAATCGAAGCTGAAGTGCTTACCTACATAACGAAGGTACTTGACGTAATCACGCCACGTAAAATGTTGCGCTATACAATGTATGCTGTGTGGTTCGAGCAGTCAACATTGCAGCGAGACAACTCAAAGCCAAGATAATGGAATTCATTGCCCTTGACAACCAACCGTTCTCTGTTATGGGTGATGTTGCCTTTCGCCGACTGGTCGTATCCATGATGATGTAAGTGAAGCTAAAGTGCAACCGTGACTTTACATCAAGGAAAAGAGGAGTATGAAATACATGGTCACGTTAATGTTTCCTCAGAAAACTTGGCAGATAAAAATGTGTGTGTGTGCGTGCACGCAGGTGTGCTGTGCCCATCGTTGCAATATCTGTGCAACCTTGATTACTTTTTACAGTGGACACTCGCAACCTATAATAGACTCGAAATCTATCTATTTCGATCCAATTCATATTTAATTTGTATCCGACATGAATGGAATCTTTTCCCTTAAAAAAATGACCATGTACTTTTGGCTATTTTGATACATTGACATTTCACTGCACATCAAAGGCATTGTTCCAGCTATGTTCTCCGAATGTATAACGGATGTTCACAGCTCTTTTATAACCGATTAACATCAAACAGATCACTCAAGCTTTTCCAGCCTTTCTACCTGTACACATAGTCTCCAAAAACATCAGAGCCAAGTTCTAGGATCTCACCCACATATATACAGTTCATTCGGAAAGTATTCAGAACTCTTGACTTTTTGATGTTACGTTAAAGCCTTATTCTAAAATTGAATAAATTGTTCGTTTTTTCATCAATTTACACACAATACCACATAATGACAAAGCAAAAACAGATTTTTTGATATTTTTGCAAATGCATTTAAAATACAAAACTGAAATCACATTTACATAAGTATTGAGACCCTTTAGTCAGTACTTTGTTGAAGCACCTTTGGCAGCGATTACAGCCTTGAGTCTTCTTGGGTACTCCTGTATTTGGGGAGTTTCTCCCATTCTTCTCTGCAGATCCTCTCAAGCTCTGTCAGGTTGGATGGGGAGTGTCGCTGCACAGATATTTTCAGGTCTCTCCAGAGATGTCTGATCAGGTTAAAGTCTGGGCTCTAGCTGGGCCACTCAAGTGTTGTCTTGGCTGTGTGCTTAAGGTTGTTGTCCTGTTTGAAGGTCAACCTTCGCCCCAGTCTGAGGTCCTGACTGCTCTGGAGTAGGTTTTCATCAATGGTCTCTTTGTACTTTGCTCCGTTCATCTTTCCTGTCTGACTAGTCTCCCAGTCCCTGCCGCTGAAAAACATCCCCACAGCATGATGTTGCCACCACCATGCTTCACCGTAGGGATGGTGCCAGGTTTCCTCCTGACGTGACGCTTTGTATTCAGTCCAAAGAGTTCAATCTTGGTTTCATCAGACCAGATCATCTTGTTTCTCATGGTCAGAGTCCTTTAGGTGCCTTTTGGCAAACTCCAAGCGAGCTGTCATGTGCCTTTTACTGAGGAGTGGCTTCCGTCTGGTCAGTCTACCATAAAGGCCTGATTGGTGGAGTGCTGCAAGGATGATTGTCCTTCTGGAAGGTTCTCCCATCTCCACAGAGGAACTCTGAAGCGCTGTCAGAGTGACCATTGGGTTCTTGGTCACCTCCTTGACCAAGGCCCTTCTCCCCCAATTGCTCAGTTTGGCTGGGCGGCCAGCTCTAGGAAGAGTCCTGGTGGTTCCAAACTTATTCCATTTAAGAGTGATGGAGGCCACTGTGTTCTTCGGGAACTTCAATGCTGCAGAAATGTTTTGGTACCCTTCCCCAGACCTGTACCGCGACACAATCCTGTCTCGGAGCTCTAAGGACAATTCCTTCCACCATCATGGCTTGATTTTTGCTCTGACATGCACACATTCATTCCAATTAGACTAGTTTGGATTTCTCCCTGACCTATATGGGTGCCATATTCACCCCATTCTGGAACATTGAGGTTCTATGACAACCCGTCTAGTAATTTAATATGATTTATATGGTCTAACTGTACCCTGATGTGAAAGTGTATTTCTTCTCATAAAACACATCTCTTATTTAGTTGTGCGTAAAATCATTTAATTAGGATTGTGTTTTTTATATCAAATTGCCATGGAAATGTGAAAAAGCAGGGAGCAATTGAAGTAGTGATTGACAGCATCCTCTTGAAAGCAAACAATTCTCTGAGACGCAAGCTAGTGAATTTCACTTCAATCCCTGTCTGCCCCTGAGAGATGCCACCAGAAACCCAGAGAATGAAAACTAACTAGACCCCTCAACATTGATATTAAATCTGCGCATAGGCGATAGATGTATTTGTGGAGTTTATTATAATTACTTGCCTATTACTACCTCCGGGGGATCATGGAAGCTAAGCTGTTTGTGCAGAACATGCTGAGTGAACATAACATTGGGTTTGTGTGGCAATTGCCACTTCCCTTACACTCTAATAATGTTATTAATGGGGCTGCGTTTATGGCAGTGGAATGGGCTGCTGCTTCATCACCCCCGTTAAAGTGGGTCATTTGGGCTGCTCTCACTTTATTAGAGGTTCAGGGAAAAGCCATCAGCATGGACTAGTTAATTGCATTTGCTGTCTTTGCTGTTGTAAACAGCACGTCGCCAGTCTGTTGTAGATGTGCAGGCATTTGTCTGTGAAAAAAATGCTGACATTTGTTTACAAAAATGTATGATTTGTCGAAGTCAACACGAAAACTGTTTTAATCCGTGCTAGACTTCTTTGAGTTGATTTAGCTTGGGGAAAATATTCAGCTGTGTGACATCCATATGCTGTACGTGCCTTGCAAAAGTAGTAAGACCCCTTGGATTTTTTCACATTTTATTGTGTTAAAACATTGAATGTCATTTATTTATGTCAACCAGGAAGAAAATTTGGAAATATTTATTTTTAAAGATTAACAAAAATGTAATAACAAAAAAATAGTAATTGAATAACTATGCAGTTCCCTGAGTCAATACATGCTAGAAACACCTTTGGCATCAATTATAGCTGTGAGTCTTTGGAAAGTCTAAGAGATTTGCAGGCCTGGATTGTGCAACATTTGCCCATTTATTATTTTCAAAATTCTTGAAACTCTGTCAATATGTAGGGTTCATGGCTAGACTGCGATTTTCAAGTCTTGCCATAGATCTTCAAGTGGGTTTAAGTCCAAAAAGTAACTTGGCCACTCAGGAGCATTCACTGTCTTCTTGGTAAGCAACTCCAGTGTAGATTTGGTCTTGTAGGTGTTGTAGGTTATTATCCTGTGGAAAGGTGAATTCCTTTCCCAGTTTCCGGTGTAAAGGAGACTGAAGGTTTTCCTAAAGGATTGTGCCTGTGCTTAGCTCCTCCCGTAAATTTTTATCCTGAAAAACTCCTCAGTATTTGCCGATGTTAAGCATACCCATACCATGATGCAGGCACCACTATGCTTGAAAATAAGGAGGCAGTTGTGTCGGATTTGCCCCAAACATACGGCTTTGCATTTAGGCCAAAAGGTGTATTCCTTTCCATTTTTTTGCAGTATTACTTTAGGGCCTTGTTGCATACAATAATATTTTGAATATTTCTGTATATTGGCCTCATAGTAACATCCCTGAGCAGTTGTATTCCTGTCCTGAAGCTCAGTTCAGAAGGACGAATGTATCTTTGATGTGTCTGGGTGGTTTAATACATAATAAAAAGCATCTGCCAATCAGTGACCTTCTTAATGAGGATTTTGAAGTTTTGTAGTTTGTAGTTGAATCTGTGCTTGAAATTCAATACTTGACTGAGGGACCTTACAGATTTGTGTGGGGGACAGAGGAAGGGTTAGTCATAAAAAAATGTCAACCCCTATTATTTCACACAAAATATAATGTAATTTGTAAAGCCACATTTTAATCCTGAACTAATTTAGGCTTGCCTAAACAAAGGGGCTGAATACTTATGCAACAACTACATTTCAGTTATATTATTTTTGATCTTCTGTGAGTGAAATTCAAAACAATGCTAGATAAAAAGCTATTGGGTTTTTAAAAAGTGTATTATCTTAATTAAAAATGTTTCCAACAAGCAATGTAATTGTTCTGAACAGCAAGCCGACCCACGGGTTGAAAGAATGTTTTCATTCAGGCCGCCAGCAGATTTTTATGCAGCTCACCAGCTGGGAACCGTTGGTATTCTACCCCAAGCAGGACCCTACTAATGATTAGCAGATAGGCTGAAGCATGGGATTGCCTCTTTACAGTGCATTCAGAAAGTATACACACCCCTTGACTTTTTCCACATTTTGTTGTGTTACAGCGTGAATTGCAAATGGATTACATTTAGATTTTGTGTCACTGATCTACACACAATTCCACTTTGAGATAATGGTGTATTATGTTTTTAGAACGGTTTACAAATTCATAAAAAAGGAATATGACTACCCCATCTCTGTAGCCCACACATACAGTTACAGTGCTTTCAGAAACTATTCATACCTGTCACGTTGGCATCAAGGATCGGGAGACAGACGCAGGAATGTGTAGTAAGGGTTTTTATTAAGCCCAAATTACGGCGTGCCGTGTAAAGGCACAGGGACGAAGACCAAACAAACACAACAAAACAGTGTTGAACACCAAACAAAAGAGAGGAGTGTAATGAATACTCAGGGAGAAAAAGGTGTAGATTCGCGAGCAGAGGGCGGCAGATGTTTATTAAGCATTCGCAGAAGGCAGGAATCGTGGTCACAGGCAGGCGAAGGTCAAACGCAGGTAGGCAGTCAAAAACAAACAATACCTCACAACCATACAAACAGAAGTAACTAAATAGGGAGCTGATGAGACCAGGTGAGAAACGAACACAGGTGAAATCAATAAACAAAAATGAAAGACAGGGCTACTTTCCAGAACACAAAGAAACAGGGCTACGTTCAAGAACACAAAGAAAAAGAACACAAGGTGACTAGGAAAAGAAAAGCAGAACTTTACAGGAGTATCTCGAATAAATAACAGACACACACAATGATTAACCCACAGGACGAGACCCGTAATCATGTGCGCAATCCACAATGGCACGAAAGCCAAAACACACAGCACAGGTACTCACACGCACCAACGGACATTGTAAAAATAGTCAATGGCCCTATGGAAACCAAAGGGCACACTTATACAAGTACTAATCAGTGGGAATAGGAGACAGGTGTGCGTAATGAATGTTCCGGAGGGACAGTATTACTTTAGTGCTATGTTGCAAACAGGATGCATGCTTTGGAATATTTTGATTCTGTACATGTGTCCTTCTTTTCACTGTCAATTAGGTTAGTATTGTGGAGAAACTACAATATTGTTAATCCATCCTCAGCAACTGTTTTAAAGACGCCATTGATAAATCCATGAGCGGTTTCCTGCCTCTCCGGCAACGGAGTTAGGAAGGATGCCTGTATCTTTGTATTGACTAGGTGTATTGATAAACCATCCAAAGTGTAATTCATAACTTCATCCTGCTCAAAGGGATTTTCAATGTCTGCTTTTTAAGTTTTTACCCATCTACCAATAGGCGCCTTTCTTTGCGAGGCAAAACTTCCCTGGTCTTTGAGGTGTAATCCGTGTTGGAAATGTACTGCTCGATTTAGGGACCTTACAGATAATTGTGTGGGGTACAGAGATTAGGTAGTCATTCACAAATCATGTTAAACACTATTATGTTTAACATTGCACACAGAGTACGTCCAT
Source organism: Oncorhynchus kisutch (assembly GCF_002021735.2). Lineage (NCBI taxonomy): Eukaryota > Metazoa > Chordata > Actinopteri > Salmoniformes > Salmonidae > Oncorhynchus > Oncorhynchus kisutch. Next base: position 30,699,738 of record NC_034201.2, on the reverse strand, counting down.
GCAACTGATTATTTCAATTGTTAAGTTTAACTTATTTAGGCTTGCTATAACAAAGGGGTTGAATACGAAATTTAATACATTATAAATTCAGGCTGTTAAACAACAAAATGTGGAAAAAGTTCAGGGTTGTGAATACTTTCTGAATGTACTGTATCTGTAAGGTCCCTCAGTCAAGCGATGCCTCGCAAAGAAGGGCACCTATTGTTTAGATGGGTGAAAAAAAAGCAGACATTGAATATCCATTTGAGCATGTTGAAGTTATTATTTACACTTTGGATGGTGTATCAATACACCCAGTCACTACAAAGATACATTCGCCCTTCCTAACTCAGTTGACGGGGAGGAAGGAAACCGCTCAGGGATTTCACCATGATGCCAATGGTGATTTTAAACCAGTTAAGAGTTTAAATGACTGTAATAGGATAAAACTGAGGATGGATCAACAACATTGTAGTTATTCCACAATTCTCACCTGCGAACACACACAAGAGACAGTCATATCAAACCACATTCCGAAAGCAACTCACGTTTAAATTCTGTCAAGGCCGCTAGCATTTCTTAATGAACCACATCTAAAACGAGGCCAAATCAGGAAGTGCAGTCGCCCTTTAAGTTTTACATCTGTGCTTTGCCATGTGCTCCTGGTGCACGCCCCCTCTAATATAGTCTTACTATGTAAATGTTAAATGGGAAAGCAGTGAGAAGCAGACCAAATAGCCGAAGAACTCAGTAGGTGAGAAATTGATGAAGAGAGCACCTTTAATGTGTTACACAAGCAAAAGCTTAGAAGCAGGCTCCAATTTCTATTCTGCTAATGTTGCCTGAATATTTCGAATGCCTCATTACTTGCTTTTGATGGACTAGAGAAGAGGCTCCTCTCCATCCAATAATGAGTCCTAAAGCTTATTACGCCAATGTGCATTGAATTGAGAGGCCAATCCTTTTTCTTTTAGACACCCCTTATGCTAGAGAGGACTCAGGCCTAATCTAAAAACACAGTCACATCATTACATTTGAGGAAACCATAGAGGATCCAGTAGTCTGTTTAGAGGGCTTTATAATTGAATTGATTTACACCTGCCCTTTGACACATCATATTGTGCGTGACATTTTTCTCTGCAGAAAGCATACGTTTCGAGGCCACCCTGGAATGGCCATCAGAATGAAAGGCCTCCTCACTATGTCTAATATGAGTGGCCAGTGCCATGCCAAGCACCCCACGATCAGGGTCCATGCTCATTCGCCACGTGGGCCACCACGGTTGTGAAGTCTTAACGGATTAGCGTTGTCTCGAAGCACTCACCAAATCCCATTTACAGGCAATTGAATCAACATGTAATTTCTGTCAGATTTACCACCCTTATGCTACATACTCTTATCTAAGTTATAAATATACTAAAATGTAAAGTTAGAGAACATAGAGGTAGTGGGTGCCAGTTACATGGTTTTAACTAGACAGCACATATAGTATCTATGAAAAAATTACAACAACAACCTCATAGACAAACATTCCAAAATGCACTTGCTCTGTATCACTTATTAATAACTCATATTTAACAAAACAACATAAATCATTCATGTTAAACCAACAGATTTAAATGGCAGTCCCATTTGATTTGTATGGGTTGTAGGGGTGTAACGATTCCCCAAACCCATTTGGGTTCACGGTTTGGTTTCAATACAGCGGGAAAATTCACAATGTTCACAATGTTCAGCATTCACAATGTTCCTGGCATTGTCTGTTGTGACCGGATTGTTATGTTGGGCCTCTCAAGTTTCCACTCTGATGCTGCCTTTGTAACCATGTGGGAGGTGGGAATTTACCAGTTGTTAAGTTGTAAATATCAGTTGGATGCAGTCATGTGATTTGAACTTGTTGAGAAACGCCAATTTGCTAATGGCCAACAAGCTGTGTCAACCATAAACTAAAAGTACAGCTGTTATGGTTGTAAACAAATTATAGAAACAATATTACTAGATTGCGTTTTATAAATATTATTATTTTTTTGCATTCAATTGCTGAAAATGCTGTTAGAGAGTCCATTTCCTTAGTAGGGGATGTCAGAGGTCACCATGTGGGAGAAGTGGGTGCTCAGGTTGATAGACAAGTTTCCGACTAGTAATTACCAGTTTGAGGGCCGTTTAAGTGGATTTTTCCTAGTCGTATGTGGTAAATCCCCATATCCCACTTGGTTACGAACACACCATGACACTGCCTCCTTCAGTGCCAGATGTACACTTATGACTCTCATAAAGGAGTCGTGTCTCTCCCACTGAGGGGTAATGTGATGGGCACTGTTAAGTAAGAGCAACACAGGGTGCATAGGCCAGTTCATTGAAAACTTGGTTTGCTTGCATTATATAGAGCGGGTACTACCTGTTGGCTGAAATAAGTGCAAGAGGGAAGTTCGTAACGTGGCCCGAGCACTTTCACATGGTGCTGAAACCCCATATTTGCAGCTATAAACTAAAGACTGTAAAAAATCTAAACATAGCCTTTCGTTCTTGTAATTTCTTTGGCCCGATCAGAGTCAGCTACCAAGGGCTGCTTGAATACAGAGGGGAGACATGTTGTGTTGTTCCAGTATACTGGGGTGATGTCAACGTAAATGTGTCGACATATTTGAGGTGTTGGCAGTTGCATAGGCTATTCCCCTTGAGCGTGGTGACATACCGTTAACGTTTTATCCACAACTCTCTGTCCATCGTCGTTGTAATCTACTGGGGAGCCAACATTTCCCAAACTGGAGTTATTAAATGATGATGCAGGATCCTCCAATTCTGGTTTACTAACCCCACCACTCGCCATCATACAGAACTAGTTCCGGCTGCGTCTTACAAAATGACAGTTTGCTGCGTCAATTCATTTGATATATTTTTGTTATGCATTCATTCGGGTTCACAGCATGGACCAAACCGAGGTTCCCATACACCCCTAATGGGTTGTGATGTCAAGTAGATTTTGAGATATGGTGTAAATATGCCTTTCTCTTAGCGTAGATGCTTGAAAAAGTAAAAATGACAGATATTCCAGTGTGTTAGAGGAGGCTATGCTGTTGTAATCCATTAGATGTGTGACCCATTCTAAATGATTCGATGTGTGACCCATTCTAAATGATTCGATGTGTGACCCATTCTAAATTATTCCCATGGGCACTGTATTGAGCATATGGTCAGCCAACCTTATTCCCTTTTACTTATGAGTCACTGTCTGCACTGGTGTGAGGGCAGTACATCCCATGGTACCAAAAGGGAGTTAAACATAGCAAAACACACCTGGCCCATCTCTGCACCACAACTCAGCCTCATTTTCTAGCTGCTATTACCATGAGTTTAACAAATCTGAGAATCAGAATGCACTCAAATTTGTAGGGCTATCAATTGAGCTCTTTTCCACTCTTCACATTCCAGCTCTTTTCCACTTTCATCAACTCTAGTACTGGAAGTAAACTTAAGGTATGCAGCAAAGAACTTTACTTTAGATAACATATTCCTTTTAGTAGTGTGTCTTGAATGCAGTTGGCTCAGGTATTGCTTCTCCGTACAGTCACCATGGAAGCAGGTGCCTTATTCCTGGTGGTATCAGTGGACAAGGTCACTTGGCTGATTGACGTTTCCCTCTGGACTGGAGGCCTTCCCTCTGTGCAGGTTAACATGGAACTCAATTTCAGTGTTGGTGGTAGACGGGAGGGCCTGTGGGGGCCAGAAGGACCACTAAGGCAGTACTGTCCTTATGGACTTCCCAATCGTTCTCTCTCCTGCCGTAAAGCTGGGTTCCTACTTGGTTGGCTGACTACAGTTTTTATTGCTACTAATCCTATTACGCTGGCTCTGACGCTTGACTGATGTGGCAGGGCTTGCAAACTATCACAGATTACAAAGGGAAACCAAGCTGCGAGCTGCCAAGCGATGCAAGCATACCAGATGAGCTAAATGCCTTCTATGCTCGCTTTGAGGCAAGCAACACTGGACGATGAATGACGGCACCAGCTGTTCCGGACGACTGTCTGAGCTTATTCTCCATAGCCGATGTGAGTAAGACCTTTAAACAGGTTAACATTCCCAATGCCGTGGGGCCAGACGGAATACCAAGTGTCTTCAATGACATTTTCAACCTATCTGTAATCTGGTCTGTAATACCAACTTGTTTCAAGCAGACCACCATAGTCCCTGTGCCCAAGAATGCCAAAGTAACCTGTTTACCCATGACTGCGCCGCCACACATGACTACAACACAATCATCAAGTTTGCCAACGACACGACGGTGATAGGACTGATCTACGGCGATGATGAGGCAGCCTATAGGGAGCAAGTCAGAGACTTGGCAGTGTGGTACCAGGACAATAACCTCTCCCTCATGGGTCATTCTATGTAATTTCAGCAAGCCATGTCAACCACCATTTCAGATTGTTCTGAAAGCGTTTCTGTAATTAGAAACAAATAAGATTAGCATTCCTGAAACAGTATTTTGTTGAATTTATCATTTCATCTCTGAGAAATTAAGCTACATTAATGCACCGAAAATGACCATTTTAATTTATAGGATTCATATAATCTTCAATAAATATAGTACATAACCTCTGATTTGGACCATCATTCGTCCTAACAATGAGTAAGACATGAGAAATCCAATAAAATTATCAATAGCCACCCACAGACCCCCCCACGCCAATTCCACCCCAACAACCAGTATAAAGTATCAGTTCTCTATGTCTGACAAGTACTATGAAGCTGCTGCTTGGAGTTTTCATTCTTCAACCTTTGTAATCTATTGCCTGTGAATCTGGTGATGTTTTATTCCCCTGTTCAGAGAAACCAGTCATTGAAGTCACTTGCATTCTTTACCATAAATTATTGTGAAAGTACCCAGCCTTGCCTACTAGATGCTGCAGTTCTGGCTATTCCCTTATATCCGTTTTGCTGGTCTCTTTATGTTTATTAAATGGATCACAACATTTTCTTTGCAACTTTGGGTAGAAAACAAATTGCTTTTGCTCATGATGAAAATAGATTGTGTGGTCAAGCCAGTTGTTGGGGTGGGAATGGGGATCTTTGGGTGGCTGATAATAAAGTGAAATAGACCATGTTGATGTATAGCCCTCCATCATTTGTTTTTCTTCATGTAATCAATTAGACTACATTTGTGAATGAAAACTGAACTCATTTTCACATTTCTGAAACATCTAGAAGCACACTTTCACTTGTTAGTAAGAGTTCATTTTTCTTATAAAGAGACTTACAGACAAGTTGATCAGGTATGGAGTGCATCTCAGTATGAAATGCCAATAAAATAGGTTCAGCATCTTTCAATGTAAGGGTCACATGATTGTAATGTTATAAAATGTCTATACAGTACAATGCTTATTGTAGTAGGGATAAATGCCTTTGTAGAATGGCTTTTGTTGACGATATTCCTGAGTTGAGCTATTTGGTAATCGTTCTATTCTGCCTTCTGTGGATTTATGTTAAAAAGCCATATCAATGTTATAACTCACAATAGATACACGTGGCGAGGCTTAACATGACCATGCCGCTGAGCAGTGTACAGCTGTAGGGTACTCCCGTTTCTCCTATGTTAAATTGCCTACTTTACTCATAACCCGACAATGGCTGTATTCTTTTTTTTAATCATTCTATAAACATTTTGGATATGGTTGGTTGGTCGTTTTTAAACATACTTCCATGTCGTCTTAATCCACTACATCACGCTTAAAAATACTTTGAACAGATATAGCTTTGCATGGAATATACGTCACAATTACCAGCCAAAGAGCCGATTCCGACTGACTTTCTTCAACTAGCTAGCTAACCTTGCTTTTAAGATGCCGAAAAGCTGTTGCGTACCATTTTGTCTGAACAATACTGGGAGAAAACACCACCAAATTAAGTTTCATCAACTGCCCAGGGACCAGGTTAGATGAACCTCATGGTTTCCGCAATGATGATGATGATGATGGAAAGCTGTGGGCTCCGGTTACTCGATACATTTATGTGTGTTCGAAGCACTTCATTACTGGTAAGTCGCTAACACTCTTTTGTATCTAACTAGCTATGTGTATTGCATAACGTTTGTTAGTTAGCTTGTGAAAGATTATTGGAATCTGTGTGGGTAGCTGGACAGGTAGGATGACTAACAATAGTGAAAGTGAACAGGTGGTCACGGGTCAGGTGACAGAGGAGTGGATGAGACTGAGGCAGGAATTCCTTTAACCACAAAGTGGTATATTTACTTGGTAGTTTGTGTTGATTCATGGACGCACAGAATGTGTGGGTTAGACGGAGTTGAGGAAGAGAAGGCAGCAAGGTTGGGCGGTGGAGATTTCCTCCATTTAATGAGTTGAGATCTGTCGGACATTTCCACCTGATCTAATTAAAGCGCCCCTGGCCCAGCTGAGAAAGTGTCCATGAATTAAAGGATGATTCCACCAACTCCATTCTACAGCTTGTAATTAGGACTAGTGAGATTAATCTGTCCAAATAACAGCTATAATATTCTTCAACACTTGGATATTTATGCAAACCTGGAGATTCCACCAAATAGGTATAGATATTGCCTTAGTCTACTTTGCGCCATTTGGTAGGGTTGTCTCCCCAGCTGGTCTCCGGCAAGTTGAATGGACATATAGGCAAGCAAACAAGAATCAACTTTTCTAAATACCTAGTCCGTTCAAGGGCAGGCAAAGACTGGAAGTAGTTCCGCAACATTTCTAAGACTAGCGAATTAGATCGAGATTAACGTCAGCTAACCGGTGAAAGAGCAAGGGCTAAACAAACAGTGACGGAAGTATAATGCGACAGATTTACTAGCTTTACTGTCAGTGTTAGCAGGTCGGGTAACACAGAGTGGCAGAATTTGCATCAAGCCAATAATTTGTTGGTGTGACAGCCAAGTATGTCAATAAAAGACGTGCTGCTGCTGAAAACGTTTATAGACACGACAAAAAAATGTCAGTAGTTTGCTTAGGATGGGTGTAACGGGAGTACCCTATGGCTGTACCCTACTTGGGGGCGTGTTCATGTTATGCCACAACTCGCCTTGTGCATCTATGTGAGATCAGGTTTGAGAAACAAGTTAGAATAACTAAGAATTTTTCAAGATATAATAACTAATAGAGATTCCAGGTTGAAAAGTATGGATGAAGGTTACAGCTATAAAATCTTATTAAGAAACAGAAGTGAATGTTATGAAATTCTGACAAAACTTGGCTTCCTATAAAGTCTGGCTTTTCTGTGAATGTGTCATTGATGTCTTGTGAATACAAACTGTGATTCTCTCACTTCTCTCAGTTTTAAATGGTTGAGAGACTATTGTAGTCAAATGCTGCTTCTGCAACAATCAAATGACCTTGGTCCCCTTATAAAGCCCTATTACAATGCTTCTTTATCTTCTCTACAAAATTAAAAGCTCAAAGTTTGAGGCAAAATCCAAGTTTAGGGTTTCTGTCTGGGGCTCCTGTACATTCTCCTTCATTACTTGTCCTCTATTGAATTACTTCTAATCAATATCACAGATGGATGTTTTGGAAGTACATGCAGTTTTCGCAAAGATATGGTTTTCCAGTTGGCTTCATTCTAAACCAAAATAGATGCAGTTTTGACATTACAGCAATATCCAAGCAGATCATAATCCAAAACATCCATTTGCAGAAATACATGTGTTTTACTGTAACTCTGCATAAGGTATACAGTAATTGTAGAGAGACGATAACAATTCTACTCCTATTTCTTCCTTGTGTTGTATAAGTAGGCAGGAAGGCAGAGAAAGCAGTGCGGTGCCGTTTTGAGCTTGCAGGAGAGAAATGTGATAGCATTTTTTTGTGCAGCATTTCATGGCTAAACACAGCATGAAATATTAAAGGCTGAGGTGCAGTGAAGGGCTGCCGTGCTGTGTTGGTTTCCATGAACCAACGGCCTGGCACCCATGAGTCACCTTCGCTCTCACACAGCAATTCTCAAGAGTGCTGCTCTCTAGGAGAAGTCTCTTTGGATCTAACAATAAAAGCACCTGACAAATTCAGCCATGTTGTACACACCAACTTAAGAGTTGTGCAGTATCTTAGAGGGTCACGTTTAGGAAAATTAAAAGTGAAGGAAAAAGTCTCATCATAAAACATGGAGTATTGTTTTTTTAATCTGATTTCTTGTGTGAGTTTTTCTTTCTTTATCCTAGACCAAACACCTTTACAATCTAATAGTGACGTGTGCGAAAATATGATGAGGAAGAATTAAAATCAGCTTCCACTTCTAAACCACAATAAATCAAATCAAATTTGATTTGTCAGATGCACCAAATACAGCAGGTGTAGAATTAACCGTGAAATGCTTGCTTATGAGCCTTTCTCAACGATGCAGAGTAAAAAAAACATATACGCTACCGTTCAAATGTTTGGGGTCACTTAGAAATCTCCTTGTTTTTGAAAGAAAAACTCATTTTTTGTCCATTAAAATAACATCAAATTGATCAGAAATACAGTGTAGACATTGTTAATGTTATAAAATGAATATTGTAGCTGGAAACGTTTTTTTTATTTTTATAATGGAAACTGATTTTTTTATGGAATATTTACATAGGCATACAGAGGCCTACTATCAGCAATCATGACTCCTGTGTTCCAATGGCACATTGTGTTAGCTAATCCAAGTTGGTCATTTTAAAAGGCTAATTGATCATTAGAAAACCCGTTGGCAATTATGTTAGCACAGCTGAAAACTGTTGTCCTGATAAAAGAAGCAATAAAACTGGCTTGACCTCTTGCTCAGTTGTGCACTGGGGCCTCCCACTCCTCTTTCTATTCTGGTTAGAGACAGTTTGTGCTGTTCTGTGAAGGGAGTAGTACACAGTGTTGGACGAGATCTTCCGTTTCTTGGCAATTTCTCGCAAGGAATAGCCTGCATTTCTCAGAACAAGACTCGACTGGCGAGTTTCAGAAGAAAGTCTTTGTTTCTGGCCATTTTGAGCCTGTAATCAAACCCACAAATGCTGATTCTCCAGATACTCAATTAGTCTAATGAAGGCCTGTTTTATTGCTTCTTTAATCAGAACAAGAGTTTCCAGCTGTGCTAACATAACTGCAAACAGGTTTTCTAATGATATATTAAACTTTTAAAATGATAAACTTGGATTAGCTAACACAACCTGCCTTTAGAACACAGGAGTGATGGTTGCTGATAATGGGCCTCTGTACGCCTATGTAGATATTCCATTAAATATCAGCTACAATAGTCATTTACAACATTAACAATGTCTACACTGTATTTCTGATCAATTTGATGTTATTTTAATGGACCAAAAAATGGTTCTTTTTTAAAAAACAAGGACATTTCTATGTGACCCCAAACTTTTGAGCGGTAGTGTATATATTAATACAAGGAATAAAATACACAAGAATGGAGCTATATACAGGGAGTACCAGATCAATGTGCAGGGGTATGAGGTATTTGAGGTAGATATGCACATGAAGGCAAGGTAAAGTGACTAGGCATCAGGATAGATAATAATAAGAGTAAAATAAAGTACAGAGTAGCAGCAGCATGTAATAAATTAATGACATATTATGAAGAGTAATTATACAGAGTAGCCGGAATTCCTTCCATTGATCTGTTAATTACAGTTTGGAATAATGATTTAAGTACAGTAATTTGTTCTGTGTTCACAGACTGAACTCTTTTTTTATTTATATATATAAAGCCGCTGCTAATTTTTAAAGTAAATAACTGCCAATTATTTTATTATTTATTTATTTTATTTTCCCAGTAATTAGTGTCAGGGCTAAATTCAATAGGTTAATGAGTAACAGATTGTTTTCTTAGAAAAAAGTTGCATTTTCAAATAAGACAATAAAGAACCCTTGGGGACTCTGTTGCGCAAGAAATAGACATTGCCAAATGTCTAATGTCAATTATTTTATGATTCCATGCATACTGTCTTTTGTTGTGGCATTAGTCCCATTCTAAATGCAAGATCTTACATGATAAAAAACTGTCTCGTCCGTAGTTAATCTTGTTCAGTTTTAATTAAACGTCAAATGAGTGTGTCTACATGATCTGTACCACTAAAGCCGACAAAGGGCAGTGGTGCTAATTGTTTTTGGAAACTGAGCGAGAAGAAAATTGAGTTCACTGTAAATGATAACAAAAGTCCAGGTATCGACAGCTGATTTAGTAAGCCCTTGCACTGAAACAGGGCCACGGTATTCTCCAACTTGCTGTGTCCCCAAATCAATATCTATCAACGATCTGAAATTAAACCTAGATTAAATCCCAATTTCATCTCAGGGAATCACGTTTGGCAAGTTTCAGATAATTAGATTATCCTGGCGAAGGCGACTAAGAAGTTTTCCTTCTCTTTATCTCTCATGCCTTCCCACTGGTTAAGTCAAAACAATCACAGCCCCGAGTTTGAAATATAGCATCTGTAAACTTAACACTAAAGTCAGTCAGACTACCAATCAAAGACAGTGATATCTATTCAGCCCTATGCATCTAGAAGGAAAATTGACAAATCACAAACCACAAGTGAACTATGTAAATGGACAGAATCTGAGAGAAGAAGAAGTCCTGTACCTTGAACGATGAGATGCACTTTGGATGATTTGGGTTTGTTGCTTGTGAGGATGGAGCACACGTAGGGCCCCTCGTCGTGTACATTCACATTCTGGATCTTTATGCTGTACTCTGTCACGGGTGTGTTGTCCATTCGGACCACTCGAGGGTCCAGAGACCACTTGTCAGCTCCCGCGTAGAGAATGGTGGTGCGGTTGAGCCAAGCCACCCGCGATACCTTGCTATCCACAGTACATCTGTGAGGAAAACAGAAATAACAGAGAGGATGAGTGTTAAGCATTCCAGCATATTTTTACAGTTTTCTATTGTGTCCATTCTGTTGTGAAGCACAATCGAGTGATGGTCGAGTGATGTCTGACCGACCAAATCAAATGTTATTTTTCACATGCGCCGAATACACCTTACAGTGAAATGCTTACTTACAAGCCCTTAACCAACAATGCAGTTTTAAGAAAAAAAAAAAAAAAGTAAGAGATAAGAATAACAAATCATTAAAGAGCAACAGTAAATAGCAATAGCAGGGCTATATACAGGGGGTACTGGTACATAGTCAATGTGTCAATGTGCAGGGGCACATGCATAGATAATAACAGAGAGTAGCAGCAGTGGGGGGGGCGGGGGGGGGCAATGCAAATAGTCTGGGTAGCCATTTGATTAGTTGTTCAGGAGTCTTATGGCTTGGGGGGGTAGAAGCTGTTTAGGAGCCTCTTGGACCTAGACTTGGCGCTCCGGTACCGCTTGCCGTGCGGTAGGAGAGAGGACAGTCTATGACTAGGGTGGCTGGAGTCTTTGACAATTTTTAGGGCCTACCTCTGACACTGCCTGGTATAGAGGTCATGGATGGCAGGAAGCTTGACCGCGGTGAAGTACTTGGCCGTACGCACTACCCTCTGTAGTGCCTTGCGGTCAGAGGCCGAGCAGTTGCCATACCAGGCAGTGATGCAACCCGTCAGGATGCTCTCGATGGTGCAGCTGATGCTGCTATTGTGTGAAGATGTGGCTTTTGTATTAAGTTTTTGATAAAGTAAGACCTCAGGATTTCTATTACAATATAGGTTAGCAGTGTTCTTCAATACTGTTGCTGGGGACCCACATGATGTACAGGCGTTTGTTCCAGACCAATAGCAGCACATCTGATTCAACTAACCACCATGCCCTTGAGCATTTCAATCAAGTATGTTAGCACTGTAATGGGACAACAGCCTGTCCCCAGGACCTTGATAACATAGCTGACTACTTTGAGCTCTCCCCGAGTACCCCAACTGCACACATTTATGTTGTAGCCCCAGACAAAAACACCCGAGGTCGAGTGATGAGGTGTGTTCAGTTCACTTGATGATCGTTTGCTACGTTGCGGAACGGTTTGTACTAAACGCACTCCGGTACCGCTTACCGTGCGGTAGCAGAGAGAACTGTCTATGACTTGGGTGACTGGAGTCAAAGACTTCCTCTGACACCGCCTAGTATATAGGTCCTGGATGGCAGGAAGCTTGGCTTCAGTGATGTATTGAGCCGTATGCACTATCCTATGTAGCGCTTTATGGTCGGATGCTGAGCAGTTACCATACCAGGTGGTGATGCAAATGGTCCGGATGCTTTCGATGGTGCAGCTGTAGAACTTTTTTGAGGATTTGAGGAACCTTGCCAAATGTTTTCAGTCTCCTGAGGGGGAAAAGGTGTTATTGTGCCGTCTTCTTGACTGTCTTGGAGTGTTTGGACCATGATAGCTAAAAAAATATATATTAGGGAGTGGATCAGCTTTAAAATTACAGATAGATTGTTGTTGCTGCTCCAGTTTCAACTGTTCTGCCTTATTATTATTCGACCATGCTGGTCATTTATGAACATTTGAACATCTTGGCCATGTTCTGTTATAATCTCCACCCGGCACAGCCAGAAGAGGACTGGCCACCCCACATAGCCTGGTTCCTCTCTAGGTTTCTTCCTAGGTATTGGCCTTTCTAGGGAGTTTTTCCTAGCCACCGTGCTTCTACACCTGCATTGCTTGCTGTTTGGGGTTTTAGGCTGGGTTTCTGTACAGCACTTTGAGATATCAGCTGATGTACGAAGGGCTATATAAATAAATTTGATTTGATTTGATTTGATTTGTTTCCAGTAATGTAATTGGTCTGCATAATTTCCAATCCACCATATATTTTTGGGGTAAATATATATATACATAAACATCCATACACACACACGTGTGTCAGCCAATACACATATATATATATATATATGTGTGTATTGGCTTTTTATATATATATATTCAAAAAAAAAAAAATATATATATATATATAAACATCCATACACACACGTGTGTTTGCAAGTTCAAATCTGTCGTTCTGCCCCTGAACAGGCGGTTAACCCACTGTTCCTAGGCCGTATTTGAAAATAACAATTTGTTCTTAACTGACTTGCCTAGTAAAATAAATATACACACATACATACACATACCATGATAATTTGTTGGTGATGTGGACACCAAGGAACTTGACACGCTCCACTACAGCCCCGTCGATGTTAATGGGGGACAGTTCAGCTCTCCTTTTCCACGATCATCTCATTTGTCTTGCTCACATTGAGGGAGAGGTTGTTGTCCTGGCACCACACTGCAAGGTCTCTGACCTCCTCCTTATAGGCTGTTTCATCGTTGTCAGTGATCAGGCCTACCACTGTTGTGTCATCAGTAAACTTAATGATGGTGTTGGAGTCGTGCTTGGCAATGCAGTCGTGGGTGAACACGAAATACAGGAGGGGACTAAGCACGCACCCGAGGGGCCCCGGTGTTGACGATCAGCGTGGCAGATGTGTTGTTGCCTACCATTACCACCTGGGGCCGGCCCGTCAGGAAGTCCAGGATCCAGTTGCAGAGGGAGGTGTTTAGTCCCAGGGTCCTTAGTTTAGTGTTGAGCTTTGTGGGCACTATGATGTTGAACGCTGAGCTGTAGTCAATGAACAGCATTCTCACATAGAATGTGTCCAGGTGGGAAAGGGCAGTGTGGAGTGTGATTGAGGTTGCGTCATTTGTGGATCTCTTGGGGCGGTATGCGAATTGGAGTGGGGCTAGTTTTCTTGCTCTATCATACTGGGCACATAGCATGAGAGATACACAGATTAAATAAAAACACTAGCACTGCAAACACTCAGAACAAAGAGAGCATTAGTGCCTGGACTTTGCAGTCTCCCTCTTCAAGCTCCCCTTCTGAGACTGGCTGCCTGTTGAGAACAAGTGACAGGCTTAAGCTCCCACAGCAACCACATCCTCAATATTCCACACACCAGAAGTCAGTATTTTAGTGTATGATTGCCATGTGAGTGTACAAAAAAATCTGTGAAAATAAAATAATGATTAACTGTACCAAAGTTTATGTATTAAAAATCTTAAATATTGCCATTTTGGTTTTCACAGCTGTTTCACAAGGTGTTCATTATTGTACATTAAGGTATCCTTTGATGGTATTTATTTGTTTCACATTATTCATTGTTGTATCCGAGGACCTACAATAGATATGTATATATTCAACCACAAAGGTGTACTAATGAGCTATGCGAGAGAAGAAAATGAATCATAATAGAGGACTACTGAAATTATATTATTATTCTATTCACTCTGTCAATTAGGTTAGTATTGTGGAGTAACTACTATGTTGATCCATCGTCAGTTTTCTCCTATCACAGCCATTAAACACTAGCTGTTTTAATGCCCATTGGCCTCATGGGGAAATCCCTGAATGGTTTCCTTCCTCCCCGGCAACTAAGTTAGGAAGGACGCCTGTAGCTATGTAGCGACTGCATGTATTGATACACCATCCAAAATGTAATTAATAACATCACCATGCTCAAAGGGATATTCAATGACCCCTTTTCGTTTTACCCATCTATCAATAGGTGCCCTACTTTGCGAGGCATTGGAAAACCTCCCTGGTCTTTGTGGTTGAATCTGTGTTTGAAATTCACTGCTCGACTGAGGGACCATACAGATAATTGTATATGTGTACAGAGATGTTAAAATTATGTTAAACACTATTATTGAAAACAGAGTGAGTCCATGAAACGTATTATGTGTCTTGTTTAGCACATTTTTACTCCTGAACTTATTTAGGGTTCCCATAACAAAGGCGTTGAATACTTATTGACACAAGACATTTCAGCATTTCTTTTTTATTAATTTGTAAACATTTAGAAAACATAATTCCACTTTGACATTATGGGGTATTGTATGTAGGCCAGCGACAATACATCTCGATTTAATCCATTTTAAATTCAGGCTGTAACACAACAAAATGTTGAGGTGTGTGAATACTTTCTGAAGGCACTGTACATTAGCATCTATTTTCATACATTCAGTGTGACTATTGATTGGTGGTAATATTTGGCTTATGAATTGATTTTATGCACACTCAACACCAAATGACATACATGAGGCTCATTAGAAATGATTCAAGCATTCTATGGAAACAAAATGTATGCTTAGTATTTTGCAAATTTATTCTGTCACAATTATCATGATACATTGATTTAAATGTCAGCACCTGTGCTAAATTTCACAATGAGAATGTGCGCCAAGTCCGATTTGCATATCCTTGGCATTCTCCAGTAGGCAAGCTTTGTGGAAAATTCAGTCAAACCATTTATTTGAAAAAGAGAGAAGCCTCAACTGATTTCTCTCTGAGTCCCCAAGAGAACTGGTGGTAACAAACATGTGATTTGTATTCAGGACAGATTATTGGATCCTAACCTCTTTGCCTAACCTTCAATCCAATGAACTTCAGTGGAGGAATATCATAATGCTCATAATACCAATTCGACTTCCAGCGCATACCAAACGGGGACAAGGAAGAGCGAGTCTCTGTGGGCATATATCAAAACTATTGGAGAACTGTACAATTTGTGATGCAAATCTAAGACTAATGGTTAACGTGAGTGACTGAGTTCTTCAAAAAAGTATTACCGAAGGAAAAGCGAAATAACAATATTCAACAGTAAAACCAAAAAAGTTATATTCATGACAAAAGACCAATAACCTTTGCTCTGTCCAGCAATACAGCCTATTGGAGTGTTTTAGTTCAGTGACCCTTTGTTCTCTTTGCAACAAAGAGGAAAGCTTGCCTTAAAGGTTGTTTTGAAAGATTGGTTGTGCTTTTATTTATCTGACATGATAAATAACTTACCATGGATTGCCTTATGATCTGTAAATGGTCATACCATCAACACTACCCGCTACATTCATTAGTCAACTACCTCTCCTTGGCATGCAGTTACTAAGTTGTCTTGGTAATCAATGTTCACATGTATTTCATTAAGTTAAAGAAGACCGATTAGATGGACAGAGAGAACAGTATAAATCCTCCCGCTTCCCTTAAACCAGTTACTACTACCTTTGCTGTAAAAGTTTGTTTCTTGTTGCAGTTGACAACAAAAGCCTAGTGGTTAGAGCATTGGGCTAGTAACCGAAAGGTTGCAAGTTCAAATCCTCAAGCTGACAAGGTACAAATCTGTCGTTCTGCCCCTGAACAAGGCAGTTAACCCACTGTTCCTAGGCCGTCATTGAAAATAAGAATTTGTTCTTAACTGACTTGCCTAGTTAAATAAAGGTCAAATAAATAAAAAATTGGCAGTAAGTTGAATATCTACAGAGCAGAGATGTCCAACACTGGTCCTGGAGAGCTACTGACGCCTTCAGTCTGGACCATGATGAGTTTAATCCCTCTTCTTGTAATTTAAATACTATAACCACTCACTTGACTGAAATACTTACAGGAACATCACATATTTGTTGTTAATCTAAATAACGGAAATAATGTTAAATCACATCACACTGTGACCACTTCTGTCATGAAAATAGTGCTCAATTAGTATTCATCATTGTTCCATGAGAAGGTTACTCCAAAAACAAGGCAGAAAAATAATACAACAAATAATTATGATGAATTATTCATTAGGTATTCATTTATTCAAGAGAAAGGTCAGCAGTGTTGAATGTGTACACAGTCTCGCTGCATGTTACTGTATTATCACAATTAATGATAGGGAATCTATGATAGCTGTCAGAGCCACTTGTAACCCGGTGTCAGGGCTTTTGCTTCACAGTACAATGGTGGGTGTCAATGTGAATCGCTGATAGCACAAACTGTCAGCTTTAACTGTGTTCACCACATTCAATCATTATTTCAACAGGATTAAATGGCTGTTACCAGGGTAAAACATGGAGATGTGAAGTGTATGGAATGTTTGTAACACAACAAATAACCCATAGTTTGGGAGTATTCTGCACTTTAAACATTTAAATAAATGTTGCAAAAATATGCAAATATCGCTTAGTTCAGATCACATGATTCCAGTATAGGCCAGGTAGTACAATGCCTAGTTGAATTATGTTTCTGATGAACTACAGTACGAGTGCAAACCCTAGCAAACCCCTCCTTCACAGAAAAATTCAGACACATCACAAGGTCAAAAGAGGAAAGCTAGCCTTTAAAGAGTAGTTCACTGTTTTACAACTTGATGTTAGATGGTTCCTCGCCCTGAAAGTAGTCTATGGGCCAGCAGAAGTGTAGGCAATGTATTGGAACTAGAGGTTGACCGATTAATCGGAATGGCCGATTAATTAGGGCCGATTTCAAGTTTTCATAACAACCGGAAATCGGTATTTTTGGGCGCCGATGTGCCGATAATTTTTTATATATATATTTTTTTACACCTTTATTTAATCTTTATTTAACGAGGCAAGTCAGTTAAGAACACATTCATATTTTCAATGACGGCCTAGGAACGGTGGGTTAACTGCCTCATTCAGGGGCAGAAAGACAGATTTTCACCTTGTCAGCCCGGGGGATCCAATCTTGCAACCTTACAGTTAACTAGTCCAACGCAATAACGACCTGCCTCTCTCTCGTTGCACTCCACAAGAAGACTGCCTGTTACGCAAATGCAGTAAGCCAAGGTAAGTTGCTAGCTAGCATTAAACTTCTCTTATAAAAAACAATCAATCATAATCACTAGTTAACTACACGTGTTTGATGATATTACTAGATATTATCTAGCGTGTCCTGCGTTGCATATAATCTGACTGAGCATGCGTTTTGCCAGCAGCTCTTCGTTGTGCGTCAAGCATTGCACTGTTTATGACTTCAAGCCTATCAACTCCCGAGATGAGGCTGGTGTAACCAAAGTGAATATTTCATTATTTACTTGAGGCTAAATTGATTTATTGACGTATAATATTAAGTTAAAATAAGTGTTCATTCAGTATTGTTATAATTGTTATTTTTATTTTTAAATTGGCCGATTAATCGGTATCGGCTTTTTTGGTCCCCCAATAATCGGTATCGGCTTTGAAAAGTCATAATCGGTTGACCTCTAATTGGAACCATTGACAACCACAAAAGTAAGCAGTTCTCAATGATACCAAACACTCTGACGTCGCTTGGCAATGACTGCATTCACAAACAAAAGTCATCCCTCCCTTTTTCCCTCTGCTTTCCTCAGCTCACACCCTCTTGTTTCTAAAATAACTATGTAATTTTGAGATTGTGTTTCGACTGCTGCAGTGAGGACAGCCATGTCTGTACGCCATCCAGTGTTGCTGCCTCTCCATTCGTCCCTAATGACTACAGTATGAGCTCTTACACCATAAATCCTTTTAACTGGAGCGGACATCCAGCAGGTTTTTACTGAGCCTATCAATTCTGTATCCAGAGGCCTCCATCAAAAATATGGCGGTGAACTCGAGCAAACCTCCATGTGTCCCTTGATAATAAGTGTTACTTATTGTGCCCTCAACTCTTCATTCAGGAATCAAGGCTGAGACAGATACTTATACAGAGCTCGCCTACTGCCACAGAGACCAAGTCAAACTTGGACACACACAGTTAAATAAACAGCCAACAAAATCATCTGTTCCAGGGGGACATTGAAAGGTGATAGATACCGCAGAATAACGAGTTGATAAAAAGTAGGGGAGTGATGTCTGTGCTTCAACGGTGTTTGCAGAAACCAGAAGGCCACTGTTTTGCACCCCAAGCAACATTCTCATTATTGACTACGTGGGCTGGGCTCTTGCCTTGGCCTCTAATTGTGAGGCCACATTGCCATCATACACCCTGAGCTAACAAAGTGTCAGCCACCTGAGTGGGGGGATATTTAATAGAATAACAACTATTCTGCTCGAGATTCCATATCACCATCCAACAGACAGACGCCATATTTACAGTATACAAAATCATCCTTAACTCTTCCGTTCATCTAATAATCATATAAGTTATATTAGACACCATACAGTATTTACTTTAATTCATACGTTATGCATTAAACAGTAAAACCCAGTAAGTTATGCAGTAGAGAACATTAAACTACAATTGAGCAAAGCTCCATGGGAGTACTTTGGTCTGGTACATCAGTTAATGATGTCTTTCATGGTTTAGTGATAGTGAGTTGAATTAAATACAATAACATTCATGTACTGTGTTTTTCCTTGAGAGAGCTGCAGGGAGAGAAATATTTAGAAATATTAACAATTAACATTCTATGAACCAGGATATTTAAATGTACTGTTTGTTGGCATGGCCACTCATTGATTCAACAGACAAAAAATAGCCTAAATTGACACCCTTAATCATTACGGGAACACAGCATGTGATCGGTCTTGAGTTGCCAGCTACAATAGTAGAAGCAATTGTTCCTAAGTCTTAAAATGACCTAAAATGAACTCCAATGGCAATATACGGCAATAGAACTCCAATGGAAATAGTTAGTTAAATAGTTAACCAATTTCTGTTTTTAACCTTTATGCACTAATCTCTTTTGACATATCACATACAGTACCTTCAGAATGTATTCATACCCCTTGACTTAGTCCACATTTTTGCCGTGTTATAGCCTGAATAGAAAGCAACTCCAGTGTAGATTTGGCCTTGTGTTTTAGGTTATTGTCCTGCTGAAAGGTGAATGTATCTCCCAGTGTCTGGTCGAAAGCAGACTGAACCAGTTTTTCCTATAGGATTTTTCCTGGGCTTAGCTCCATTTCATCAATTCTTTATCCTGAAAAAGTCCCCAGTCCTTAACGATATACTATAACGTGATGCAGCCACGTGCTTTAAAATATGGAGAGTGGTACTCAGTAATATATTTGAGGCAAATCCAATACAACATAACACTTTGTATTCAGGTCAAAAAGTTAATTGCTTTGCCATATTTTTTGCAATATTACTTTAATGCCTTGTTGCAAACAGGATGCATGTTTTGAAATATGTTTTATTCTGTACAGGCTTCCTTCTTTTCACGCTGTCAATTAGGTTAGTATTGTGGAGTAACTACAATGTTGCTGAGACATCCTCAGTTTCTCCTATCATAGCCATTAAAATCGGTAACTGTTTTAAAGTCACCACTGGCCTCGGTGAAATTCCTGACCGGTTTCCTTCCTCTCTGGCAACTGAGTTAGGAAGGACGCCTGTATATTTTGTAATGACTGTGTGTACTGATCCAAAGTGTAATCAGTACCCGCAAAACACCAGCCTCAATGTCAGCAGTGAAGAGGCGACTCCGGGATGCTGGCCTTCTAGGCAGAGTTGCAAAGAAAAAGCCATATCTCAGACTGGCCAATAAAAATAAAAGATTAAGATGGGCAAAAGAACACAGACACTGGACATAGGAACTCTGCCTAGAAGGCGAGCATCCCGGAGTCAACTCTTCACTGTTGACATTGAGACTGGTGTTTTGCGGGTACTATTTAATGAAGCTGCCAGTTGAGGACTTATGAGAAATCTGTTTCTCAAACTAGACACTCAAATGTACTTGTCCTCTTGCTCAGTTGTGCACTGGGGCCTCCCACTCCTCTTCTATTCTGGTTAGAGACAGTTTTTGCTGTTCTGTGAAGGGAGTAGTACACGGTGTTGTACGAGATCTTTAGTTTCTTGGCAATTTCTCGCAAAGAATAACCTTCATTTCTCAGAACAAGAATAGACTGATGAGTTTTAGAAGAAGGTCTTTGTTTCTGGCCATTTTGAGCCTGTAATCAAACCCACAAATGCTGATGCTCCAGATTCTCAACTAGACTAAAGATGGCCAGTTTGATTACTTCTTTAATCAGAACAACAGTTCTCAGTTGTGCTAACATAATTGCAAAAGGGTTTTCTAATGATCAATTAGCCTTTTAAAATTATAAACTTGGATTAGCTAACGCAACATGCCATTGGAACACAGGAGTGATGGTTGCTGATAATGGGCCTCTGTATGCCTATGTAGATATTCAATTAAATATCAGCCATTTCCAGCTACAATAGTCATTTACAACATTAACAATGTCTACACTGTATTTCTGATCAATTTTGTGTTATTTTAATGAACAAAACAAATTGCTTTTCTTTCAAAAACAAGGACATTTCTAAGTGACCCCAAACTTTTGAACAGTAGGCTATATATATATATATATATATATATATATATATATATATATATATATATATACATACCTTTGTCATATATATCTTTGAAATTATGTATATAAAAGTACCATGTATTTAGTATGCAAAATGTAATATGTAAAATGTATGTATGTATACGTAACAAAAAAAACTGTTAAAACAAGAAATATATATTTTTGTCCTCGGAAGAGGGGGATATATTTGTTACTTGTATTTTTTCCTTGTCTTATTATTTTTCTATTAATTCGTTATTTTTCTATTTTTTTCTCTGCATTGTTGGGAAGCAAGCGTTTCACTCTTAGTCTACTACACCAGTTGTTTATGAAGCATGTGACAAAAACTTTTGATTCGATTTGAAATAGAACTCCAATGGCAACGCAACACTGTAGTGTAAAATGACCTGTCAAACTGTCCATTTACATTTCCTTTTGTTACATGGTTTTAGTACATTATAAAGTCATATTACGGTTCAATGTTGTTTACTATGGAATTCTAAGCTGTAAATCAGTGTCTCTTACTCCTACAATATTGTTCCATCCTGATTTGAAAATCCGACTAGACAGCAGCATCAATTTGTGGTAATTTGCTTGCGAATAGACAGCATGAACTGATTTTTACAAAATGTTTAGACTGATTTCGGTGTCCTCACATTTTCATTTCCCTTGTGCCACTTTAATGTCAGGTTGCGGAACCTCCTTGCAGTTTAAACTTCCCAAACTGATTGACTTCAGCACGCTTCAGTAGGTTAATAGCACTACTGGGAAATCTAAATTGTTGAACATTATTAATGGCCAAATGCAGATCCAATTTGGAGACGTCTTGAATAGAGAACAAATAAAATAGAGAACCAACCTGGCACAGCAGTGGCATAAAACGTTAGGGTGCAGGGCAAACATATTTGGTTGATAAAGATAGAAATACCTTGTTGCTAGCATTATTATTATTATTTTTTGATGGGATATTGCTTCATAGCAACATCTTATGTGAAACCCAATGTAAAAAAAAGATATGTATCTGCAGGACATGGATACAGACAGCTGGAAATATGGTAATATTAGGAACAGGATGCATTAGAAAGATCTCCATTTACCTGCAAAAAAAGACAGAGTCAGACAAACAATGTCTTCCAGAGCCTCAGATCCTCTCTCACTAAATATCCTTGTACAAGAAATTTTTCACTCCAGTACAATGAGTGTCCCTTTAATTGTTAATCATTAACATGATGTTGGAGAACTCTTCAAGCATAAGCCTCCGTCCCTCTGTCGGGCATGTTAAAAAGCTACATGTTTTCTCAAAATGATGTGTACTAGCCTTCTTCTTATTTATATGTGGACTACGGATCTAAGATATGGATAGTGGACTACGGATCTAAGATATGGATAGGTCACCAAGTCGCAGCAGAAGACTTTTAGTGATTGCAGATCATTGTCAGGAGCCCAGGCTGCTCCCAGAGCCCCAGCAAAGAGATAAATGATAGCCTGGCTCTAGTTGCTAGGTGGATTGATGACCGTCATTACATTGGCTGCAACGTACGGTAGGAACTTTGTTGGGCTCCCTCAGACAAAAGAGACATATAAATGATCTCACAACTATCTGGCGAGACAAACATGATGGAGCCTGGGCTGTGTCTGAAAACATTACTAACCATCAAATCCTTGCTTCCAGCATCCTTGTTTCCTTAATTCCTCTCAAAAGTCTTTGGAGGAAAGGATCGAAAGTACCTCACAGGGACCACCTCTTCCAATGAGCTTTGAGAGGAATTAAGGAAACAAGGACAGAGGAAACAAGGATAATGTTTTCAGACACAGCCTGTCGGTCTACGTAAGGGGAAGTTATAACATAGCCAGACAAAACAATGACAAAAGACAATCAGGTTAAATTAAATAGCAGTTTGCTAATCGAGAGCCTTCAATTCTGTTTAAAATAATTAGCTAATGTCAGAGTGGCTAATTACCAGCCCTGTCTATTGTAATATGTATTGAGGAGGAGGCAATGACAAGAGGTGCTTTAAAACATCAATACTCATTGTGAGCTTGATTTGGGCATTAGTTTGAACTGTAATTATAGTGTACCTGTGATTATCTCTGAACTCCCTGTGTTGGTCTGTAGCAGGCCTTCCCAAACTGGGGGGTACATGCAATGCCGTCGGGGGTACGCCGAATAAAAATGTGATTCACATTTATAAAAATAAATAAATATAATAATCTTCACATTTTCAAACAATACATTTATATTTTCCAACGGGGCTATACATTTGGGTTAGTTTTTTTTCTCATCTGAGCAGCCTAGTTTCACTGCCAAAAATAAAATTAAACCATCTAGTGTTCAGCGAAATAACAACACAATGTCAAATACAGGTAGCCTAGTCAAATAATTAACATCCAATCACATTAACCGTTACTCTCTCATGGGAATTCCATGTAGCCAAATGAAGCTGCGGCTCATGTTGGTATCTGTACTGATGGCGCAAAAACCATGACAGGGAGACATAGTGGGGTGGTAACGTTTGCGCAAGCAGTTTCTCCCGACCCCACTTCGGTACACTGCTGCATACACCGAGAGGTTCTTGCTGCCAAGGGAATGCCTGATAGCTTGAAATAATTTTTGGACACTACAGTGAAAATTGTTAACTTTGTTAAAACAAGGCCCCTGAACTCTTGTGTATTTTCTGCATTATGCAATGATATGGGCAGTGACCATGTAACACTTTTACAACATACAGAACTGCGCTGGTTATCAAAGGGCAAAGTATTGACACATTTTTTTTATTTTTTAAATTGAGAGACGATCTTAGTTTTATTTATTGACCATCATTTTCACTTGTCTGACCACTTGCATGATAACGAGTTTCTCACACGACTGGCCCTTCTGGGTGATGTTTTTTCTCGCCTGAATGATCTGAAACTAGGATTACAGGGACTCTCTGCAGCCATATTCAATGTGCGGGACAAACACACAGGTCTTTCCTTCATTGTATGTTTTTTTGTGTGCAAATGAACTCAAGCTGACGGACAATGTCAAATGTGATATAGCGAAGCACCTGAGTGAGTTGGGTGCACAATTATGCAGGTACTTTTTCAAAACAGAAGACACAAACAACTGGATTTGTTATCCCATTCATGCTTTGCCGCCAGTCCACTTAACGATATCTGAACAAGAGAGCATCATCGAAATTGCAACAAGCGGTTCTGTGAAAATTGAATTCAATCAGAAGCCACTAGGGGATTTCTGGATTATCCTGCCTTGGGAAATCGCACTGTTAAGACACTGATGCCCTTTGCAACCACGTACTTATGGGAAAGTGGTTTCTCGGCCCTCACTAGCATGAAAACTAAATATAGGCACAGACTGTGTGTGGAAAATGATTTAAGACTGAGACTCCGTTATGTGCACCCTTTCAAGCACACCCTTCTCATTAACCTGTGGTGAGTTATTCACAATTTCGATGAACAAATAAGGTTTTATATGTAAGATGGTTAAATAAAGAGCAAAATTATTCATTATTATTATATTATTATTTGTGCCCTGGTCCTATAAGAGCTCTTTGTCACTTCCCACAAGCCGGTTTGTGACAAAAACTCACACTCATTCTTATGTTTAATAAATGTATATGTGTATATGTACAATTATGGCAAAAAACAACATTTGAGAGTGTGCTGACCCTGGTGCTAAAAGGGGTACGCAGCTGGAGGTTGAATGATTGAAGAGGTACGGGACTATAAAAAGTTTGGGAACCACTGCTTTAGAGCATGACCCCAGAGTGTAGGGAACAGAGATTCTGTTTTCCATTACCAAACACAAGACAACACACTAGACAAAAGCACATGGTTTCAATAGTAAACAGCCACTAACTTCTTGGTGACTGGGGGGCAGTATTGAGTAGCTTGGATGAATAAGTTGCCCAGAGTAAACTACCTGCTACTCAGCCATAAAATCTAGAATATGCATATAATCAGTATATTTGGATAGAAAAGACTCTGAAGTTTCTAAAACTGTTTGAATGATGTCTGTGAGTATAACAGAACTCATTCCTACGTGTCTGGTTATACTGTAAACTCTCCTTCCAGACTCACATCAAACATCTCCAATCCAAAGTTAAATCTAGAATTGGCTTCCTATTTCGCAACAAAGCCTCCTTCACTCATGCTGCCAAACATACCCTTGTAAAACTGACCATCCTACCGATCCTCGGCGATGTCATTTACAAAATAGCCTCCAATACCCTACTCAACAAATTGGATGCAGTCCATCACAGTGCCATCCGTTTTGTCACCAAAGGCCCATATACTACCCACCACTGCAACCTGTACGCTCTCGTTGGCTGGCCCTCGCTTCATACTCGTCAACAAACCCACCGACTCCAGGTCATCTACAAGACCCTGCCAGGTAAGTCCCCCCTTATCTCACCTCGCTGGTCACCATAGCAGCACCCACCTGTAGCACACGCTCCAGCAAGTATATCTCTCTGGTCACCCCCAAAACCAATTCTTACTTTGGCCGCCTCTCCTTCCAGTTCTCTGCTGCCAATGACTGGAACGAACTACAAAAATCTCTGAAACTGGAAACACTTAGCCCTCTCACTAGCTTTAAGCACCAGCTGTCAGAGCAGCTCACAGAATTCTGCACCTGTACATAGCCTATAATTATAATTATAGCCTATCTATAATTTAGCCCAAACAACTACGTCTTCCCCTACTGTTTTTATTTATTTATTTTGCTCCTTTGCACCCCCATTATTTCTATCTCTACTTTGCACATTCTTCCACTGCAAATCAACCATTCGTGTTGATTATTATTTATTTTTTTACTTGCTATATTGTATTTACTTCGCCACCATGGCCTTTTTTGCCTTTACCTCCCTTATCTCCTCATTTGCTCACATTGTATATAGACTTATTCTTCTACTATATTATTGACTGTATGTTTGTTTTACTATATGTGTAAATCTGTGTCGTTGTATGTGTCGAACTGCTTTGCTTTATCTTAGCCAGGTCGCAATTGTAAATGAGAACGTGTTCTCAAATTGCCTACCTGGTTAAATAAAGGTGAAATAAAATAAATAAATAAATAAATATGGCAGGCGAAAACCTGAGAAACAATCCAACCAGGAAGTGGGAAATCTGAGGTTGGTCGTTTTTCAACTCATTCCCTATTGAAGAAACAGTGGAATATTGGTCATGTTGCACTTCCTAAGGCATCCACTAGATGTCAACAGTCTTTAGAAACTTGTTTGAGGTTTCTACTGAAAAGGAGGGGCTCATAAGGGCTCTTTGAGTCAGTGGTCAGGCAGAGTGCCACAAACTCATGACGCTCATTCACGTGAGAGGTAGCTCGTGTTCCATTGCTTTTCTACAGACAAAGGAATCCTCCGGTTGGAACATTATTGAAGATTTATGTTAAAAACATCCTAAAGATTGATTCTATACATCGTTTGACATGTTTCTACGGACTGTAACGGAACTTTTTGACATTTTGTCTGCTCCTAGTGAACGCGCTTCGTGACTTTGGATTTAGCTATTTGGACATAAATGGACATTATCGAACAAATCAAACATTTATTGTGGAACTGGGATTCCTGGGAGTGCATTCTGATGAAGATCAAATGTAAGTGAATATTTACAATGCTATTTCTGACTAATGTTGACTACACAACATGGCGGATATCTCTTTGGCTGGTTTGGTCTCTGTTGTTTATCTAAAAGTAAAGTATCTGTAAAGCCTTTTTGAAATCAGACACTGTGGCTGGATTAACGAGAATTGT
Source organism: Oncorhynchus kisutch (assembly GCF_002021735.2). Classification (NCBI taxonomy): domain Eukaryota; kingdom Metazoa; phylum Chordata; class Actinopteri; order Salmoniformes; family Salmonidae; genus Oncorhynchus; species Oncorhynchus kisutch. Next base: position 30,672,993 of record NC_034201.2, on the reverse strand, counting down.
TTCTTTAAAATGGTGTAAAATACTTGTATGCTTGAGGAATTTTAATTATGAGATTTTTGTTGTTTTGAATTTGGCGCCCTGTACTTTCACTGGCTGTTGGTGGGGTGGGACACTTCCGCCCCGAATATCCCAGAAAGGTTAAGGGTGGTCAAAACCATGCATTACTACTTCAGGGCAAATGCCTTCTGAAGGTGAAGGTAACTGGCTTGTGGACTCTGAAAACAGAGCATTGTTTTTAGTCCAAAGCAATGGTTTGTTTTAAAAGGTCTGTTCATAACTTAATCTGTGTACTATTTATGACAGAGGTAGGATTATTATATTCACTATACTGTATTTTCTATAATAAAAAATATTAAGTTGAAATTAAACAGAGTTGTGATTTTATTACAGAACCCTTCTTTCTCAAAGATGAATTATGGAGTGCCCTTTCCTAATTATGTTGAGTGAACACATGACACTGAGCATAACGACAGTGTCATTTGTCAAGTCCCGGACAAATCTAGTCCAATGGAAAATACTAGATATGTGCTCCACTGGTGGGCTGTCTGTAGGGAATACAGCTGAATGAGGAATTTTACAAGTGAAGCAAGAAAACCATCAAATCTTCAATACACCTTTTCACAGAATGATTGGCTTTTCTTGTAATGTGAAAATGGCAGTCCAATCCTAGTTCCCTCTAGATCTGTCAACAAAAGAAGGGGGTTTGAATTATCTTGTACGATATATCAAGCTATGAGTCCATGTGGGGGCATTGAGTCTGTTTTGCTATACATGATGGCTAACTAAAACCTGTTTATGTTGAAGTGCTGGTCGAAGAAGTAGAATGTTTGTGTATGTTATAATATTTATATAGGTCAGGATTCAAACCTGCTACTTCACTATGGACAAAATCCTTAATTAGGATTTGGCTCTTATACAGTATGTGCACCCTCTAGTTCAGGCATATTCAACTCTTACACTAAAAAGTCTGGAGCCTGCTTTTTTTCTGTTCTAATTAATTGCACACACCTGGTGTCAAAGGTCTAAATCTGTCCCTGATTAGAGGGGAACAATGAAAAAATGCAGTGGAACTGGCTTTGAGGTCCAGAGTTGAGTTTAAGGGCTCTAGTTGCTAGCTTAGTGATTTGCTAGCCTAGGTACTTGCTAGCTCTGTTACTTGCTAGTTGCTATCGAATTTACTTGCTAGTTCCTAGCTTAAAGGCTAGCAGACAGACCGGCCAGCTAACATCTGTTTTCAGGGTTCAGCTATTCCATTATCATCACAATAGACCAATGACAATCAAACCTCACAACCTTCACTTCTGCTGCTCCTATTCTTTAGCATTCTTCTGAACTCCTTTCTGTATTTTTACATAATGTGACAATCCATATATCTTGTCCTCAAACAGATGAAAATGTATTCAGGTATTTGTGATGATAGGAATTTGACAAAGAGAGATTAATTTTGTCACAAACATCTATAAACAGTCTATATTGGGTTTTGAAATTAGCCATCCTGGCAAAGCACGGAACACAATGGCTCTCCAGAATAAGCAGATAGTAAGTAGCTTTGGGATTTTCATGGCTCATGTGCATAATGGCTGCGTTCACACAGGCAGCCCAATTCAGATATTTTTTTCCCTAATTGGTATTTTGACCAATCAGATCAGCTCTGAAAAAGATCTGAAGTGATTGGTCAAAAGACCAATTAGTGCAAAAAATATCAGAATTGGCCTGCCTGTGCAAACGCAGCCATGGGGGCTCACAATATCCCAGTCTTTGAGCATCATAAGAATATGCTTTGATGCACGCCTGAAAAAGCAGCAGAAAAAAAGCATCTTAAGCATCCAAAAATGATTAACTACATGTAATGATAAAACATCTATTCAGCTGTGCCTTTAATTCAATTGAACTGTTTTTCACTGTTCAGCTACTGTAATTAACCAATTCCAGCTACATTGTGTACTGGAATCCCCCGCACTGCTCCAAAGCAAACTGTGAGTTTCAAGTGTAACCATTTTGTTTTTCCTTTCTCGCTGCTAGAAAATGGGGTCTCTGTTGTGTTTCATCAACATTGCTTAATGATTCTTAACTAATTCAGAAAGTTACAATGTCTGGAATTAAGGAGAAGCCGAACCAAGATTCAATGTGATTTAGATTATACATACACTGCTGGTGCTTGATTCTAATCTGCTTACATTTCATTGGCTGTCTGGGACTACTGATGCAGTAAATCTTCGAATAGCCTTGAAGAGTCATTGAATGTGTACTTACCAATTGTATTTTTTGTTCCATGTGTACAGTTTTCAAGTCAAAATCTGTACCTAGTAAAAAAGGTATAAGAATAAACTTTAAGGCTCATATATATATATATACAGTGGTTTTGGAAAGTATTCAGACCACTTCCCTTTTTCCACATTTTGTTACGTTACTCTAAAATGGATTTCATTGAAAAAAATCCTCTACACATGAATCTACACACAATACCCCATAATGACAAAGCAAAAACAGCTTTTTAGAGATGTTGCAAATGTATCAAAAATAAAACTAACTGAAAAAGATGATTTACATAAGTATTCAGGCCCTTTGCTATGAGACTTGAAATTGAGCTCAGATGCATCCTGGTTCCATTGAAACTTGATTGGAGTCCACCTGTGGTAAATTCACTGAATTGGACATGAATGGAAAGGCACACACCTGTAAATATAAGGTCCCACAGTTGACAGTGCATGTCAGAGCAAAAGCCAAGACATGAGGTCAAAGGAATTGTCCTTAGAGCTCCAAGATAGGATTGTGTCAATGCACAGATCTGGGAAAGGGTACCAAAACATTTCTGCAGCATTGAAGTTCCCCAAGAACACAGTAGCCTCAATCATTCTTAAATGGAAGAAGTTTGGAATCACCAAGACTCTTCCTATTGCTGGCAGCCTGGCCAAACTGGGCAATCGGGGGAGAAGGGCCTTGGTCTGGGACGTGACCAAGAACCCGTATGGTCACTCTGACAGACCTCAAAGGATCCTCTGTGGAGATAGGAGAACCTTTCAGTAGGATAACCAATTCTTGTTGCACTCCATCAATCAGGCCTTTACGGTAGAGTGGCCAGAAGGAAGCCGCTCCTCAGTAAATGGCACATGACAGCTCGCTTGGAGTTTGCCAAAAGGCACCTAACTCTCTCAGACCATGAGAAACAAGATTCTGTATACCTCTGGCCCTTCTTTGGACACTGTGTTAACTAACCTCCAGACGAGCTTCAGTGCCATACAACTCTCCTCGCGTGGCCTTCAACTGCTCTTAAATGCAAGTAAAACTAAATGCATGCTATTCAACCGATTGCTGCCTGCACCTGCCCGCCTGTCCAGCATCACTACTCTGGACGGTTCTGACTTAGAATATGTGGACAACTACAAATATCTAGGTGTCTGGTTAGACTGTAAACTCTCCTTCCAGACTCACATTAAGCATCTCCAATCCAAAATTAAATCTAGAATCGGCTTTCTATTTCGCAACAAAGCATCCTTCACTCATGCTGCCAAACATACCCTCGTAAAACTGACCATCCTACCGATTCTCAACTTCGGTGATGTCATTTCCAAAATAGCCTCCAACACTACTCAACAAATTAGATGCAGTCTATCACAGTGCCATCCGTTTTGTCACCAAAGCCCCATATTCTACCCACCACTGCGACCTGCTCATTGGCTGGCCCTCGATTCATACTCGTCGCCAAACCTACTGGCTCCTGGTCATCTACAAGTCTCTGCTAAGTAAAGCCCCGCCTTCTCAGCTCACTGGTCACCATAGCAGCACCCACCCATAGCACTCGCTCCAGCAGGTATATCTCACTGGTCACCCCCAAAGCCAATTCTTACTTTGGCCACCTTTCCTTCCAGGTCTCTGCTGCTAATGACTGGAACGAACTGCAAAAATCACTGAAGCTGGAGACTCATATCTCCCTCACTAGCTTTAAGCACCAGCTGTCAGAGCAGATCACTGCACCTGGATATAGCCCATCTGTGAATAGCCCATCCAACTACCTCATCCCCATACTGTATTTATTTATCTTGCTCCTTTGCACCCCAGTATCTCTACTTGCATGTTCTTCTTATGCACATCTACCATTCCAGTGTTTAATTGCTATATTGTAATTACATCGCCACCATGGCCTATTTATTGCCTTACCTCCCTTAATTATCCTATCTCGTTTGCACACACTGTATATAGACTTTTTCTACTGTATTATTGACTGTATGTTTGTTTATTCCATGTGTAACTCTGTGTTGTTGTATGTGTTGAAATGCTTTGCTTTATCTTGGCCAGGTCGCAGTTGTAAATGAGAACTTGTTCTCAACTAGCCTACCTTGTTAAATAAAGGTGAAATAAAAAAATCTGGTCTGATGAAATCAAGATTGAACTCTTTGGCCTGAATGCCAAGCGTCACATCTGGGGGAAACATGGCACCACCACTACGGTGAAGCATGGTGGTGGCAGCAGCATGCTGTGGGGATGTTTTTCATCAGCAGGGATTGGGAGATTAGTCAGGCTCAAGGAAAGATGAACGGAGCAAAGTACAGAGAGATCCTTGATGAAAACCTGCTCCAGGGCGCTCAGGATCTCAGACTGGGGTGAAGGTTCACCTTCCAACAGGACAATGACTCTAAGCACACAGCCAAGACAATGCAGGAGTGGCTTTGGGACAAGTCTCAATGTCCTTGAGTGACCCAGTCAGAGGCCGGACATGAACCCGATCGAACATCTTTTTAGAGACCTGAAAATAACTGTGCAGCGACGCTCCCCATCCAACCTGACAGAGCTTGAGATGATCTGCAGAGACGAATGGGAGAAACTCCCATAATACAGGTGTGTCATACTTGTAGCATCATAGCCAAGAAGATTCAAGGCTGTAATCGCTGCCAAAGGTGCTTCAACAAAGTACTGAGTAAAGGGTCTGAGTGTATATCTTGTCTAAATGGCCTACAGTAGAGCAATGATCATGAGAGCATCTACTGTAGATACAGTGTATGTGCTAAAGATGGAATCCACTGTAGGGGAAACAGCGCCACAGACCGAACCACGGCCATTATCATTTTATAATCCATTGGATTTGATTGGCATTTAAATTGTACTTTAAATTGTACGGAGAAAATCACCTCATCCACTACCAATATGCAACACCCACCAGCCATGGCATCCTTTTTGAGCTATCACATTGGAGAGGTGCAAAACAGTGTGGTTACTGCTGCCACTGATAGTTCAAATTAGATACATAATTGGTATCCACAATGGTATAAAAGTTCACAAAACAAAGCTGTCAAAACACCTGGGATGGTGGACACAGAGTTATACTGTATGACTTTCTACTGAGTCAATATTTTGCTGGCTTGCCACCACTGCTGAATGCAGCCTATTGTTTGTTATTGGTCTGGGGTCTCGTCTATGCTTCATTCAGATTGGTGTCATGCAACTGCATGGCCACACCAATATATACACAATACATTTGCATACTGTATACAGTATCTAATCCTGACCGTGTAAAACAGTGGTATCCAAATTATTATTATATATCCACTACCATTCAAAAGTTTGGGGTCACATAGAAATGTCCTTGTTTTTGAAAGAAAATGAAAAAAATGGTCCATTAAAATATAATAGATCAGAAATACAGTGTAGACATTGTTAATGTTGTAAATGACTATTGTAGCTGGAAACGGCTGATATTCCATAAAATATCTACGTAGGCGTACAGAGGCCCATTATCAGCAACCATCACTCCTGTGTTCCAATTGCACGGTGAGTTAGCTAATCCAAATGTATGTTTTATCTCCAGCATGTAACAATTTTAAAGAAATGCAACACAACATGAAATGTCATGTACCCAGTACTTCCAATTGCAACATCATTACTTTGTTTTTACCACACAACCAGTGATCTAAAGTTTAAATAATATTTTACACAAAATTATATGAATGAGATAGCAACAAAAAGCAAGCTGTAGAATAAAACAAAAAGTCCACTCACCATTATGATTATCCTTTAAAAACGAAGTCAATTCTATTGTCCTTCTTTATGAAATGGGCAATGGCAGGTTCATATAGCTTGTCTTCTGATTTTAAATTCGAAAGAAGTTTATTTTTCGATTGTGATCAAAGGGCTGACAGTCACGCCTGTCCAGTGGTATTCCTGGAATATGTCTTGATCCTTTTTAGTGTAGAAAATGTTCCTTCTACTGATGCAGTGGACACTGGAATGGTCACAACTAGACAGGTAAGCAGATACAGTTGGTGCATACCATCAATTAGTCTCTTCTGCTGGTGAAAGTGGAGCAGATCAGCCGGCTCTACCCTCGAAGTCAGACATTGAGTACATAACGTTCGCGTTTCTCTATATATTGGGACATTTTGTGGGTCAAGGAGGGCAGGGAACATGAGCCTTTCATGTTATTGTACCTGTTTCTTAGCTGAGTGACAATGCTGTCGATGATCGCACTGTGTAGTTGTTGGTACTGCCCACGAACGTCTCCTTGCATATGTGTTCTGCGCACCCTTGGAACTCCGGTCTCACTCACAGTGTCCTCGTAGATGGAATTGAATGTTCCTTTTTCCATCTCTGTGGTGTTGCAGGAGTCGTCCACCATGGATAAGCAGAGCTGTATGTCAAACTCCCTGTTCTGCAATATTCCAAACAGAGCATTGGTGTATGCAAATATGGAGTAGAACGCGGATAGCAGGAAGCAGAACTCGAAGCTTGTCAGGTGCATCGTGTATCCATCTGAGCTGTGAACAGTGTCTTCATCAGAGTCATCGTGACGCCTAATTTTCATACACAGTGCAAACTAAGCGTGAGGAGAAGTTCCATCGTGGTGGCGCCACTCAGGGTAGTCTTTGCTGGCATATTTCATCCAGTAGTTTTGTTCGTTTGACAAATCTTGAGAAAAACGCTGCTAGGCCACAAAAAAATAGAAAAGAAATCTTGCATTCTTTTAGTTTACCGGTACCTTGTGACATCACCAGATTAAGAATGTGCGCATAGCAATGAATGAACAGAGCTTGCGGTATAGTTTCTTTCATCTTGGCTTGTACTCCGTTTATACCAGAGGCCATGACTGCGGCCACAATTTTGGCCGTGCATTCACACTCCTCTAAAAAGCTGATAATTAGGGCAGCAAACGCTTCTGCCTGTTTATCCTCAGTTACATCCTCACATTTGAAAAACCTTTCCTTCACACCACCATCGGTAGTGTAACGCAACACATAAGATATTTGGGTTACATTGCTGATGTCTGTCGTCTAGTCAACCATGATGGTTCCAAAGCGGGTTTTCTTCAATTCTTCCTTCATGACATCTGTCATTGGTCCTGCCGTACATACCTATACGTACGCTACGGTCACAAGACGCAGGCCTCCTAATTGTCCCTAGAATTTCTAAGCAAACAGCTGGAGGCAGGGCTTTCTCCTATAGAGCTCCATTTTTATGGAACGGTCTGCCTACCCATGTCAGAGACGCAAACTCGGTCTCAACCTTTAAGTCTTTACTGAAGACTCATCTCTTCAGTGGGTCATATGATTGAGTGTAGTCTGGCCCAGGAGTGGGAAGGTGAACGGAAAGGCTCTGGAGCAACGAACCGCCCTTGCTGTCTCTGCCTGGCCGGTTCCCCTCTTTCCACTGGGATTCTCTGCCTCTAACCCTATTACAGGGGCTGAGTCACTGGCTTGCTGGGGCTCTCTCATGCCGTCCCTGGAGGGGGTGCGTCACCTGAGTGGGTTGATTCACTGTTGTGGTCATCCTGTCTGGGTTGGCGCCCCCCCCCCCTTGGGTTGTGCCGTGGCGGAGATCTTTGTGGGCTATACTCAGCCTTGTCTCAGGATGGTAAGTTGGTGGTTGAAGATATCCCTCTAGTGGTGTGGGGGCTGTGCTTTGGCAAAGTGGGTGGGGTTATATCCTTCCTGTTTGGCCCTGTCCGGGGGTGTCCTCGGATGGGGCCACAGTGTCTCCTGACCCCTCCTGTCTCAGCCTCCAGTATTTATGCTGCAGTAGTTTATGTGTCGGGGGGCTGGGGTCAGTTTGTTATATCTGGAGTACTTCTCCTGTCCTATTCGGTGTCCTGTGTGAATCTAAGTGTGCGTTCTCTAATTCTCTCCTTCTCTCTTTCTTTCTCTCTCTCGGAGGACCTGAGCCCTAGGACCATGCCCCAGGACTACCTGACATGATGACTCCTTGCTGGCCCCAGTCTACCTGGCCATGCTGCTGCTCCAGTTTCAACTTCCACCTGACTGTGCTGCTGCTCTAGTTTCAACTGTTCTGCCTTATTATTATTCGACCATGCTGGTCATTTATGAACATTGAACATCTTGACCATGTTCTGTTATAATCTCCACCCGGCACAGCCAGAAGAGGACTGGCCACCCCACATAGCCTGGTTCCTCTCTAGGTTTCTTCCTAGGTATTGGCCTTTCTAGGGAGTTTTTCCTAGCCACCGTGCTTCTACACCTGCATTGCTTGCTGTTTGGGGTTTTAGGCTGGGTTTCTGTACAGCACTTTGAGATATCAGCTGATGTACGAAGGGCTATATAAATAAATTTGATTTGATTTGATTTGATTACATTCGCAACCGTGTGTACTAGGTCATTTTGGATTTTGTTGGAAGTACCTGTGAGCACGGTAGCCGTAGCCAAATGGCAGTTCTAACGTGCTGTCATACTCAGCCATTAAATCCAGTATTTCCAAGTTTCCCTTATTAGCTGATTCTTTACCCTCATCATGTCCTCTGAATGCTAATTATTGCTTTCCTAAAAACACAACTGTATGAATAAGGCGCTTTAGAATCTCCCTGTTGTTCCTGACTTCATTATTGTGAGCAAGTGTCTCATTGCGCCGCTGCTCGTTCACACTCAACGTCAACAAAACTAAGGAGATGATTGTGGACTTCAGGAAACAGCAGAGGGAACACCCCCCTATCCACATTGATGGAACAGTAGTGGAGAGGGTAGCAAGTTTTAAGTTCCTCGGCATACACATCACAGACAAACTGAATTGGTCCACTCACACAGACAGCATCGTGAAGAAGGCGCAGCAGCGCCTCTTCAACCTCAGGAGGCTGAAGAAATTCGGCTTGTCACCAAAAGCACTCACAAACTTCTACAGATGCACAATCGAGAGCATCCTGGCGGGCTGTATCACCGCCTGGTATGGCAACTGCACCGCCCTCAACCGTAAGGCTCTCCAGAGGGTAGTGAGGTCTGCACAACGCATCACCGGGGGCAAACTACCTGCCCTCCAGGACACCTACACCACCCGATGCTACAGGAAGGCCATAAAGATCATCAAGAACATCAACCACCCGAGCCACTGCCTGTTCACCCCGCTATCATCCAGAAGGCGAGGTCAGTACAGGTGCATCAAAGCTGGGACCGAGAGACTGAAAAACAGCTTCTATCTCAAGGCCATCAGACTGTTAAACAGCCACCACTAACATTGAGTGGCTACTGCCAACACACTGTCAATGACACTGACTCAACTCCAGCCACTTTAATAATGGGAATTGATGGGAAATGATGTAAATATATCACTAGCCACTTTAAACAATGCTACCTTATATAATGTTACTTACCCTACATTATTCATCTCATATGCATACGTATATACTGTACTCTATATCATCGACTGCATCCTTATGTAATACATGTATCACTAGCCACTTTAACTATGCCACTTTGTTTACATACTCATCTCATATGTATATACTGTACTCGATATCATCTACTGTATCTTGCCTATGCTGCTCTGTACCATCACTCATTCATATAGCCTTATGTACATATTCTTTATCCCCTTACACTGTGTATAAGACAGTAGTTTTTTGGAATTGTTAGTTAGATTATTTGTTCGTTATTACTGCATTGTCGGAACTAGAAGCACAAGCATTTCGCTACACTCGCATTAACATCTGCTAACCATGTGTATGTGACAAATAAAATTTGATTTGATTTTAAGAAAGTCTACTCTTGTTTTCCCAAATGTTTTTAAACTTGCTGTCCAGGTTGAGCTATTATTGGTGCTGAAGAGTAGGTAATTCCAACAGTAAAGCTTTTTTGTCAGCTCACAGCCGGTTATCCACGGACAGTGCTCATAATTATTAACTTGAAAATGCCTTTCAAAACTCTTTCTTCGTTGTCCCAAAACAGGCAGTGCAGGAGTTGGTCTCCCGGGTCTGTACAAGATGTAACTTTTCATTAAAAGTTAGTCTTGAAAAGGGTGATGTGCAACAGTACAGGTTCCGTCCCTGTCCTCACCCCTACCTCGAACCAGGGACCCTCTGCACACATCAACAACAGCCACTCTCGAAGCATCGTTACCCACCGCGCCACAAAAGCCGAAAGGCCCTTGCAGAGCAAGGGTAACAACTACTTCAAGGTCTCAGAGCGAGTGATGTCACCGATTGAAACGCTATTAGCGCACACCCCGCTAACTAGCTAGCAATTTCACATCGGCTACAGATGCTAACAATTTAGCCACCACGCCGTCCTCGATTACTCTCTTTGCAGTTGCCATCGTTACATACACTCACGTTACACTGAGCGTTGAGCCCAGCTAGATCATTTATACCAAGAGACAACAAAATAAAAATCCTCATTAGATATTTTTTTCTCTTGGATAATAACCCTTCTTTTTCCAACATAAACTGAAGAAATTCAATAGGAAGATCATTACAATTGAGAAGCCCCTGACTGTAGTGTGCAGTTCGGGGCCGTTCTCAATGTGGGCGGAGTCAAACACGTTTAACGTTAACCCAAACCCTTCCCTTCTCCATCAAGGTCACCCAAATTGGAGGTAAACGTTGAAGGTATCAACGTCAACGAAAGCAAATCTTAATCGAACCTAACCTACATGGATAAAAATATAAAACATGGAAGTAAGTGAGACTCATTATCCATAATGTACTTTGTGTTACTTGTGTATTTCATGTTATACCAGTGCAGTGGTATATTTTTATGACCAACTGCCGCACCGATGTTAGTGTTAATTAGCACCCATTTGCACGTCAGCTAGCTAATTGCTCACAATAGGGACTCTTATTTGGACAAAGTTTTCTACTTGAGTAGTAAGCCTATGTTTACATATACAGTTATGTAATCGATTTGATCGTTGATTTTCTGTGTTTCTTCAATGTATGGCTTGTTGTGTTTGGCTCTAAATGTGTATCTTTGATGCCATTCCCTTAGTTACACATAGCGAGTCTACACAGCGTACACATAGTATATAGAATAATGAAATCACCTGGTCCCAACATACATGGCAAGTTAAGAAAAGTCATTGTAACTTGTCCACACTGCAAACTGAAGTTAAATAAGAAAAACTATAAAACACATTTACGAGGAAAGCATACACATTGCTTTGAAACAGTGTCCAGGGAAAGAATTTTGGCATGTGAGTGCATTGATATGAGAAATGGTGTGTTTGCAGTCGAAAATACATTTTCTGGTCCAGCAAAACCCATACATGTTGTGAAAAATACTTGGGCTAATTCAGTTCCAACTGTGTTCAAAACTGTTATTGCTCATACTTTTTCTTGTTTATTATTCTTGACACTTTTTGGGACCTATTTCCTACAGTTTTTACACTACATACAAAATGCATAGATCAAACTCCTGCAGAGCTGGATGCTGATGTGACAGTCTGACTTCTTGGGGGGGTTGTTTTCTACATCCTGAAATGTATTGGTATTATTTACTATTATCATTATTGTTGTTATCAAACTTAACAGCCTATTATTTCTTAACTTACAGTACATTGCAATGGGAGCACATTGTGATTTCACTGAGGTATGTATAAATTATGAAATAGTCATCACTAGTGGATATAATGTTTTTTGGGATCCCTATCCGATTGTGTGATTTTTCTTTTTCAAATGAAAACATGCAGCAAATTAGGCGATGGTCGTGCCTGGTTCTCCTGCAGAATTTTCCCATGCTGTAAGTCTTGAACAGGATAAAAACTTTTCATTTGCATCCTTAAAATCACTTGTTTCACTGTAGCCAGACTGACCTGAATATATTTTCATATTGAATGTATGTAATTCACTCACTAAGGTCTGAAGAAGAGAGGTTGAAAGATTGAAAAAGGCGGTGAAAACAAAACACACTACAGGTAGGTGTCATGATGAGTGGTATAGTCTTAAACCAATGTTTAAAGACTTAACCCCCCCCCTCCAATATATTTCAGGATGATGTAGAAGACGTCCCCCCCCCAAGAAGTCACAGCATGTCACCTCAGCATCTAGCTCTGTAGGATCAGGTACTGTATAGGCTATTAGCTAAAGTAAGTGCATTCAGGTACACACGTCCCTAGAGGTTACCTTACATTACTTAATGACCACAATCTGTTTTCTTTCTAGACGATACGGAAAACAAAATGTACGGCTAACTGGGAGCTGTGAACTGGGTATGTAGTCTACTGTGTGTAATACTGATGGCTTGATGCATGGCAAGATATAATAGTTGTGATTACTTGTTGAGTAGTTATAGATATCACTGAAAATCCCTTTAGTAATATTGGCTTTTGTTTGCATGGTGCTATTATGAAAGTAGGGTGTAATTTAACTTGATCAACCAATGAGGCAATACTCTTAATATTTATTATTCCTTTTTCTTCAAGGAAGCAGATGTTCTTCTAAGGGACACCCTAGAGGCAGCAAGGTGGTGTGATCTCCAAACATTTAAAGGCACTGTTTCCCTCCATAGTGTAATTGGAATGGACAGGAAAGACCGCATTACAACCCTTAAAGAACTACGGTTGTATGATGGCCTGGATGAAGAGGAACATATTATCCTCAAGGAACCATTCATGTTCCAGTTACAGAGAGATTATGATATGTTCTATGTGGAACCAGTTGACAACAAGACAATTACTGTCTTTGCCTCTTCTGAGGAGCAGGTGTGAAGCCATTTTTGAGGAGTGGTCAAACCTTGTTTTTGTCTGCTGTGTTAAATGTGTTATGTTGTTTAGTAAAGATGACGTAGAAGTCACCCGAGCCTCTGATCTCTACTGGAGATCACTTAATGTACAAAACACATTCAGCTTGTCAGTATGTCTATATGGTATAGTCTGTCTCCATTCTCATGAGGAAAGTAAATCGCTAGTAACTGTGTGTATGTAGATATATATATGCTCAATGAAATAATATAATTAAAGTTACAACATTTATCAACACAATTTTAACAGTACATGACATACATAACAAGTCTGTTGATCACTGCAACAATATCAGTAGCTTGTCTCAAAAATAGCATGAAGCAAAAAGTGTTACAACACATCTGCTGATACTTTATATAATATTTCTTACGATCTTCAAAAATAAAATACTTTGTATTCAACGTGTGCCTTGCGCAAACGTGTGTTTGTATTCAGTGTGACTGTCAAACCTCAGATGGACAACAACAAAGTGGGAGGGGTCAAATGTGGGCGGGTTTTAAAAAATGGACTCCGCCCACATTGAGCCCTGACCCGAATTGCACACAATTAAGACAAAAAAGATTAAATCAATAAAAACAGAATTACAAATTATATTAATATACAAATATATATACAGATTGGTGTCTATCCTTAGGCCCTCTGAGGGTGTAGAGGGCCCTGATTGTTCCCCACTGATGGTTAGCTGTTCCCTCACAAACATTAAATATGGTAAAGAGGATTTCAAAATGAGTTGAGCACGGTTTTTACCGATAGGGAGATACATTACATCTGGAGTGTATTTGTATAATTACAGATAGTGATCACACTTTATGCTAAATGTCTCTAATATGTTGTATTAAAACTGGCTATCTACTATAGTGTTATCTATAACACAAATTCCTCCCAAAAATGATAAGAAATGTTGCATTGAACTGCAATGTTAAAAAGGCATCTGACAACTGTCACTGTGCCTCATCATTTGGCAGCTTTGTACAAATTAGACAAATGATTAACAAAATATCTGTAATTACACCTTAATGACAGAATGATAAGGTCAAAACTGTATTCTCAAAAGATTTGCTCTAACCCAGCAGCTTTCACTGCTGGAACGCATTCTTCGTGAAGTTAACAATTATCTTTTTCTCAGGCAGGTGATAGAAGCCAGATGGCTTGCTTTGGCTCTGATGCATATTTAATAAGTTGCATCTTGCCTGTATTCCTTCAAAGCTCTATTGTATTCTCTGGGACCTATTTTCACACCCAGCGAGAAAATAACATCTTTAACACAACATTCAGAACTAAATATTGAGAAATAGAATGGAAACATACCAATGGATAATTAATGCCTCAAGAAGTGGTTTACACTACAAATATGTGCACAGATGGACCAGAAGATCTCCTTTGCAAACAAACGTATACCAGAGTAATATCTTGGAGTCTGGGTTTTACAATTTTTGGATCCCTTTTCTATCTACCTGCCCAATGATTATTGGCACTATCATATTGTTATGGACAAAAAAAAGTTGACATGTAAAATAATATAATTACGCTAGCCTAAAACGAGATAAAGGTGTAATTCTGATTGGGAGTTTACCATGACAATGATTTTGATGTTTGTTTTGTATAAACATGTCAAACAAAGGACATTTGCTTTTCAGAACAAAGCCAAAAAACACAATGAACAGAGGAACTAATTAGAGCTAAATCATCTATCTAATTGATAGAGAAACAAATAATAATATGACGGTGTATAATACCACAATGGTTTAGTTTGTCCTTGGACTTGATAAGGAAGTCTGATTGGTGAACATTTGCATAGCAAAATTACCCAAAAAGGGTTTAGCAGACCATGAAATGGCAACGGTCTCAGATTACAAATAGAGGTATAACTACCACGGCAGATGGACATGATTATAGATAGCTAAACAATATTCTGCAAAGTTCAATATCTCCCATAACTGCCAACGGTGACATTTAAAAAGATTGTCAGTTATGTCAGTGCTTTCATATCATTGTCAGGTGCTTTACACAAATTGTAATCATCCAATCATCCACTCGTCCGAATATCATCATAATAAGGAACAAATGCTGACAGACGAGCGATATCATCTGTGGTTTGTCTGTTTGCAAATATGCATCCATGAGTCGTCACATCGGCTATTCCCATTGTGAATCTCTCAGCAACGTGTCCATTTATCAGTCCATTGCCATAGCAAATCAAATCAATCAGCCAGGAGAAGGCCTTCACTTCAAAAAATAAATTTACATAATTTGAATGGCAAAGCCATCAATACAGCCCGACCAAATGTTTCCCTCAGATATATAGCATGAATATAAAGGCCATGGAAGAAGACTAAAAAGCCATAAAATGATCTGAATTAATTAAATATTCTATGATTGAATATTTTGAATATTTAGATTTTCATACATTTGTCATAATGTAGATGATTATATCCATTAGTGCCAGTTGATTGACACTTGAGTTCCCATTGACATGTTTTGTCATGACATGACACACAAGATTGCAAACCGATGTCACTTCCGTCCATATGGAACAGAATATTAGCATGTTTGAAGTCATGCATATGGCTATCACAGTTTCTTGGGAATTTTTCTCACATTTTGGCACTGACGAGCCCTAACCCTACATATTGTAGCACGTATACTACTTTCTGTAGTGAATAACGATGCATAATTAGAGGGGAAGCAATCTCCCTTTCAAAAAACATGCATAGCACCAGACAATCAATATGAATCACCAGAGCTTTTCACAAACGGCTTTATGTTGATCAGTCCCTTTAATTAGCCTTACACACAATTAGCCATTTTCTTACCATGAACTCACGGTTTTCCCCCTCTCAAAGTAGCAATAGTAATTTGGGAGTAACAAGCTGCACACTGTGCACATCAGGACAAAATCCAACTGGAATTCAGATTCTGAGCTATTTTTCGAACAGAACTAACCGCACAGCATACACTACATGACCAAAAGTATGTGGAGACCTGCTGGTCGAACATCTCATTCCAAAATCATGGGCAATAATATGGAGTTGGTCCCCCCTTTGCTGCTATAATAGCCTCAACTCTTCTGGGAAGGCTTTCCACTAGATGTTGGAACATTGCTTCAGGGACTCGTTTCCATTCAGCCACAAGAGCATTAGTGAGGTCGGGCACTGATGTTGAGCGATTAGGCCTGGCTCGCAGTCGGCGTTCCAATTTATCCCAAAGGTGTTCGATGTGGTTGAAGTCAGGGCTCTGTGCAGGCCAGTCAAGTTCTTCCACACCGATCTTGACAAACCATTTCTGTATGGAACACGCTTTGTGCACAGGGGCATCGTCATAATGAAACAGAAAAGGGTCTTCCCCAAACTGTTGCCACAAAATCGTCTAGAATGTCAATGTATGCTGTATCGTTAAAATGTCCCATCACTGGAACTAAGGAGCTACCTGGCCGTGGAAACCCATTTCATGAAGCTCCCAATGAACAGTTATTGTGCTGACGTTGCTTCCAGAGGAAATTTGGAACTCGGTAGTGAGTTTGTGTGCTCGGCGATCCCATTTTGTGAGCTTGTGTGGCCTACCACTTTGTGGCTGAGCCGTTGTTGCTCCTAGACATTTCCGCAATAACAGCACTTACAGTTGACCGGGGCAACTCTAGCTGGGCAGAAATTTGACAAACTGACTTGTTGAAAAACACATTCCAAAACATCCAGAAATAGTTAAACATTTAACTGTGCACATAATAGTATGTATGTAGTATAATATATATGCCAGATTTGAATTGATGCATACACATACAGTTGAAGTCTGAAGTTTACATACACCTTAGCCAAATTAATTTGAACTCAGTTTTCACAATTCCTGACATTTAATCAGAGTAAAAATTCCCTGTTTTAGGTCAGTTAGGATCACCACTATTTTAAGAATGTGAAATGTCAGAATAATAGTAGAGAGACTGATTTATTTCAGCTTTTATTTATTTCATCACATTCCCAGTGGGTCAGACGTTTACATAGACTCAATTAATATTTGGTAGCATTTCCTTTAAATTGTTTAACTTGGGTCAAATGTTTTGGGTAGCCTTCCACACGCTTCCTACAATAAGTTCCTCCTGACAGAGCTGGTGTAAGTGTGTCAGGTTTGTAGGTCTCCTTGCTTCCACACGCTTTTTCAGTAATGCCCACACATTTTCTATAGGATTGAGGTTGTCTTTGTGATAGCGACTCTAATACCTTGCCTTTGTTGTCCTTAAGCCATTTTGCCACAACTTAGGAAGTATGCTTGGGGTCATTGTCCATTTGCGACCAAGCTTTAACTTCCTGACTGATGTCTAGAGATGTTGCTTCAATATATCCACATCATTTTCCCCCTTTTGATGCCATCTATTTGTGAAGTGCACCCGTCCCACCTGCAGCAAAGCACCCCCACAACATGATGCTGCCACCCCCATGCTTCACGGTTGGAGTGGTATTCTTCAGGTTGCAAACCTCCCCCTTTTTCCTCCAAACATAACGATGGTCATTACGGTCAAACAGTTCTATTATTGTTTCATCAGACCAGAGGACATTTCTCCAAAAAGTACGATCTTAGTCCCCATGTGCAGTTGCAAACCGTAGTCTGGCTTTTTTATGGCGGTTTTGGAGCTGTGGCTTCTACCTTGCTGAGCAGCCTTTCAGGTTATGTCGATATAGGACTCATTTTACTGTGGATATAGATACTTTTGTACCTGTTTCCTCCAGCATCTTCACAAGGTCCTTTTCTGTTGTTCTGGGATTGATTTGCACTTTTCGCACTAAAGTACGTTCATCTCTAAGAGACAGAACGTGTCTCCTTCCAGAGCAGTATGATGGCTGGGTGGTCCCATGGTGTTTATACTTGCGTACTATTGTTTGTACAGATGAACATGGTACCTTCACGCATTTGGAAATTGCTCCCAAGGATGAACCAGACATGTGAAGGTCTACAAAACATTCTCTGAGGTCTTTATTTTTTTTATTTTTTTTATTTTTTATTTCACCTTTATTTAACCAGGTAGGCTAGTTGAGAACAAGTTCTCATTTGCAACTGCGACCTGGCCAAGATAAAGCATAGCAGTGTGAGCATACAACAAAGAGTTACACATGGAGTAAACAATTAACAAGTCAATAACACAGTAGAAAACAAAGGGGGGGTCTATATACAATGTGTGCAAAAGGCATGAGGAGGTAGGCAAATAATTACAATTTTGCAGATTAACACTGGAGTGATAAAAGATCAGATGGTCATGTACAGGTAGAGATATTGGTGTGCAGAAGAGCAGAAAAGTAAATAAATAAAAACAGTATGGGGATGAGGTAGGTGAAAAGGGTGGGCTATTTACCAATAGACTATGTACAGCTGCAGCGATCGGTTAGCTGCTCAGATAGCTGATGTTTGAAGTTGGTGAGGGAGATAAAAGTCTCCAACTTCAGCGATTTTTGCAATTCGTTCCAGTCACAGGCAGCAGAGTACTGGAACGAAAGGCGGCCAAATGAGGTGTTGGCTTTAGGGATGATCAGTGAGATACACCTGCTGGAGCGCGTGCTACGGATGGGTGTTGCCATCGTGACCAGTGAGCTGAGATAAGGCGGAGCCTTACCTAGCATAGACTTGTAGATGACCTGGAGCCAGTGGGTCTGGCGACGAATATGTAGCGAGGGCCAGCCGACTAGAGCATACAAGTCGCAGTGGTGGGTGGTATAAGGTGCTTTAGTGACAAAACGGATGGCACTGTGATAGACTGCATCCAGTTTGCTGAGTAGAGTGTTGGAAGCCATTTTGTAGATGACATCGCCGAAGTCGAGGATCGGTAGGATAGTCAGTTTTACTAGGGTAAGCTTGGCGGCTTGAGTGAAGGAGGCTTTGTTGCGGAATAGAAAGCCGACTCTTGATTTGATTTTCGATTGGAGATGTTTGATATGAGTCTGGAAGGAGAGTTTGCAGTCTAGCCAGACACCTAGGTACTTATAGACGTCCACATATTCTAGGTCGGAACCATCCAGGGTGGTGATGCTAGTCGGGCATGCAGGTGCAGGCAGCGACCGGTTGAAAAGCATGCATTTGGTTTTACTAGCGTTTAAGAGCAGTTGGAGGCCACGGAAGGAGTGTTGTATGGCATTGAAGCTTGTTTGGAGGTTAGATAGCACAGTGTCCAAAGACGGGCCGAAAGTATATAGAATGGTGTCGTCTGCGTAGAGGTGGATCAGGGAATCGCCCGCAGCAAGAGCAACATCATTGATATACACAGAGAAAAGAGTCGGCCCGAGAATTGAACCCTGTGGCACCCCCATAGAGACTGCCAGAGGACCGGACAGCATGCCCTCCGATTTGACACACTGAACTCTGTCTGCAAAGTAATTGGTGAACCAGGCAAGGCAGTCATCCGAAAAACCGAGGCTACTGAGTCTGCCGATAAGAATATGGTGATTGACAGAGTCGAAAGCCTTGGCAAGGTCGATGAAGACGGCTGCACAGTACTGTCTTTTATCGATGGCGGTTATGATGTCGTTTAGTACCTTGAGTGTGGCTGAGGTGCACCCATGACCGGCTCGGAAACCAGATTGCACAGCGGAGAAGGTACGGTGGGATTCGAGATGGTCAGTGACCTGTTTGTTGACTTGGCTTTCGAAGACCTTAGATAGGCAGGGCAGGATGGATATAGGTCTGTAACAGTTTGGGTCCAGGGTGTCTCCCCCTTTGAAGAGGGGGATGACTGCGGCAGCTTTCCAATCCTTGGGGATCTCAGACGAGATGAAAGAGAGGTTGAACAGGCTGGTAATAGGGGTTGCGACAATGGTGGCAGATAGTTTCAGAAATAGAGGGTCCAGATTGTCAAGCCCAGCTGATTTGTACGGGTCCAGGTTTTGCAGCTCTTTCAGAACATCTGCTATCTGGATTTGGGTAAAGGAGAACCTGGAGAGGCTTGGGCGAGGAGCTGCGGGGGGGGCGGAGCTGTTGGCCGAGGTTGAAGTAGCCAGGCGGAAGGCATGGCCAGCCGTTGAGAAATGCTTATTGAAGTTTTCGATAATCATGGATTTATCAGTGGTGACCGTGTTACCTAGCCTCAGTGCAGTGGGCAGCTGGGAGGAGGTGCTCTTGTTCTCCATGGACTTCACAGTGTCCCAGAACTTTTTGGAGTTGGAGCTACAGGATGCAAACTTCTGCCTGAAGAAGCTGGCCTTAGCTTTCCTGACTGACTGCGTGTATTGGTTCCGGACTTCCCTGAACAGTTGCATATCACGGGGACTATTCGATGCTATTGCAGTCCGCCACAGGATGTTTTTGTGCTGGTCGAGGGCAGTCAGGTCTGGGGTGAACCAAGGGCTGTATCTGTTCTTAGTTCTGCATTTTTTGAACGGAGCATGCTTATCTAAAATGGTGAGGAAGTTACTTTTAAAGAATGACCAGGCATCCTCAACTGACGGGATGAGGTCAATGTCCTTCCAGGATACCCGGGCCAGGTCGATTAGAAAGGCCTGCTCACAGAAGTGTTTTAGGGAGCGTTTGACAGTGATGAGGGGTGGTCGTTTGACTGCGGCTCCGTAGCGGATACAGGCAATGAGGCAGTGATCGCTGAGATCCTGGTTGAAGACAGCGGAGGTGTATTTGGAGGGCCAGTTGGTCAGGATGACGTCTATGAGGGTGCCCTTGTTTACAGAGTTAGGGTTGTACCTGGTGGGTTCCTTGATGATTTGTGTGAGATTGAGGGCATCTAGCTTAGATTGTAGGACTGGCGGGGTGTTAAGCATATCCCAGTTTAGGTCACCTAACAGAACAAACTCTGAAGCTAGATGGGGGGCGATCAATTCACAAATGGTGTCCAGGGCACAGCTGGGAGCTGAGGGGGGTCGGTAGCAGGCGGCAACCGTGAGAGACTTATTTCTGGAGAGAGTAATTTTCAAAATTAGTAGTTCGAACTGTTTGGGTATGGACCTGGAAAGTATGACATTACTTTGCAGGCTATCTCTGCAGTAAACTGCAACTCCTCCCCCTTTGGCAGTTCTATCTTGACGGAAGATGTTATAGTTGGGTATGGAAATCTCAGAATTTTTGGTGGCCTTCCTGAGCCAGGATTCAGACACAGCAAGGACATCAGGGTTAGCAGAGTGTGCTAAAGCAGTGAGTAAGACAAACTTAGGGAGGAGGCTTCTGATGTTGACATGCATGAAACCAAGGCTTTTTCGAACACAGAAGTCAACAAATGAGGGTGCCTGGGGACATGCAGGGCCTGGGTTTACCTCCACATCACCCGCGGAACAGAGAAGGAGTAGTATGAGGGTGCGGCTAAAGGCTATCAAAACTGGTCGCCTAGAGCGTTGGGGACAGAGAATAAGAGGAGCAGGTTTCTGGGCATGGTAGAATATATTCAGGGCATAATGCGCAGACAGGGGTATGGTGGGGTGCGGGTACAGCGGAGGTAAGCCCAGGCACTGGGTGATGATGAGAGAGGTTGTATCTCTGGACATGCTGGTAGTAATGGGTGAGGTCACCGCATGTGTGGGAGGTGGGACAAAGGAGTTATCAGGGGTATGAAGAGTGGAACTAGGGGCTCCATTGTGAACTAAAACAATGATAACTAACCTGAACAACAGTATACAAGGCATATTGACATTTGAGAGAGACATACAGCGAGGCATACAGTAATCACAGGTGTTGAATTGGGAAAGCTAGCTAAAACAGTAGGTGAGACAACAGCTAATCAGCTAGCACAACAACAGCAGGTAAAATGGCGTAGACTAGGCAACGGGGCCAACAGATAAAACAAACAAGCAGAATGGAGTACCGTGATTTATGGACAGTCCAGCGTGCATCAGCTATGTAGCCAAGAGATCAGTGTCCAGGGGGCAGCGGTGGATGGGGAAGGGAAGCTGGACTGGCGAGTGTTATCCAGGTTAAAAAAAACGAACAATGACTAAATAGCTTGTAGCTAGTTAGCTGGTTAGCTTCTGGAGGTTCTTGAGTGTGTTCTAAAAATAAATAAAAAATAATAGCGATTCCGTATCACATTGGGTGAGGCAGGTTTCCGGAAGGTATAAACAAATTAAAAGTCAAAAGAGATAGAAAGTAAATATGGGTCCGGTGGGCGTTTGGGACGCGGCGATTCAGGCGGTTAGCAGGCCTGTGCTAACAAGCTAACAGTTTGTAGGCCCGGGCTAGACAAGGTAGCAGTTAGCGGACCGGAGCTGGACAAGCTAGCAGTTAGCAGGCCGAATTAGCAAGCAGGGAGATAGCGAGGGCTAGAGAGTTAGCCTTTGGGGGACGTCGCGATGGGGTGAGTCTGTTTATTCCTCTTCATGCGGTGACATCGATAGACCGGTCGTGGGCCCGGGTATTGTAGCTCAGGAGTATGCTACGGTGGTAGCGCAGGCCGGGCTAGCTTCAAGCTAAGTGGGTGGAAACGCTAGCCAGGGGCTAGTTGTGAAGATCCAGCGTATTTGGAAGCTTAGGTTTAGCAAAATGTTTTTAAAGGGATAGCTATGTAAAAAAAAAACGAAAAATAAACAAAATATAAACAAAATATACAGGGACACGACACGACAGGACGACTTACTGCTACGCCATCTTGGCAGGCTGACTTCTTTATATTTTCCCATGATGTCAAGCAAATAGGCACTGAGTTTGAAGGTAGGCCTTGAAATACATCCACAGGTACACCTCCAATTGACACAAATTATGTCAATTAGCCTATCAGAAGCTTCTAAAGCCATGACATCATTTTCTGGAATTTTCCTAGCTGTTTAAAGGCACAGTCAGCTTAGTGTATGTAAACTTCTGACCCACTGGAAGTGTGATACAGTGAATTATAAGTGAAATAATCTGTCTGTAAACAATTGTTGGAAAAATTACTTGTGTCATGCACAAAGTAGATGTCCTAACCGTCTTGCCAAAAATAGTTTGTTAACAAGAAATTTGTGGAGTGGTTGAAAAACGAGTTTTAATGGCTCCAACCTAAGTGTATGTAAACTTCCGACTTCAACTGTACACTATACACTTTACAATCAGTAAGTGGGGATTGACAGCACTTGCTCTGTGCATCAAGGCAGCATGTTTGAATATGCAAATGTATGCATTCTTGTTTTGAACTTTGTTGAATATAAAAACCCAAACTTACTGCCATAAATATTCCCTCAGTTGACCCCCTCTGTGTACAACAGGTGTTAAAGTAGTAGCTTAACATAAAATATTTATTTTATAAACAGTCTACTTGTCACACCCTGACCTTAGAGATCCTTTTTAAGTCTCTAACTTGGTTTGGTCAGGGTGTGAGTTGGGGTGGGCATTCTATGTTTTGGGTTCTATGTTTTCTATTTCTGTGTGTCTGGCCGGGTGTGGTTCTCAATCAGAGGCAGCTGTCTATCGTTGTCTCTGATTGAGAACCATACTTAGGTAGCCTTTTCTCCATTTTCAACCTGCAGATTGATGTGCCTCGCAGAGTGAATTCTGACATTCGCAATGGTGATGCAATGGGACAATGCACTGCACTGCACTGCACTGCACTGCACTGCACTGCACTGCACTGCACTGCACTGCACTGCACTGCACTGCACTGCACTGCACTGCACTGCACTGCACTGCACTGCACTGCACTGCACTGCACTGCACTGCACCCTGGACCAAAGAGGCAGACAAATAGGAGAAATATGGTGGCCCTCTGTTAAAATTACAGCATTCTTGCAAAAATTTGATCAATGGTTCATTTGAGAAAAGACATCCTCCTGCGTTATGACATTGACCAGTATTGAAATCTGACATGTAAACGTTTTCACGATCGGAAAGTCATATTCATAATAACTGCAAGTGTAGTGCGAGCGGCTAATCACAATGCTCCGTCACACCAGACAACATTTCTGCCTGCTTGAACGGCAATTGCTGAAATACATAAGAAAACATGGCATAAACCCTGGAATCGATAGAAAATTGTTCAGATGCACAAAAACAATATGGGTGAATCTTTCCTTTAAGATCTGACGGTGTCCAAATAAAAGCAAACAATAAATTCAAAGCCCACATGCAGTTAGTAATACAGTGGCGTTCAGAATCATGCCCTGAGCAAGTATCACTCGGTTATTGGAAATCCTTGTCATTGGAATTGAACTACTATCAGTCCATTCCGATATGGGAGCATTGAGGTGGAAAACAGCCTGGTTGAGGTAAAATTGATGTTTTGGGGATTTCCAATGCAGATAAAAGAGGATGTAGTGTCTCCTGGATATATGGTGCAGAAAAATACAATGCCTTGCAAAAGTATTCAGACCCCTTGGATTTCTTCTAATTTTATTGTGTTACAAATTGGGATTCAAATGGATTTAATTGTTTACATTAAAAATGCATAACTGAAATATAATTGTTGCATAAGTATTCAGCCCCTTTGTTTAGGCAAGCCTAAATTAGTTCAGGAGTAAAATGTGGCTTACCAAATCACTCACTTGGTGTGAAATAATTTTTGAATGACTAACCCTTCTTCTGTCCCCCATACAAACAACATCTGTAAGGTTCCTCAGTCAAGTGTTGAATTTCAAGCAGAGATTCAACTACAATGTCCAGGGAGCTTTACGAAAGCCTCATAAAGAAGGGCAGTGATTGGTAGATGGGTAATAATAACCAATCAGACATGAAATATCTCTTTATGCATTGTCAAGTTAATAATGATGCTGTGGATTATGTATTAAACCACCCAGACACATCAAAGATACATTCGTCCTTCTGAACTGAGCTGCAGGACAGGAATACAACTGCTCAGGGATGGTACCATGGTGCCATTGTTGATTTTAAAACAGTTACAGAGTTCAATGCCTGTGATCGTAGAACACTGAGGATGGATCAAAAACAATGTACTGACTCCACAATAATGACCTACTGTAAATGAGTGAAAAGAAGAATACAAATATATATTAAAAAAATATTCCCAAACACGAAAGTAATACTGCAAAAAAACACAGCAAAGGTATACACTTTTGGGAGTAAATGCAAAGTCTTATGTTTAGGGCATATCCAACACAAAACATACCTTCAAGCATGGTGGTGGCTGCATCACGGTAAGGGTATGCTTGACATCGTGAAACATGATGGGAGTTTTACAGGATAAAAAGAAACCGGATGGAGCTAAGCACAAGCAAAATCCTAGTGGAAAAACTGGGAGAGGAATGTACCTTTCAGCAAGACTATAACGTACAACCAAAATATACACGAGTTGCTTAGCAAGAAGACAGTGAGTGTTCCTGAGTGGCACATTTTTTACTTAAATCTGTTTGAAAATCTATGGCAAGACTTGAAAATTGCTGTCTAGCCATTATCCCCAACATCTTGACAGAGCTTGAAGAATTTTGTGTGAGAGAAAGCGTGTGTTAGAGAAAGCGGACAGCTGTTTGTTGTGGAAGTTTCTTGTATTACAAGTCACAGCATAATTTGCATACACATGCTCTAGATTCATTCCATTGATACAAACATGCATTACAAATGACAAAAAGTCCAATAGCAATAGCATAAACACGCAAATTCATTTGGCAATAATAGCATCTCACATTCTGTGTATGGATGCCATATCAGATTTCTTAATAATGACTGTTTTTTGGGCCTCCTGAGTGTCGCAGCGGTCTAAGGCATCGCAGTGTAAAGGTATCACTACAGACCCAGGTTCGATCCCAAGTTGTGCCGCAGCTGGCCACGACTGTGAGACACATGAGGCTGCGCATAATTGTCATCAGGGTTAGGGGAGCGTTTGGCTGGCCGAGATGTCCTTTTCCCATTGCGCTCTAGCAACTCCTTGTGGTGGGCCGAGCGCATGCACGCCGACTCGTGTTGTACGGTGCTTCCTCCGACACATTGGTGTGGCTGGCTTCCGGGGTAGGCGGCAGGTGTTAAGGAGTGTGAGTCATGTTTTGGAGAACGCATGACTCGACCTCCGTTGGGGAGTTGCATCGATGAGACGAGATTGCAATAGGATATCACAAAATTGTGGAGAAAAGAAGTTAAAAAAAGATGTATATAAAAAATAAGTACTGTTTATTGCAGTGATATACATCGCAGGAAATTGGTATCGACTCTGTACATTCATTATACAGTGCAGTCAGAAAGTATTCAGACCCCTACTTTTTTCACTTTTTTCAACGTTACAACCTTATTCTAAAATTGATTAAATATTTTTTTCCCTCATCAATCTACACACAATACCCCATAATGACAAAGCAAAACCAGCTTTTTAGAAATGTTTGCAAATGTAGCAAAAATAAAACAAACTGAAAAAGATTATTTACATAAGTATTCAGACCCTTTGCAATGAGACTCGAAATTGAGCTGAGGTGCATCCTGTTTCCATTGATCATCCTTGAGACGTTTCTACAACTTGATTGGAGTCCACCTGTGGCAAATTAAATTGATTGGACATGATTTGGTATCATAGTTGACAGTGTATGTCAGTGCAAAACCCAAGCCATGAGGTTGAAGGAGTCGTCTGTAGAGCTCCGAGACTGGATTATGTCGAGGCACATATCTGGGGAAGGGAACCAAAACAATTCTGCAGTATTGAAGGTCCAAGAACACAGTGGCCTCCATCATTCTTAATCAAAGAAGTTTGGAACCACCAAGACTCTTACTAGAGCTGACCACCCAGCCAAACCGAGCAATCGGGGAGAAGGGCCTAGGTCAGGGAGGTGACCAAGAACCCAATGGTCACTCTGACAGAGCTCCAGAGTGTCTCTGTGGAGATAGGAGAAACTTCCAGAAGGAAAACCATCTCTGCAGCACTCCACCAATCAGGCCTTTATGGTAGAGTGGCCAGACGGAAGCCATTCCTCAGTAAAAGGGACATGCCAGCATGCTTGGAGTTTACCAAAAGGCACCTAAAGGACTCTCAGACCATGAGAAACAAGATTCTCTGGACTGATGAATCCAGGATGAATCTTTTTGGCCTGAATGCCAAGCGTCATGACCGGAGGAAACCTGGCACCATCCTTACGGTGAAGCATGGTGGTGGCAGGGAGACTAGTCAGGATTGAGGGAAAGATGAACATAGCAAAGTACAGAGAGACCATAAGCACACAGCCAAGACAACACAGGAGTGGCTTCGGGATAAATCTCTGAATGTCCTTGAGTGGCCCAGCCAGAGCCCAGACTTGAACCCGATTGAATATCTCTGGAAAGACCTGAAAATAGCTGTGCAGCGACACTCCCCATTAAACCTGACAGAGTTTGAGAGGATCTGCAAAGAAGAATGGGAAAAACTCCCCAAGCTTGTAGTTCCATTCCCAAGAAGACTCGAGGCTGTAATCGCTGCCAAAGGTGCTTCAACAAAGCACTGAGTAAGGGTCTGAATACTTATATAACTGTCATTTTTCAATTTTGTATTTTTAATACATTTCAAAAACTCAAAAATCT
Organism: Oncorhynchus kisutch; assembly: GCF_002021735.2. Taxonomy (NCBI): domain Eukaryota; kingdom Metazoa; phylum Chordata; class Actinopteri; order Salmoniformes; family Salmonidae; genus Oncorhynchus; species Oncorhynchus kisutch. The sequence goes on along the minus strand of NC_034201.2, from coordinate 30,645,678 downwards.
GTTTTTGCTTCATCATTATGATGTATTGTGTGTAGATGGGGGCAGGGTACCCTAGTGGTTAGAGTGTTGGACTAGTAACCGAAAGGTTGCAAGTTCAAATCCCCGAGCTGACAAGGTACAAATCTGTCGTTCTGCTCCTGAACAGGCAGGTAACCCACTGTTCCTAGGCTGTCATTGAAAATAAGAATTTGTTCTTAACTGACTTGCCTAGTTAAATAAAAAATAAAAAGATTGATAAGGGGGAAAAGACAATTTAATACATTTTAGAATAAGGCTGTAATGTATCAAAATGTGGAAAATGGGGTCCGAATGCACTGTATTCCATCACACACAACAACAATTCCATGTACAAAGGTTAATCAAATATACAAATAGATACAGTAAAGAAAGGGTAAAAAATTTGGGTAAATACCAGAGGAAAAAAACGGCATAAATCCAGTGATTTCAAATGAAACTATATTGCATTATAAGACACTTTTACATACAGAACAGTGCATTAACACTGTATACACATGTGGTGACCTGCATCCCCTTTACCCCTTAGGTATACTTATACATTTAATTTGCTTTTCCATAAGCCTTGAAACCTTTGTTGTTCTCGGTTTCAAGAATTGACATTATTTTGCTGCTTTCAATCAAGTGCAGAAAACATGTCGCAGACATGCGTAACGAGGCAGTATTTCTTGCAGCGTCTGCCATGTGTAGAAACTAATAGAAGCCAGACGGTGTCCCTCTGGTGAATGTGTGGCCCATTGGAGATAACCTGATCGACTTCTGATTCGTAGCTGTCCATCATCCAGACGATACCATCGCCTTTTCTTTATCTTTAATACATCTGAATTAATACGGATGGAGAGAAGGGCTGATAACTAGTAGCCAAGCCTAGCCTCAGGACATCGAGGCTATGGCCTCTCATTCTATGAGGGTTCTCATTTCCACAATGGATGTAGCTAAAACTGATTTCTAGTCTGAGTGTCAAAATTAGAGATTTATTAACCGGACCACCTATCATCAATCATGTGATTATAAATGACTTATGGAATCTAAATGTATAATGTTTTAGCAAAAATCTAAATGTATAATCCACACTTGTCAAGAAATGTTATCTATGGATCATCTACACACCATGGGTCACCATGCAACTAAACATGATTTCATGACCATATACTCCTAAACTGGAGTTTTATCCTCTGAGGTTATATCTGAAGAAGAGGGCAAGCAAATACCAAAATGTGTGTACACACGACACAACATTGTTGTCATTCTTTAGTTAATCAAATTCACCCACTGCTGAACTATAATCATATCTCAATCACACCAGACACTCACAGGTACTCTGCGAAGAACACCCTGAACACGTGATAATGAGTTATGAGGTAGACAATTAGCTCTAGATACATAGCCCAAAGACTGGTGAGGGAGCAAATGAGGATGCAGATGGTACATAGCAAAATACAGGGCTAAACTGTCTGAGACATCTTCAAAATGGTGAGAGACAGAAAGTGTCTGCACATCTCTGGCAGCCTCCCTCCTTCATCTAAGCTGTATGATACTTGTTAGTATTGCTGATTAATCTTCATTCTTTCCAATGTCATCTCCAACTTTCATCGGAAGCCAGTTGCTCTAAGAAACACTGTCTGTGAAACATCTGTGAAGCATCTGTGAATCAAATCATGAACAAAGCAGCAGCGATACAACCAAACTAGAGCACATGAGTTGGAGCTGAGGAAACAGAAAACATCACAGTAACTGGACAGCCTCCTTCCTGATGAGAGAATACCAAGTGGCCTCCCTTTAAAATAAAATCAATCGCTGCACGACTCAAAACCCACAGCACAAGCAATTAACTTCACCATTCACCCCAACACAGATAGATGAATGACAAGCTAACAAACAAAGTGGAACAAGCTAAATCATTGGTACGGCCTGACAGTGTAGCTTGTTGTGAAGGTGTATTATCATGTTTAGAATATGTACAACCTTCAAACATATGTATTACTTCCCATTCAATGTTAATTAATTAAACCTGAATTAATTTCAATTAAAAGTTTGTCTAGTCATGATCATTAATTCAATATCTAGAGAACTATTTAATGGAGCAGGACAGAAACAAACAAACAATTAATATACCTTTTCATGTGATTAACTGTTTCTACTCCCACTACTAACATATCAGCATCTATTACTTCAACGATCATTATGAACTTCAAGGCAAGTCAAAGCAATGTAGCGGAGAGTTCCGGCAACCTTCCTTTCAACATCACTTAAAACATAACAAACATGCTTCTTTCTCTGAGTCATGGTGATATGGATATTTTGTGCAACTCCTAAACGTCCTTTTATAGCTATCAAAGCGCTATGGGGTTTGAAGGGGGATTTCAATGAAGCAGTGTCAATATGTTACCTCAATTGCTGAAGAAATTCTATAGAGAGTGATTGCCGATGTAGGAGTGAAAACTGAGAAAGAGAGCACTGTAGGTTTACGAAGGTGCAAGATGAAATGTTGACTTCAAAGAGAAAGAAGGTCATAATATTCTATGACATACTGTACCTGAGCGGGAAAAGCTTTCATTTTGACTTCCTTAATTAGGTTGTGAATCGTGCCGCATAGAGAACCTTGACAGCAGCATTCACATTCAATGCCGATTCCTGATTGCTCGGTTACAAAAATATTTCATTTATATTTCCTCCTAAATAGTGTAAGACACTTTCTTAGCAATGCTTTTGCTGTGGGGTCCGTTTCATTGGAAGACACTGTGGTACTGTAGGTCCAATAACATTTTTCAAAAAAATTGTTCTCATGTTTGTTTCGTCTTTATACAATTTAACACCAGTTAGAAAATGGAAAAATTGCTCGCAACTTTCAGACTTTAAAATGCAATTAACCCAGGAATGACCAATGTTTGATGATTTTGGCTTTTTTCAAGGTGCAAAATGTATGTTTTCCAGTATCAAACAAAATTAACTGCTTATTAATTTAAATAATATTATGTCGTTGGCCAGGAGAAATAAGGTAATTTTTAAGTCATATCCCGGAAAAACTAGCTGTTTGAATAAGGCCCACACCCTCAAGTACAGTACTTATTCTAAAATGTATTATATTGGGTTTTTTTCTCATCAATTTGCACATAATGACAAGCAAAAAACAGTTTTTAGAAATGTTTGCAAATGTATATAAAAAAACTGAATATTACATTTACAGAAGTATTCAGAGGGCAGCAGGTAGCCTAGAGGTTAGAGCGTTGGACCAGTAACCGAAAGGTCTCAGAACCCCTGAGCTTACAAGGTAAAAATCTGTCGTTTTGCCCCTAAACAAGGCAGTTAACCCACTGTTCCCTAGTAGGCCATCATTGTAAATAAGAATTTGTTCTTAACTGACTTGCCAGGTTAAATAAAGATCAAATAAATTCAGACCCTTTACCTCAGTACTTTGCTGAAGTACCTTTGGCAGTGATTGCAGCCTCAAGTCTTCTTGGGTATGACACTACAAGCTTGGCACACCGGCATTTGGAGAGTTTCTCCCATTGTTCTCTGAAGATCATCTCAAGCTCTGTCAGGTTGGATAGGGAGCGTCGCTGCACAACTATTTTCGGGTCTCTCCAGAGATGTTTGATCGGGTTCAAGTCCAGGCTCTGGTTGGGCCACTCAAGGACATTCAGACCTGTCCCGAAGCGACTCCAGTGTCGTCTTGGCTGTGTGCTGCTTAGGGTCGTTGTCCTGTTGAAACCTTCACCCCAGTCTGAGGTCCTGAGCATTCTGGAGTAGGTATTCATCAAGGATCTCTCTGTACTTTGCTCCGTTCATCTTTCCCTCGATCCTGACTAGTCTCCCAGTCCCTGCCGCTGAAAAACATCCCCACAGCACGATGCTGCCACCACCATGTTTCACCATAGGAATGGTGCCAGGTTTTCTCCAGACGTGACGCTTAGCATTCAGGCCAAATATTTCAATATTGGTTTCATCAGACTAGAAAATCTTGTTTCTCATGGTCTGAGAGTCCTTTAGGTGCCTTTTGGCAAACTCCAAGCAGACTGTCATGTGCCTTTTACTGAGGAGTGGCTTCCTTCTGGCCACTCTACCATAAAAGCCTGATTGTAGAGTTCTGCAGAGATGGTTTTCCTTCTGGAAGGTTCCCCCATATCCACAGAGGAACTTCTGAGTTCAGAGTGTGACCATCAGATTATTGGTCACCTCCCTAAACAAGGCCCTTCTCCCCCAATTGCTCGGTTTGGCCGGGTGGTCAGCTCTAGGAAGAGTCTAGGTGGTTCCAAACTTCTTCCATTTAAGAATTAAGGCCACTGAATTCTTGGGGACCTTCAGTGCTGCAGAAATGTTTTGGTACCCTTCCCAAGATCTGTTCCTTGACACAAAATAAATTTGCATACATTTCTAAAAACCTGTTTTCGCTTTGCCATTATGGGGTATTGTGTGTAGATTGACGAGGAAAAATGTATTTAATCCATTTTAGAATAAGGCTGTAACGTAACAAAATGTGAAAAAAGTGAAGGGGTCTGAATACACTGTACATGCACAAATACAGCAAATCTCTTTCTCACAAACAGACACACACCTGCAAGTAATCATGAGTCCATTTTTAAACGCCTGTGGACTTGCTGTCAGTCAAACCAATCCTTGATTGGGGACAATGGTGTGCCAACCAGGCCCTTTCAAGCAGTGAAACAGCAAGTGTGACTAGACTCCCTGAAAACAAGCCCACACTGATAAGAATTAACAATGCCTGGCCTTCTTCCCTACACCAGGTCCGATGTGCATGTTAATGTGGGGAGTCGGTCTTGTGTAGACAAAAAAAAGCCTCCACGGCTCAGCGACCATCCTCCCAAACAACTGGTTAAATGGGCCTAGTTTTTTTTCTTTATGCACCATTCTGCAAAATGGGGACCCAGCAATACTGTAATTCAAGCTTAATCAACGCAGCATCATACACAGCCCTTCTAACACACAGGTGTAAGAGGATCGCTAGTGCCCTGCTGTGCTGCGAATCATATTGAAATAATACTGCCTTCCCTCCCAGGGACCCCCTGGCTTCACAAGCTGCCAATTTGTTCTGAGATGTTTCACATGAAATCCACAGGTAAATCTCTTGTAAGTTATTGTAAGGAGGGGGAATTTGTAACAGCGCTCCCTGTCCACTCAACTGCCATAACCCAGAATGTTGAACACGGAGTGAAATCCTTTCTAGTGTAATGAACACGATGGGAGACAGAGAGCTGGTTTCAAGCGCAGGGCGCAGCAGGTGTTTATTTGTAAAGGACCACAGGAGGAGGCAAGTAGCTGGGTTCAGGGGAAGGCAGAAGGTCATACACAGGGGGTAAAAAAAGGCAACAGTACAGGCAGGGGAAATGATAGTAACGTCGTCTGGGAGATCAGGCAATAGGTTGATAACAGAATATTCGATAGGCTAAAGTACAGGCAGGGAATAGGCAAAAGGTCGCCGTTAGTGAGGCAGGCCAAAACTATCATACACGGGAGGATTCAATCACAGGAAAAACAGAGCTCTGAATAGAAGTGTCACAAAAAAAATACCTCACAATGATGGGTGCAAAGAACTGAACTACATGGTGTATGATAATGACATACAGGTGTGTGAACAGTTGATCAGAATTCAGGTGATTGGGATCTGGAGAGTGAGCTGTGCAGAGGGGATCTATGTGTTTGAGGGTGTGAGTTGGAAAGTGGGCTGGAAAGTGAGCTGCGTTCAGTGATCTATGTGTAGTGATCTATGTGTTTGAGAGTGTGAGTTGGAAGCAGACGTTACATCGAGTGTATTGTGGCGACATTATGAAATAAAAAATTATTACTAGTGATTATGGTGTCAAACTGATGTACAGTCTCCATGCAAATGTGATGTAAAACTACAACAGTAAGAATAGTGACAGAGAGGAGTTGTTTTAATCAGTCAATCAATCAATCAATCACATGTATTTTCTGAGGCCCTTTTTACATCAGCAGTTATCACTAAGTGCTTTACAGATACCCAGCCTAAAACCTCAAACAGCAAGCAATACAGAGGCAGAAGCATAGCGGCTAGGAAAAACTCCCTACAAGGCAGGAACCTACGAAGAAACCTAAAGAGGAACAAGGCTCCGAGGGGTGGCTCATCCTCTTCCGGATGTTCCGGTTGGAGATTTAAGAGTACATGTGGTCTTAGCACCTGCACTTGTCAAATATTAAGAGTATCTGTTGTGAAGGAAAGGGTTTAATTAAATTAATTCCAACTTTATTTATTAATTCCCTTAGGGGCAATTAAGAATGCGCTGACAGATCATAAATAATCACATGTAATCATATCCTCCACATGTAATACAAGTACTTCACAGACATCTCATTACCCGAATACATACATGTATATAATTTTGATAATCCTAAATGGATGCTACACATCCTGGTGACATAACAGATTGAAAGGGATACGTGCCAAAAGTGATCTTTACAAAGATAACTAACTCAGTGTTCAAAATCAGATATCAGATAATTTATGCATATCCTGATAAACATTCTGCACCATGCCCCTGTGTCTACATCTGTTACCTGCCCAGATGTCAGACTCAGAGAGATTACCAGGTTAGTTCTCCAATTCATTTTGATGTTGTGACCTCATAGCTACCTGTCCAATAAAATGTTTATGTTATTGCTTTCCATGATATACTAAGGTCTTGGAAAAAATATGTAGTAATCTCAACATGACCTCCTAAATAAAATTAAAATAATAACTACAGTATACCTTTTTAAAACAGGTAGTTCTGTGAATTCAGCCCAAAAACATTGATTTATATTCAATGCTCTTGTTTGACAGTTTTCTATTCAACACTTCATATAAAGGCAAAAATGTTCAATATCGTTCAGAAAAACATTGTGTGAAAAGGTGTGTATGTTCTTGTGATGCTTTCTGACAACAGAAAAGGTCTCTCCCTCAGAAGGCTGTAATAATAAAACTGGCTACTTCTCTGCTCTCTCAAAAATGAATGCATTGGGTTTCTACTAGAATTCTTTCCAAAGCAGAATGAGTATGTGATTGTCATCCGTATTGACAGCCCAAAACATAATCAACTTTTGAACACACTTTCTCCACCCCTATATTTTTTTCTTACACACACACACACACACACACACACACACACACACACACACACACACACACACACACACACACACACACACACACACACACACACACACACACACACACACACACACACACACACACACACACACACACACATTTTTCTTAATTACAGGCCATGCCATTGTCGGGGACAGAACAGCTTTTTCCTGTGCTCAGCAGACAACCTGGGAGGCTCAAATTGAAGATGATTTTACACTGAGCTAGGATTCCTCTAGCAGTCAAATGTCTGGTGCCCCAGTAATAGCTTATCATTGTGCAATAATAATGTCCAAGAAAATAGAGCACCTGAAGCCTTTATTGCAACCATCTTATGGAGCCCTATTGTTGATCATTGTGTTGAGCTCTATCGGGAGAACACGCAGGCAATCGGATATGAATCTGTTCACCTCGAATTACAAAGCCTATTGCTTTTACAGAGATGTTGCAATTTGGTGTCTAGCTAACAGCTCTATGACATATTGAGCTGTAGCAGTACGACACGTTACAGGTCAAGAAAGCTAGCCTTGATCACTCTCATACAGTCAGCAACTTATGAGGGTTAGCGGCTTATCAGCAGTATCTAAGACAGTGGTCTCCAAATTCTGTCCTGGAGAGCTAGTTGTGCAGGCTTTTGTTCCATCCCAGGACCAATACACTTGATTCAGACTGAGTTGCTTGCACCAGAGTTGGAGACACATAGTTTAAAGATTGGAGTCAGAAAAATACCAGTGACTGTAAAATCAAATACTATTACCATTCCTGTCTATCACCATAATTGTGTGTGATGGTCAGTGTGACACAATATGATGGTATGTGATGTACTGTATATAGCTAATTGAATGAGTCTGGTTGTACGGATAGTCCTTGAACACACCCTCCTACTTATCATTGGCCCAGGCAGATGGCTCAACTGGCTGGTGAAGGGGCCCCAGCTGCACCCAATAGACTTATCAAGACAGATTGAACTAGGAGAATTAGCCACTACATCTTGAACTAAAAGGTGCTGCTTCTAGTCACTGAGGGGAGGATGGCTCATAATAATTAGAGGTCGACCGATTAAATCGGCATGGCCAATTAATTAGGGCCGATTTCAAGTTTTCATAACAATCGGTAATTGGCCTTTTTGACTCTGATTATATTGCAATCCATGAGGAAACTGCATGGCAGGCTGACCACCTTTTACTCGAGTGCAGCGTCAAAAGGACCTTGTGGCTGCAATGAGCCAAGGTAAGTTGTTAGCTAGCATTAAACTTATCTCGTAAAAAACAATCAATCTTCACATAATCACTGGTTAACTACACATGGTTGATGGTATTTCTAGGTTAACTAGCTTGTCCTGTGTTGCATATAATCAAGGCAGGGCCTGTTAATTCATCATCAAATCACAGCCTACTTCAACTTTGCCAAACCAATGATTATTTAACAAAAGCACATCACAAAAAAAGCACATTCGTTGAACAAATGTACCTAACCATAAAGATCAATTCCTTTCTCAAAATCAATACACAGAAGTATGTTTTTTTTACCTGCATATTTAGTTAAAATAAATGCATGTTAGCAGGCAATATTAACTAGGGAAATTGTGTCACTTCTCTTGCGTTCAGTGCAAGCAGAGTCAGGGTAGGGCCTTCTAGCTAGTTGCAAACTGTGTTTCTTCGTAACAAAGACAAATTAGTTTGCAAGAATTTTACATAATTATGACATAACATTGAAAGTTGTGCAATGTAACAGCAATATTTAAACTTGGGGTTGCCACCCGTTCGACAAAATACAGAATGGTTCCGTATTTCACTAAAAGAATAAACGTTTTATTTTCAAAATTATAGTTTCCGGATTTGACCATATTAATGACCAAAGGCTCGTATTTCTGTGTGTTTATTATAATTAAGTCTATGATTTTATATTTGATAGAGCAGTCTGACTGAGCGGCGAAATGCAGCAGAACGATTGTAAGCATTCATTCAAACAGCGTTTGCGAGCAGCTCTTAGCAATGCTTGGAGCACAGCGCTGTTTATGACTTCAAGCCTATCAACTCTCAAGATTAGGCTCTGGCAATACTAAAGTGACTATAAGAACATCCAATAGTCAAAGATACAGTATATGAAATACAAATGGTATAGAGAAATAGTCGACGTGTCATAATTCCTATAATAACTACAACCTAAAACTTCTTAACTGGGAATATTGAAAAACTGGGAATATTGAACCACCAGCTTTCATGTTCTAAGCAAGGAACTTTAACGTTAGCTTTTTTACATGGCACATATACTTGCTATATTGTATTTACTTTGCCATCATGGCCTTTTTTGCCTTTACCTCCCTTCTCACCTCATTTGCTCACATTGTATATAGACTTGTTTATACTGCATTATTGACTGTATGTTTGTTTTTACTCCATGTGTAACTCTGTGTCGTTTTATCTGTCGAACTGCTTTGCTTTATCTTGGCCAGGTCGCAATTGTAAATGAGAACTTGTTCTCAACTTGCCTACCTGGTTAAATAAAGGTAAAATAAAATAAATAAATAAAAAATATTCCACTTTTACTTTCTTCTCCAACACTGTGTATTTGCATTATTTAAACCAAATTGAACATGTTAATTTATTTGAGTCTAATTCTATTTTATTTATGTATTATATTAAGTTAAAATAAAAGTGTTCATTCAGGATTGTTTTAATTGTCATTATTACAAATATATATCCAGTTGAAGTCGGAAGTTTACATACACCTTGGCCAAATACATTTTAACTCAGCTTTTCACAATTCCTGACATTTAATCTGAGTAAAAATTCCCTGTCTTAAGTCAGTTAGGATCACCACTTTATTTTAAGAATGTGAAATGTCAGAATAATAGTAGAGAGAATGATTTATTTCATCACATTCCCAGTGGGTCAGAAGTGTACATAAACTCAATTAGAATTTGATAGCATTGCCTTTAAATTGTTTAACTTGGGTCAAACGTTTTGGGTAGCCTTCCACAAGCTTCCTACAATAAGTTGAGTGAATTTTGCCCATTCCTCCTGACAGAGCTGATGTAACTGAGTCAGGTTTGTAGGCCTCCTTGCTGGCACATGCTTTTTCAGTTCTGCTCACAAATGTTCTACAGGATTGAGGCCAGGGCTTTGTGATGGACACTCCAATACCTTGACTTTGTTGTTCTTAAGCCATTTTGCCACACCTTTGGAAGTATGCTGGGGGTAATTGTCCATTTGGAAGACCCATTTGTGACCAAGCCTTAACTTCCTGACTGATCAAATCAAATCACATTTATTAATATAGCCCTTCGTACAGCTGATATCTCAAAGTGCTGTACAGAAATCCAGCCTAAAACCCCAAACAGCAAGCAATGCAGGTGTTGAAGCACGTCAGCTAGATAAAACTCCCTAGAAAGGCCAAAACCTAGGAAGAAACCTAGAGAGGAACCAGGCTATGAGGGGTGGCCAGTCCTCTTCTGGCTGTGCCAGACTGATGTCTTGAGATGTTGCTTCAATATATTCACATCATTTCCCACCTCATGATGCCATCTATTATGTGAAGTGCACCAGTCACTCCTGCAGCAAATCACCCTCACAACATGATGCTGCCACCCCTGTGCTTCACGGTTGGAATGGTGTTCTTTGGCTTGCAAGCCCCCTCCTTTTTCCTCCAAACATAACGATGGTCATTACAGCCAAACAGTTCTATTTTTTTTCAGACCAGAGGACATTTCTCCAAAAAGTACAATCTTTATCCCCATGTGCAGTTGTAAACCGTAGTCTGGCTTTTTTATGGCTGTTTTGGAGAAGTGGCTTCTTCCTTACTGAGCGGCCTTTCAGGTTATATTCATATAGGATTCATTTTTACTGTGGATATGGATACTTTGTGCCTGTTTCCTCCAGCATCTTCACAAGGTCCTTTGCTGTTGTTCTGGGATTGATTTGCACATTTCGCACCAGAGTACATTCATCTCTAGGAGACAGAACACGTCTCCTTCCTGAGCGGTATGAAGGCTGAGTGATCCCATGGTGTTTATACTTGCGTACTATTGTTTATACAGATGAATGTGATACCTTCAGGCGTTTGGAAATTGCTCCGAAGGATGAACCAGACTTGTGGAGGTCTACAATTTTTTCTGAGGTCTTGGCTGATTTCTTTTGATTTTCCGATGATGTCAAGTAAAGAGACACTGAGTTTGAAGGTAGGCCTTGAAATACATCCACAGGTGCACCTCCAATCGACTCAGCCTTGTCATAATTTTCTGGAATTTTCCAAGCTGTTTAAATGCACTGTCAACTTAGTGTTTGTAAACTTCTGACCCACTGGAATTGTGATACAGTGAATTATAAGTGAAATAATCTCTCTGTATACAATTGTTGGAAAAATTACTTGTGTCACGCACAAAGTAGATGTCCTAACCGTCTTGCCAAAACGATAGTTTTTTAACAAGAAATTTATGGAGTGGTTGAAAAACAAGTTTTAATGACTCCAACCTAAGTGGATGTAAACTTCCGACTTCAACTGTTATATAAAAAAATTGTCAGATTAATCGGTATCGGCGTTGAAAAATCATAATCGGTCGACCTCTAATTATAATGGCTGGAATGGAGTCCAATAGAATAGAATGGTATCAACCCAATGGAAACCTTGTCTTTGAGGTGTTTGATAACATTCCATTGACTCCATTCCAGTCACTATTATGAGCCATCCTCCCCTCAGCAGCCACCACTGCTACATACCATACATAAGGTATCTGCTTGTCTGGTGTTTCATTGTTGGCTGAAACAAATAGCTGGTTCCTGAAAGTCAGCACTAACCCAGACCTCCAGGTTCAGATTAGAGTACCCTTGGTATCAGACCTCACTCTTTGCCTCTGAGGCTCCATACCTCAAGACCCCGCCTAGCTCTGGTCCGTGTCAATGGCCCTCACAATAAGATCCAGGGGCATCCAAGCAGGACCAAATGTTTCCAAATGTGATCGTTCTAAAATCTATCAACAAACCCACAAAATGTATCTTTCTTTCTCTCTGCAAAAAAAGCTGGAAAAACTCCAACAAGCAACCCAGTGAGGCCGAGGTAAAAGGCTGCCACTCAACGGGTTGGCTCTCGGAGAACTTCTTCTGTGGTCAATCAGAGATCCGCTCAACCTTGGAGTATAAGTTAATACCAGGCCCGGCACTTCTGTTGTGTGGCTTCAGGTAAGACTGACAGGGGTCCCTTCACTGGGCCTGTACAGCCCCCCCCCACCCCCCCACCCCCACCAAACATTCTCTTGCTGAGTGACCATCATGCTCTCTGCCTCTATTTAAGCTGTCAGCGTTGACAGTACAAAACGGCCCCAAAGGATTCGCACAACATTTGCATAGCAAGATTGATGACGGCGAGCACGGCCAATGGAGTGAAAAGGTATGCAGCGTGGGCCTTTGTGTATGTCTGTGTGTACACATCATTTTCGTCAATTCCACTGGAGGCTCTACGACGCCTGATTAAATGACAGAATTAATTTGCCGTCAACCCCGGTGGTGGGTACAAGTTAAAATTGAATTTGTTCATGTGGCTTTGTCAAATTATTCAATATTCCCAAGTACTAATCATGCACACTTTTATTGGTGAGATATAGTGGCATTCAGGTAGACAAGAAAATATAACTGACATCTTCATACAGACACAGCGGTATTGTCAGGGGTGGAATTAGAGGATAGCTTGAAGGATATTTTCCAACCTCACTCAGTTTTAGTCTCTCGCCGTTCCATGACCAGAGGGGTTGCCTTGAGAGTTAGACTACCTAAGTTTCATACATTATTCTATCAAATAAACTTTCCAGTTCCCATCACTACCAACCTGATGTTCTGATGACAGGTGGTTAGCGTTAGCTACAGCAATCCCTTCTCACTAATCTAGTCTATGTTAAACCAAACAGACTTATCTGTCATTTCAGTTTAGAGTACAAATACAATGCTGGCAAAATGTCCAATGAAGTTATCTATTGACGCTATAAAACAAAACATGACTACTACTCCTTAGCAATCCCTTTTCATGACTCAGAGAGAGAGGTGCTATAGCCATTTGAATCATCCTCATTGCACTTCAGAATAGTTTTCAGAGTGGAGAGCCAAGTAAAAAATACATAATTTCCTTTCCACAGTAATGCTAGACATGACACACTGGGAAAAGTGCTCTTACTTGTACGAGTGGGCCATTGAATAGAGCTAACTGCTGTCATAGTCTCATTGAGATTCTTTCTCCTCACTCTGAGATGACGATGAACCGATTAAGGACAAGAAACCCCCTTGGCAATGGGAATACAGTTAAATCTCTCTCTGCTCAGAACTTTTCCCATCATGCTTAATTATCCGCTTCCTAATGCTTGCAGTCCATTAGACTGGCTCACAGATTCTGAAGGGAACGCCAGGGAAACATTAATAGTTACATTGATAGTCTGAACGGAGTCACACGTGCGCATGCAAAAGCAAAGCACTCATACAGCATGCAGAACACCCATCATAACAGGCTTCGTTTAGGCGAGGGAAAGGGAGAGTTGCACAGAGAGCGGACTGCGTTGTGAACATCTACACAAACTCTTATCTGAGACATGTTCTAAACCTCATTGAACCTGGCTGCACTTACTGTACACTCTTAGAAAAAAGGGTTACAAAAGGTTATTCGGCTGTCCCCATAGGAAAAACCTTTTTGGTTCCAGGTGTAACCCTTATGGTGGGCTCCATGTAGAACCTCCTGTGGAAAGGGTTTGACATGGAACCAAAAATGGTTTTTACCAGGAAGCAAAAGGGTTGTACCTGCCACCAATAACGGTTCTTCAAAGGGTTCTCCTATGGGTTCAGCCGAATAACCTTTTTTAGGTTCTACACTGTACCAAAATATAAACACAACATGTAAAGTGTTGGTCCCATGTTTCATAAGCTGAAAGAAAATATCCCAGAAATGTTCCATTTGTACAAAAAGCTTATTACTCTCAAATGTTGTGCACAAATTTGTTTACATCCCTGTTAGTTAGCATTTCTCCTTTTCCAAGATAATCCATCCACCTGACAGGTGTGGCATATCAAGAAGCTGATTAAACAGTATGATCATTACATAGGTACACCTAAAATGTGCATTTTCGTCACACAACACGTCTCAAGTTGAGGGAGCATGCAATTGGCAAGCTGAAAGCAGGAATATCCACCAAAACCGTTGCCAGAGAATTCTGTTAATTTCTCTACCATAACCCGCCTCCAATGTCGTTTTGGAGACACAATAGTACATTTTGGTAGATAGAAGGTGCTCTTTTGTAAAAGGGGTAAATTGGTCATCAAAAAGAAAGGAGGACCAAGGCACTCTTCACATAATTGATTAAAATGCCTTTATTAGTATGGCATGTTCAACAGAAACAAAGTTTTTTTTTAAACCGCCGCGTTTCGGCTGCATGGCCTTCGTCAGGGAGTACAAAAAAGGAATACAAGGTCCTCTTTTTAACAGCTTTACAATTAGCCCTAATTGGAAGAAGGAGTGGTTACACAATTGATTGGACACACCTAGTAAGCAATACTATACATATTAAAAGGTGAAATACTGTAGCAATGTTATCATTGGCTGTACGTCCAACCGGCCTCACAACTGCAGACCATGTGTATGGCATCGTGTGGGCGAGCGGTTTGCTGATGTTAATGTTGTGAACAGAGCGCCCCATGGTGGCGGTGGGGTTACGGGATGAGCAGGCATAAGCTACAACTAATGAAGACTCGTTGTATTTTATAGCTATACTGTGACGAGATCCTGAGGCCCATTGGCGTGCCATTCATCAGCCGCCATCACCTCATGTTTTAGCATGATAATGCATGGCCCCATGTCGCAAGGATCTGTACACAATTCCTGGAAGCTGAAAATGTCCCTGTCCTAGAAAACGGTCACACCAGATACTGACTGGTTTCTACCCTTTTTAAGGTATCTGTGACCAACATATTTACATACGCCAAATAAATTTTACCTCAGTTTTTCACAATTTCTGACATTCAATAATTCAGTAACCTTCACAGTTTTGGGCACAAAAACAAAAAAGCCATTAACTAAAAGTGTAAAAGAATATACATATCAAGGGAGTTAGTGGGTGTTTTTGAAGCACTGTTAAAAGTCTCTGGGGGTCAAAATGAGCAGATGAGCACCTTTTTGTGAATAACTGATGATAATGTAGGCTGATATTTGGCCAGACCCATCCAGCCGAGTGGAGAGTGATGGTGGTCTGTGATGTAGGAAGGTGTTGAGGATAGATTAGACAGACCTCTCTCCGTGAAGGAGGCCCTGCCAATCGATAAGACAAACTTTAACACAGCCCACAACAGATATTTTATTTACAAAGTAAGAGCTCCTCTATACAAGCTGTAGGAAGGACTTTCCAGACTTAATGTAATGACCGTGAGATGTGCCAAGCAATGAGAACTTGGGCCAATACCATCTCTTATGTCCTCCATCTGTTCACATGAAGTTTGCAGATGCTAAGCAATGTACATCTGGATTTTTATGTTGCCCACTTGCCAAAACGCTGTAGCCAATTTGGCTAACCACTCAACAGCAGAAGAGTTTGTACCTGGAATCTGACCTTTAAGTGCCATATTTTACTTTCTAAACCGTTAATAATATAGATTAGTATAGGCTGGATAACACTTCCGTGTTGTAAAGTTGTAAAGTAAGCACATTTCTCACTGATGACATTGTTACTGCAAAGCATTACTGCATGAGGGACAGCAGATGTTGATGAGATTTGTGGACACCTGCTTGTCGAACATCTCATTCCAAAATCATGAGCATTAATATGGACCTGGTCACCCCTTTGCAGCTAAAACAGCCTCCACTCTTCTGAGAAGGCTTTCCGCTAGATGTTGAAACATTGGTGTGGGGACTTTTTTCCAATCAGCCACAAGAGCATTAGTGAGGTCGAGCACTGATGTTGGGCGATAAGGCCTGGCTCGCAGTCGGCTTTACAATTAATCCAGGCCAGTCAAGCACTTCCACACCGATCTCGACAAACCATTTCTGTATGGACTTCGCTTTGTGCACAAGGGCTGAAACAGGAAAGGGCCTTCCCCAAACTGTTGCCACCAAGTTAGAAGCACAGAATCATCTAGAATGTCGTTGTATGCTGTAGCATTAAGATTTTCCTTCACTGGATCTAAGGGGGCTAGCCCGAAATGTGAAAAACAGCCCCAGACCATTCATTTTCCCCACCAAACTTTACATTTGGCACTATGCATTCGGGCAGGTAGTGTTCTACTGGCATCCGTCAAACCCAGATTAGTCTGTTGGACTGCCAGATGGTGAAGCATGATTATCACACCAGAGAAGGCGTTTCCACTGCTCCAGAGTCCAATGGCGGCGAGCTTTACACCCCTCCCCTCCAGCCGATCCTTGGCATTGTGCATGGTGATCTTAAGCTTGTGTGTGGCTGCTTGGCTATGGAAAGCCATTTCATGAAGCTCCTGACGAATAGTTATTGTGCTGATGTTGCTTTCAGAGGCAGTGAGGTTGCAACTGAGGACAGACAATTTTTACACACTACGTGCTTCAGCACTCACCAGTCCCATTTTGTGAGCTTGTGTGGCCTACCACTTCGCAGCTGAGCCATTGTTGCTCCTAGACGTTTCCACTTCACAATAACGGCACTTACAGTTGACCGGAAAGATCTAGCAGGGCAGAAATTTGATGAACTGACTTGTTGGAAAGGTGGCATCCTATGACGGTGCCATGTTGAAATTCACCATGTTGAAATTCACTACCACAACTTTACTGTTTTTAAATAACCATTGAGAATTATTCTTACATACACTCCATTTTGACATTGAGATCCTTGATAAGATCTAATACATGAGAGCCACATTTATTTTGTCTGCTCTGTTTTACTCTCACCGTGGGTCAAATGGACGAAATGGTGCTCCCGAACAGCAATACAATCCAGAACCATTTCAATCTGAGTCTAGTATTAACAAATGTCATTTGCCATATAATTGCATTAGCAGAACCAATTCAACCACTTATTCTCTTTCGAGAGTTTTGAGATTAAAAAAGGATATATGATGATTTGAAAGTTTCCACTTGTCTAAAAAGACACTTCAGGAATATTCTGTGAAGCGTTACCTGTCGAGGCTCCAAAAATAAACCCACATTTGAACACATTTCAGCCTACTACTGACACCAATTGGCTACTAAAAGATGAGGTGTTTCGTGATTATGGGGGGGTTCATCTTTCAGTTGAAGACTTTCTGCTGCTGAACAATTTCTTGTTAAGTTGAAAAAATGCCCTTCTACCCAAGCCAATGTTCTCATGACCCACTTACTCATGCAAGTTTTTAAATTACAAAGGGTTCCAAGAGGCTTAACCATTGAGGCATCCTCATAAATTAGTGACACTGAGCAATGACAACTGCATTTGAACAGCACTGCAAGGTGTGGTCATAAACGGAAGCATAAAATTAAAGTGTCAGACTCTACCATCGAGCATCAGTCACCGCCGCACCGATTCAATAGCCGTGGAGTTCATATTTCAAATGGCAGCGCATAATGTTTATACTGAAATTTAGAGCAGGTAGTATAACTTGAGATTTTTCTTTTTTGTAAGCATAGTATAACTTGAGATTTACAGTTGCGTATGACCCATCTAGGTAGGACCTGGTTGGTAGGACCTGGTTGGTACTTGGATGGGAGACCACTCTGTAAAATCTGGTTATTAATGGATCTAGTGTTGATGAGCAACTAGGGCAATCTTCCCTGTGCTTGAAGGAGATACAAATCCCCTCAGGCAGGGATGGAAACACAACAATGTAATGCAGTAGTGGTGTTCCAGATCGCCTATTTTCAGTTGTGCTGCACATCTCAGAAGATGTCCATAGCAATTTAATGTGGCGAATGAGACATTCCACACTGATCATCTGTGCAACATGACCACCAAAAGGACAACCTGGAACACCATCAGTGTCTACCTATCCATTCCTGGGGGACCACAAGGGGTGCACTTTTTGTTCTCGTCCAGATTCAACTACTCAACTAATCACCACACCGTTGAACTTGGCGCAAGAGAAAAACACTACTATGCCTACTAGTGATGTCACTTGCATGATGGGTGATTCCATAGCAGCTGCACACACCCTGTGGATCTTCCAACTAATGTAATGGTGTCATCCTTAGGATGAGGTATTAAACCAGTTCTGACTCTGTAGTCCCGAGTAGGAGTCTTATCCCAGATTGACTGTAGCTGAATTCCCAAACCTTTCCCTCTAACTAGCATGTCCTTCCATATAATTCGCCAGCTTAAAAAATTAACACAATAACACCAACTCTCCACTGAAGCAGCTGCTGTGTAGCAGCCAGTCAGCCAGCCAGCCAGCCAGCCAGCCAGCCGTTCTGGGGGCAGCAGCAGTGGGTGAGGTGAGTCACCATTGAACAGTGTGAGACGCAGCGAAAAAGCTCTATGCAAATGCAATCTGTTAAAGATTGAAATCTGGAACTAAAACATAAAAACCCAAGTGGCTAAACGCGCCAACGTATGTTTAATTTGACCTTCTTGGGTACTGCTCGTTGATGTGGAATATAAATGGGCATATGTGACAATGTATTTCCCTGATTTGGGATTTCGCTCTCATACCACATTCAACTAAGTTTAAAGTCTCCCTAAACAGCAGGAGAATGTGGCTTGCCACTTAGAGAGTTACTGTCCCCGGAAGATAAGGGGCACAAATTAGGCTCTGCACATGAGACTCGCATGTCAAGAGCCTGGCTTGTGCCCTTTACAAAGTGTTTTATTAATAATCAAATATTTATGATTATTATGTAAATGTGTAAAAGATGATCGCACACGTGGGTTATTATAAAAACTGCTTGGGAAATGAATACAAAGCATTAAAGTCATGTAATGACAATCTACTCATTTGATTTTCTTTCCCTCACAGTATGAGATGTAAGTGTATGATTTTATGGATATGCATATCATTTTCTAAAACTATTAATTAGCATACTAAAAAGGCAGTAACTGCTCTTTTGGTCTAAAATGAGTTAATGTCATTTTTACTACATTAAATACATACCTAATCATGTGGACAAGTATCCTGCCTCTACTGTGTTTTGTAGAAAATGAGGGTCATGTTAGCAGTAACTGCATAAAGTTACTGTGAAAACAAGATAAATAAAAGCAATTTTTCTCAGTTCCACACTATGAGCAATTACTGCCTTTTTGCTTGGTAGGGCAGTACAGTACATGCAACTTTGGCCAATTATTTCTAGTGAATGTCTTAACTTCCTAATACAACACTATTTAGTATATATTTGAATCTTACCAGGGAATAGAACCATTTATAATGTGCAGTTCAAAGTAATTGAAGAGTTATATCCACCAATCTTTCACATGTTTTTTCACCAGAAATGATTGCTTATAGGTACCTTCATTGTGTGTGTAAAATACTACTTTTCTGAGATTCATAGATTTGAAGTGTCTATTAAAACGCTCTAATATCCACTGTTTAGCTGGAATGTAATGTTTGTATACAGTATATTTGACTGTTATATGTGGTTGTCTCGCCTAGTTATATTCAAGGGATACCTTTGGATAAAAGCATCAGCTAAATAACTAAAATGTCAAATGTAAATAACTAAAATGTCAACTGTAAATAACTAAAATGTCAAATGTAAATTAGTAAAATGTCAAATGCAAATGTTTTACATACAGATCTCATAATTGTATTGATAACTCTATCAATGTCACAAATGTATCATTTGAATAGTTCTTTATTAAAAATGTAGTTTATTTTTATACATTTTCCAGTACAAAACATAGCAATACTACTTATTTCTCTGATAGTGAAGTGGATATGTAGTGGTTTGCAAAAAAAACTATAATTTGTCTCTCTGAAATTAAACCATCAAGTGATAGATTTCAAACAAATACTTGCCTGTCATTAAACAAGCGCATGCCATGATTACACAACTCTCTTTCATAAGTTCTTTAAATGAAAAATAAAAGCTAATTTACCAACATTTCTGCAAATGCTTATATAGCATTTTGGAAAGAAACTCTTCAATTGTAGATTTAGTTCAGTCCAATCATCACGTACCTTTAACCTAAAAACACAAATTCTGTAGTACTATGTTTTGTAATACAAGAGAACCTCTACCACTTGTTATATCTGAACTTATTTAAAGTTGAAGGGGTCTGGAAAATGATTTGCTTCTGTAATATGTCTTATACATTGAAATGGATTACTGAGATGACATGAGATCAATACAAAACAATCATGTACAAATGTCAATATTTCTAAAGCTATGTTTTTTTACATGAGAGGTAGAACTAGCACATCAATGAAGGAATAGGATTTTTATTAGGCTACTACTACAAAGACTAATAAAACAATTACATCTTAGAGTATGTTTTCAGAAGTCAATGAACCTTCTGCCAGTTGCCAACTAATGTATTTATAAGGTCACAATAGACTAAACTTCACTTCAATGAAAGTGTTTCCATAACAACAATAATAATGTATTCTGTTGATAAATCTAATCCAAGGACCACAGCTGAACTTTGGTTGTGTTGACAACAATATTTGCAGAGCTTGCTCACCAAATATCATAACATAATGTGTGATAACGATTTGGCATATAATTTGGTCAAACATTAGTCATTGTTAACCACAATCCACAAAACAATGCCTGATCTGAAAACATTTGCCAGACTGTATAGTATCAGTGCTCCCATCACATCTGGTCAAATGGACTGTTTGTTCACTATAGTTTGAGCTATTTATGATCCCAACATCTGACGGTATGAATTATTAACAGATATTTGAGATCCATCTCTGGACATGACATTGGCTTGTTTGTGCAGACTACATAAGGTCACTTTAAAGGGGCAATCCGCATTTGAAACAATAACAAAGCGACACACCGCCACTCTTTCAGTAAAACACAGAGGGACGGAGCAACAGATGTAAACATTCTCAAATTCATAGACACAGCCATGGAGGAAAGGACTGACCATTCATGATACAGTATCAACATTATAGTTTTAAGCATTTTGTTAGGCATGTTTTGTTTACATTTAGGTTTTTTACAAACATTGCTTATAAGTTAATATTTTGGGTGCCGATGGGGTACGACAGTTGAACTAAGGTTATGAGGCATTTATAAGTTATATTCTTCAAGAATCAATGGGTACATATAATTAATTTAAGAAAAAAAAATGGATTTAGCAACTGCAGATTGACTTTAAGCAAACGTATAAATGAGATTTTTCCCTTGGATACCATCACAACCCAAACCCTTATATTTAGCTTGCACCTGCTGTAGCCAATATTTCATCAAAAATGAACTACTCCAACAGTCCATTGCATGGGTTGGCTATTGACAAACGCACAAACTACAGGAGGTGCAAGCTTTTTTTTTATCTAACCAGGATGTCTTTGAAGATTACCTGGGCTAGGGATGCAACCTACTAACTTGAAGTTTTTATCCAAAACTATGGATATCAGCACGCAGTTACACATGACATTTATTTGATGTGACATCAGAGCTCCAGTCCGCCCACACTAGTCGCCGCTCAACTCCATCGTAAATCATGGAGTTGAGTTGTTGGCTAGGCATGATGCAGAGCATATATGAGTTGACTATCTATTTTTGACAAATGACATTACAGTCATTTAAATATTTCGATAGGCTAAAAGACTAATTTGATTATGTTAATAGTTGGTATTTACACTAAATCAAATCATATGAGAAAGGTCTACAAAGGACACTTAAGTCTGCACAGTAGTCCCTAAATGCAATGAATACCATTATACATGGTATTTCGGACATCGAATCTGAATTGATTAAAGGCTAGGAAACATCTACCACCTTTTGAATGCTGATTGATGATGTTTATCATGAATCCTATAAAGCTCCAGAGGTGCCTTCACAGCTTATTCATACTGGCCCTCTAAATCGATACCTGTAAGACTAGTCAAAGCTGATAGAAGCATGATTTAAGTCCAATGTGTTCGCTTTTTATACATCTGGAATTGAAGCATCTGGTATGTCCTCCACATCTATCCTGTGTGGAAATGAGTTTGAAACAAACCAATAGGTTGGCTGTAAATGGACTAGCCAAACTGTGGCAGGATGCATTTGTATTGTTAACTCCGTTATAGCTGGGAGAGAAAAAAGGGATGTGAAATCATTCTGTGGATTTGGACCCGGGGCCCCATCTGGCCCTGTGTTTCCCATCTCAAATAAAAATGGGAGAGACAAAAAATACACAACAAGGAAATACAGAATATATCACACCAGGAGTGTAGCCTATATTCAAATAATAAGGACCTACCTACCTTCAATTGATCTGACACGCTCACAGATCCCATTTCCTCCTGGAGAATGATGGGGCCGTGACACATATGTTGTCGGGTAAACAAAGCCTGGGTGTTTACATGCTTTTTGAGATAGAGAGCATGAACCTTAAATGAAGATTCCACTCAAAAACGATATTTGGAATTTGTTTCATTTGTCAACTGTTGATACAGTCCCAAAATGTTTTGCATGTCAGCAATCAAGTTTTCAAGATCTATAACTCTTAAAATACCGAACGTGTCACAGTATAATGTGTTTTTCATCATATGATATTTTTGTTTCATAAATGATTTCGAAAAATCAATAATTCTCCGCATATTATGCACAGACTTGAAATTTGACCAGTCACACACAATTTCCCATAAAACAGTCAAATCATCACAAAAGTATCGCATAACACTGACCCATCACCGCAGAACAAAAAGAGGGCTAGCAATTTCAACCAACTACCGCACAATTACAGCATAATATGGTGATTCTTCCCTCGTCCGCGCATTTCTGCAACACATTTGACAAAATCATTGCATAATGCCATACAAAATGTCTGAATTGCCTCAGCAAAATCAACCATTTTTGCCTGCAAATATCACCAAACATCCCCAAAAAATCATAGAGGGACTGATATTTACTGACTGTGAGCCTGTAAATGAACAGTAACAACTGCCAGGAAAAGCATGGTGCCCCAGTAATATACATCAGGTCATGTAGATGAAGATAAGGTTGACTCATTCCTTAAATGTCATATTTACTGCACATCATGGTTGTTTACTGTAAATCTAGCCTACGTCAGATAAGAGCCACACATATTGTTTTGGAATCTAAGTAGATTTGATCCTTAACATGGCTTTTATGTAACTGTTCGGCATTAATATACATTTTACGTGCCGCTTTAAAGCTGAGAAAAAAATGACAAAGCCTGGAGATACAGACTGCTGACGACAGCGAAACCGAGTAGACTATTGACAGCATGGTTATCTTTACCCCATCGCCAATGGTATCTTCAAGGATTTTGATATGCATCACTCTTCAAGAAACCTTGGAGGCCTTCCTGCCTTTAGAAAGAGTGACCTTTACAACTTCAGACGAGTACAGTTTGAAGTCATTTGCAAGGGATAATAAATGTCATTTTACACTTCTCCTTACCCCTTGTGCCTCCCAGTCTGTCACAGAGCGTGGGAAGTAAGATAAGGCTCTTCAGTGATGGATCTAAATGAACACTTATTCGCACATTCATTTCCCAAGTGCTGTATGGCAATGGAAGAAAAGGGCACTTTATCTTCAAATTGCAATCTGTACATAATGTGTGTACGTTTGGATCTCTAGAGAGCAAAGCTTCACTGGAACATACGTTCCTGTGTAAATAAGGCAAGGCTTTGCTTTCTGACTCTCCAGTTTGAAACGTGTGGAAAATACACAGCCTAGAACTTAGGAAGAATTCTAGGCAACATGGAGAGAGTTTCAAATATCAGGGAATGTACTGTACATTTTATTTTTGCTATTCTTTAAATGCAATATTGTGTAGCTCTGGTACAGTAGTTATTTCAAATGAAACACATTGACTTGCTCTTTGCGAAGCCTTAGTGTGCAGTAAAGATTAAAGTGTATCGTAAAGTAGAAAGCCCAGTTGTTTTTCTCCTTTTGACAAAACGCCTGCGAGAGGCACTGACATCAGACATGCTCTATTTCACCGGAGACCGGGCTGTGGGATTGAGAGAGGGTGGGAGAGTTGGGGAAAAGTTAAAAGTTCATCAGTAAGACAGTACGCTACTGAGGTTTATGAAGGTGGAATTGCTCGTCCTTGCTCCTGAGCTAATTTTATCAGATGTACCGACACGGTCTGGAAGCATTCTATTATTTGCAGGACAAATGTGCCACCCCTTAGGCAGACAAATGAGCGCAACACACTCTACCGAGAACAACACCATTGACCCATGCACCCTCGCAGCCATAGATTCTCCTTCAATGCGAGCTCTTAAATCCAACAGGCCACAAACACCAGCCCATCCAAACGATTAATTAAACCGCTATCAGTGCTTATTCAGATATTAACCTTTCGGAGGGCACCTTTCTAAAGCATTTCACATGTCAGCAAATTACCATGTTATTTATCTCATTATCCTTCCAAAATGAGACGATTATCATTTATTATTTTATATCTTCCCTGCGCCACAGTGTCCAAAAAGTAAGAAATATTTCAGATGAGTACTGAAACATCTTATCCCTTTTTGTTCTTCCTTCTTGAACATCTGCAAGATAGGAACACCATCCAGGGAAGAAGTAAAAGCTCTGTCACGCGGCTGTTGATGTAGAGAGATCACACTTGTGGGGAGGCTTTGGCAATCCTTCACACTGACACACAGGGCAGGGGTGGCCACTTAAAAGTACATCATCCTGGCTGGCTGCTGCAAAAAAAGGACCTTGAGTTGTTCCTGTTATTTTTCCGCCTTCACGAAACTGGTTCTGAAACGGACATCATAGGCTACAGTAGAGGTACTCAAGTACTTTTTGAGAAGGTCCGGTCACACATATTTAATAGGTGGCAAAGGCCCAGATGGATAATGTAATTTATCGGCGTAGTAACAAACCCCCACCTCGCAACCCATGCGACCCCAAACTGTTCACACCCCTCTTGTTGGCAGAGAGAAAATGTATGTATCCATGCAAGGTCAAATCATTTACATTAGAGAATGACTTCTGCAAGCAGGAATCAGTATGAAATAGTTTGAGCGTAAAGTAACAGACAAAAAAATCTTAAAATAAACACTTTGTTTGTAACTTAAGAATCTGCTCACAGAAAGCACAAAAAGTGCATGATAGGACAGCACATACTTGCTGGCAGTCCATAGCCTGCCCTGCAAACAGGCAATGTAATTTACGTCCAGACAAATCCTTCCACCACTCTGTGTATAACATCCCTCCCAGAGAGAGAATATGTTATGATTTATCTTGTGGGTAAATTAACAGAATCACTTGGCTTCTTCTGGCTAGAAACTCACTTAACGACACTGCCCTTGTCCAAACAAACACACTTCACTCCCAATTATACCCCATTCATGTTTATCTTAAAACATAAAACACATATTGAAAATAACCAGATGGGCTTGACTGTAGATTTCGAGTGATCGTTTTGGTGTGCCGTCGCTATCACGGACTAAACAGACACCTCCGGGCTAATTAAACAGTGATGGACACTGTTCCTTCGACCTCAGAGGAAGGTCACGTCTCACCTCCGTGTGAGTGCTGTAAATGTAATATAGGAGTCGGAGGGGTCGCTGTAAACAACCTGCCTTTTATTGCTCTCATTATTTCCAATGGCAAGTGAGGGACAATGGATTCTACAGTTGAGGAGGTAGACTAGAGGCGAGAGCAAAAACAAAGTCAATACGCAATATTTGTACGTTATGCTATATGCACATATTGCTATTGCCAAATGACTCTCCTATCGGCTGCATTGTTGTTAGCTTGTCAGTGTAGTCTCTGCAATTTAGATGGAACAGTTTGCATGTACAAGTGTGGATTCATTAAAGGGTGCAATACAATGCGGTCTCGGATAAGAGTCGCAGCGTGTCATAATTATGCACTACTCCCAGTCAATATGGTGCTGAAAAGGCATATGCACTCTTTTTCATCCCCCCAAGAACAAAGTGAAGGCAAATGTATAATAATGATATTGAAGTTCAATGGCTTAATTTCCTCCGATAGTCTTTAGTGCTATTAATTGGCCTTTATTTTGAGATAAGAGGTTTGGGTGTGCGGTAGATTCTGATAAAAGAGGTTAAAAGCGAGGCCGGCTCGGGTTTGTTTACACTTTTGTTATGTAGCTTGTCCAAGACACCCTTTTCATTTAATGCATTCATTTCTTGTGAAAAGATTGTTTTCTCACCTCGGAAAGGGTGATATGACAGATGGAAATGGCTAATTACTTTCATTGGTGGCTCTGTTGTACTATATTTCAAAAGCCTTTGAAAATGACTGCACACACACACACACACACACGCATCAATGGGAGTTGTCCAACAAACATTAAGTATCTAGCAATTCATCACACTCCCAGGAAGACTCTTCATCGGCTCCCAATGCTTTAGCACTCTCACAATGACACTGTGAGGGCTCTTGCGCTTCGTCAAGGCTCTGTAAATGCAGCCAGGACTGTTGTCAGAAAGAAACCTCTTATGTTGAACAAGTCAAGCACACAAAGTCATATAGCTTTTAATTTTAATCACGCACAAAAACGCACAAATCACAATTTTTCTATTTCTATCTGGAATTTTCCATCCAGCCAATGACTCATGACAATATTGCAGAAGGCAGAGAATTAAAGTCAAAATTCTATTGGATTTGATTTAAGGTTCTACTATGACAACCATATTGGAAGATGGGGATGAAAAATACAATATTTAGTTTGTCTTGAAACCTCTTGCTATTTCGAGCAGAACAAGTGGCTTGGCGAAAATCTGCTACACCTCATTTGCTTTGACAGGATTGAGATGGCTTTTCTTCAGGGAATGTATAAATCACGACAGCATCTCCAGGTCTACAAACGCGCCAGTGAAAATGACATACTCATGCTGCTGATTGAACCCACCATTGCTCATGAATGAATGTATACATCTGCCTCTATTCACCTCATATGTTCTACACTGAAGCACATATACACTGTAGTGGTTCAGCTAGGTTAAAATATAAAGCATTTCTATGAATTATTTGATCCATGCATGGTTATCAAATAGTGTATGCCCTGGTTAAACTGATTTTAAAATGGAATACAGAGACGGGTCCAATTTTGGACTAGATGCATCTGATTTATTTTCTTATTCTATATCATAAACTCTGGCTGTAGCTCGTAGCATGACGAAGCATGCAAAGTGGATGTTAACAGCCATTGGGTCAAAAAGTGTCTTACTTAAAATAAGGCAAAACATGGTGCAGTGGTTAGTCGGATTGGAAAATACAAGGGAAAATACATGTGTAATTTCATTATCTTTAACAGCAATGGTTTGACCAACTTTAGTGTACTAGATCTAGTCTAAATGCTATTCAAAAACTTGCAGGATATTCAGGATTTTTTTAACACGATTTCCAAATGAGAGCGGTGATAAAAAAAAAAACATTGATTCATAAAAGGCAAATAAATTACATTTTACCGTTTGGCTGCAGTCACTTATTTGTCTAATGTGGTTTGAAATCCTTCCCAGATAATTGACTTCCACATCCATTTCCATACACATTATTGAGCAACACCGGCTGATACTTGTTTGAAATAATTTGCAAAGACAACACATCAGTTCGATGCGCCCATTCCAGTAAAGCCTAACTACTTGAAATTCGCATGTAGTATTTAGTATACAAAGTGAGTTTTTAAAGGCAGTGGCGACCCCTCATTCAGGGCAGGTGCCCCACCTGTTTTGAGACTCCATTTGTGTGACATATTAATTTGCGAACAATGTTTTTTCCTTGCGTTAATAAAGCCGCATACAAACACGGTCACTTTCTTGAGTAAAGCAGCTCCAAAATTCAGGTGTTTCAGTCTAGCTCCGTGCTTTTTGTGGTGGAGGGGCAGCCAGAGCATAGGTGTTGGTGATCATCTCTAGTTGCGCCATGATTGGCTCTGTGTTCTGTCACTCATGGGGACACTACATCACTGCAGAATCTACAGTTCTTGCCCCCATGCTGCCATAGATTTACAGTAGATTTACAGTAGAAGTGCCCATCCAAAAAGGCTGAAGGTCATTGGCTACAGATAAAAATCACATTATATCTACCTTAGCTTTGATTGGACGGTTCCTGTCAACATCATTCATTCAAAATCTTAGCTAGCAAGCTAGCTAGCTAGAAAAGCAGTCATCATTATGAATCATGTCGACAACCTACTGGCAAATCCTTTTCAATCCATGTCATATGAAGATAAATTATAAATAAAATGTCTCCATCCTCATTGGCTATTGGACATAAACATTACACAGCAAGTCGTACTAAGTGTATGTTGTGTAGTAAGCTGTTAGTAGCCCATGTCTCTGCCCTCAGAATTTAGCTTATTGTTCTGACTTGCACATGTAGCCTAAAGCCTGTTTTAGAGAAATGTCATCATCAAATATTGTAAGAGCTTTCATTGTCTGCTTATATGCTCCCGTTATTTATCCTACGGTGTACAGGGAGAACCCTGCAAGAACGGCCTATCACTGGCTGTCCATTTCAAAAGTGCTGAACAAATAGGAATATCGACAATATCCATCTTAGCTCGCTCAATGTCTTAATCGAAATGACGACTTACTTGTTGTCACACCCTGACCATAGTTTGCTTTGTATGTTTCTATGTTTTGTTTGGTCAAGGTGTGATCTGAGTGGGCATTCTATGTTGTGTGTCTAGTTTGTCTATTTCTATGTTTGGCCTGATATGGTTCTCAATCAGAGGCAGGTGTTAGTCATTGTTTCTGATTGGGAACCATATTTAGGTAGCCTGTTTTGTGTTGGGTTTTTGTGGGTGGTTGTTTCCTGTGTTAGTGTTTGTGCCACACGGGACTGGTTTCGGGTTTTCACTTTGTTGTTTTGGTTATGTGTTCAGTTTTCTAATTAAAAAACCATGGACAACTACCGCACTGCATTTTGGTCCTCCTCTCCTTCCCAGGAAGAATCCCATTACACTTGCCTCGTATCTGCTAATTGTTCCCTAATGCCATTGTTTGTACATCTCAATTGTTATATTGCTTATATAGGTTTATCTTATTAGTATCTTATTCATCAATTTAACCAATGTTATAATGATGCATGTCATTGTTTTGCTTACTTAGTGTATTATACATAGCTCATGGGCATACTATATAATGTTGTTGGCTCTGTAACCATGCTTGCCAGTCACAGTCTCTTCCCATTCAAATATAAAAAGTCAACAAAAGGTTCAGTACGCTAATAGACCCACGTACAGTAATTTCAGTTGATATTGTGTGGGTCTGTGCATCAGTATATTGTCTATTAAAGCAGATCCTTGTGATTGTATTTTCCTTCCTTTTTAGACCACATAGGCCTAATAAAATACTTCAAATGGTAGTCTCTCTATCTCTCTGAATGAATAGGCCTACCTCGTCACAGCTCGTTAGTTTGCAGTGTTAATGATATAACAAATATTATGAATTTACTGAACATAAATGTAATATGGTTCAATAGTTGAATATGGTTCAATAGTTGAATATGGTTCAATATAGTCAAAAATCATAAGCAATGGTTATTGAAGGAGAATGTAGTTCTCATCGAGTTAATCAAATCCACAAGGAGTCAGTATAAACCATATTTAAGCAAGCAAGTCAGCCATATCACCTATGGTTTTTAAAAAGGCAGTAACTGAGGCTGAATGAACTGTTTCACTGTCAGATGAGGCTCCGCTGATAGCCAGGTGTAGCAGCGGTAAGGATTCATTCCATTGTGCTGAAAGGAAAACTCTGCTGTTGGGACAGCTTTATGTAGGCCCTAACAGTTTGTGGGCACCATTATCACCATTATAGTGCAATTAATGTATTATTTAGTGTTGGGTTGTGTCTTTGCTGGCAAGCATCTAAAACATTTGGGGGAGTTTGCACCACCAAGATTTACATGTATTATTTCACCTTTATTTAACCAGGCAAGTCAGTTAAGAACAAATTCTTATTTTCAATGACAGCCTAGGAACAGTAGGTTAACTGCCTGTTCAGGGGCAGAACGACAGATTTATACCTTGTCAGCTCGGGGATTTGAACTTGCAACCTTCCGGTTACTAGTCCAATGCTCTAACCACTAGGCTACCCTAGTACATGCTAAAATAGTCACTGTACTGGGATGTTATATTCTTATATTTGGATGACATTCCACCTTGGACTATTTCCAACAAAAACAGTCAGGTGTTCAAGTGTTCATTTTGCAGAGTGTCAGAGACTGTTAAAGGCACCAACAGAGAGTTGTGATGTGACAGTTCAAATGTTTTCTTTAGTTGAAGACTTATCTTTTCCATATAGTGTAATTTTTTTCTACTGTTTTTCTTTTTGTCATTTTAGGATGGCAAGCTTTTTTGACATTCAAACACTTATTCTCTTGACATACTCTCTTTTTCAGAAAGTCCTTGGCTTTAGAAATAACTCTTATTTGTTGAAGTAGACTATGTAGTCTTTCTAGTTAGGCAACCAATGGAAAATAACTGATTGTATCCACAACAAAAGTGTCCATTTTACTTAGATTGTTTAAAATAGTTGGCAGTCTACAAGTTTTGGGTGTGTAATCTACATTATGTGCAGTGAGACACTCAACAAAGACAAATGTATGCTAAATGAGGACATTCCTATACTGATTGGAGAACCAGATACTGTAACATACAGGATGATTTTGTATGCTAGATACTGTATGTCCCTCTCGTTTTTCAGAAAATGTAGCCACAAATCAAATGTTCCTCTGCTGCATTGTTTTGAAATGACAGCCGCACCACCAGTGATGGGTAAGATGGGTAATTCACATATCCCATGGGGGAATACTTGTCAGTTCTCTTATGTTTGATTGAGTGTCTATTTCATCCAGTATCAATATGATTGTGCTCCTTGTTGTATCATATCACAATTACGTGTTGCTAATAAAGCACAAGGTTATCTGTGGATGACATGACACATTTAATTGGATAATATGTATGTCTATGTTTAGCTACTCATTTGTCAAACTAATACTTGGCTATACAAAATATTAGAGGAATAGAAGTTTGCTGTAAATTGCTTCACATATTAAACATTGTCAGAACATCTGAATTGAATTGAAAACATGCTGTTGATGCATGTGACAGCTAAGAGTAAATGAGGATGGTGTGAGATAGACAGTGTGCATCCAGATTCCTATTAGCACACCTGG
Source organism: Oncorhynchus kisutch (assembly GCF_002021735.2). Lineage (NCBI taxonomy): Eukaryota > Metazoa > Chordata > Actinopteri > Salmoniformes > Salmonidae > Oncorhynchus > Oncorhynchus kisutch. The sequence continues at coordinate 30,614,366 of NC_034201.2, read as the reverse complement.
CTTTTGAAATAAAAAATCTCTCTGCATTCTCACACACAGCTAGGCCTAATGTACATAATGCGTGACATTATTTTTACTTGCTGGTTAGCAAAATGCATAGAATATAATAGAACATTTTTGTAATTAGTAACAGAAGTGTAATTTGTCATTTCAGTAAAGGAAACAGAAGTGAAATAATGCACAGGAACGGTTAGAAGATCAATAGATTCATTACTGTGGAGGGAGTTAATTGCAATCATGAATAATGATCCCATTGTCTTGACTTCCTGATTCTAACTACATGTACTAATTGTTATCATTACACGGCATGATGGGGGACTGAATTAAATGTGCCTGTAATCATTCCTCTGGTAAGTCAACATCCTTCCTCCATCTTGTCTCTCGGTCTGTAAGTGAACAGAGGACCCAAGTATAACTGTATAAGGTAAAAAAATCATAATCTTTTGGCCTTTGGTCAATACATTTGCTGAGGGTGAGTGTCATTGTCATATAACCTTCTAATATAGTTTTTTGGTCCTTTGGTCAATATGTTAAATTTGCTGTAGATACAGTATGTGTCAATGTCATAACTGTCTAATTTTGCAGTTTTAGCCTTTGGTCAATTTGTTTGCTGTGGATGTGTCAATGTCATGTGCAGGGTTTAGGTGTCACGTGTGCTCCCTCTCTTGCCTCTAGTTCACCAGGCCGCTCGTTACGGGCACACCTGTCACCATCGTTACATGCATTATGACACTTACATGGACTCCATCACCTCCTTGATTACCTGCCCTATATATGTCACTCCCTTTGGTTCCTTCCCCAGGCGTTATTATTTCTGTTTCATGTCTGTGCGTTGTTTGTGTTTCGTATTTTGTAGTATGTTCTGTTTATTTATTCAAACACTCAGTCCCTGAACTTGCATCCCGACTCTCAGCGCACATTGTTACAGAATAAAGCGTCACCAAAGGGAAGCATCAGGGAGTGTTTTTTTTTGTTTTGGAGTTGATGTTTGGTCCGGGTGTCAGAACCGGAGCTACCTGGGAGGCCTCAGCCGGTTTTGTCGGAATCCCATGCCTTGGCGGGTTCAACGGGTTCCCCTGCCTCTGCGGGCTCTATGGGTTTCTATACCTCAGTGGGATCGATAGGCTCCCGTGCCTCAGCTGGCTCGACAGGCTCCCATGCCTCAGCAGGCTCCCGTACCTCAGCAGGCTCCCGTGCCTCAGCTGGCTCCCGTGCCTCAGCTGGCTCGACAGGCTCCCGTGCCTCAGCTGGCTCCCGTACCTCAGCAGGCTCCCGTGCCTCAGCTGGCTCGACAGGCTCCCGTGCCTCAGCTGGGTGAACAGGTTCCCGTACCTCAGCAGGCTCCCGTGCCTCAGCTGGCTCGACAGGCTCCCGTGCCTCAGCTGGGTGAACAGGTTCCCGTGCCTCAACTTAGGCAACTGGGGAGGTCTCAGCCAGCTCATCATGCTCTCACGCGTCAGCCGGTTCCTCAGGTTTCTGCGCCTCAGCGGAGGCGACCGGTCCGCTCCTGATCCCCGGGATCGTCTCTGTGGTTGGCGAATGGAGCTGAACACACTAGGGAGGGGGTACTGTCATGTATGCTCTCTCTCCGGAACTCTAGGTTGCCATGCTCCTGTGCCTCAGCTGTATCGACAGATTCCAGCGCCATGGCAGAGGTGACCAGTCCGCTCCTGATCCCTGGGATTGTCATCTTGGGGTAGTAGCCACGTGTCGGGGAGGGGGTACTGTCACGTGTGCTCCCTCTCCGGCCTTTAGGTCACCAGGCTGCTGGTTATGGTGCACACCTGTCACCATCGTTACATTCATTATGACACTTACATGGACTCCATCACCTCCTTGATTACCTGCCCTATATATGTCACTCCCTTTGGTTCCTTCCCCAGGCGTTATTATTTCTGTTTCATGTCTGTGCGTTGTTTGTGTTTCTTGTTTTGTATTATGTTTCATTTGTTTATTAAAACACTCACTCCCTGAAAATGCTTCCTGACTCTCAGAGCACATCGTTACATTAGGAGTGTATTTTGATTGTTTCCGGAGAATTAATTCATGAAAAGACATTCAAAGTATTGTTTCAATAAAGTTATTATGGTAATTTGATAACAGGGTTATATACTGCCCATGATTAAATAAATGATGATTAAATAAAATACTATTGATTGAAAACACAAATATACTGTACGACTGACTGTAAGGTGAAAAGGCAAAAAGGTATTTTTATGGGTGACTCTAACAAATAAAACATGCTTTAGAGTTTTTGTCAGATCACAGCAAAGGAGGGGGTTGTACAGCGCAAAGGTGTAATGGTGTTACATTGGATTCTTACTGACACCTACTCAAACTTAAATTCCCTCTCAATTCATCTCGCCCAGGGCCATATCTCTATCGAACTCATCTTGAGTTGCAAAGATGTGGTAAAACATTTTGCATTGTCCTGTACCTATTGAATTGGGATTATCACATGTAATGAATTCAGTCAACAGCCAGTATTTTGTAACACTGCCGCTGCACAGATAACAAGTTGTATACTGTTAGCAGACATCCTTGTTTAACCACAATAGGCCTCTGTTCGACCATGAAAATTGGTCTTGTTACGTACAAAAGGTCAATAAAAGTCAGAAGAAAAAAAGTTGGGCAGAAAGTAAGTTCAAAAAAAGTGCAGTGAGCCAACAAGGAGGAGAGTGCAGGTGGCGAAGAGAGACAATTAGCCGGGGGAAAGTGACATGACGGTGTTGCCACTAATGAGAATTAATTATGTTGGAAAGGTGCAACTAAACATGCAGTAGGAATGGGAAGCGAGGACAGGACATAATGGATGCGGGCTGGCATCGGAACAGGAGCGGCTAGGATTGCATTGTAGTGCATAGGTGCCCGGATATATAAAAAATGTATGACTCGATCTCCGTGATTTACGACAACACGAAAAAGCTGAAACCTAACTTGTGTAAGATGAATGTCACAGTAGGCTCCAACAGAAGACTGATGTGTGCTCAGATTACTTGATGCTCTTTCAGAGATGTAAACCACATAAAAAGAGGCACTCCTAGATAATGTCTAATAACTGTTTGTACAGCATCTCCATATAAAGTTGATTTACCTTCCTTTGAACAAAACAGTTGAAGGTTGTTGGTTTCATTGATGCAAAACCCCTCAAAATGCAAAGAATGATGAAGGTAAAATATCACCACCACTTCTATTAACTTGGGTGATGCTGAGGCACCAGTAATGCACCATCAGTTCTGAGTACCTTACAAACTGCTGCATAACACTGACTCCAACATATTTAGATGCAACTTTGGGTCCTACTGTTTCACTATAATTGAAATATTTTGGTCCAGATAATGTCAAATAAGATTTAGAGCTAAAAACAGTATTGTCTCTCTTCGTCAATGTAGAATTTAGCTTGATCGTGACATGATTTTGCCTAACAACAGTTATGGGTAAGATAAATGGTGACTCAAGCTCTGTATCATATCCTTACAAATATTTAATGTGCATTTTCCATTCAATGTTCCTCACATATTTTCTACTTTTTGTTTATTATGATGCAAATGTTATCCTTTCAAAAACTGTTTGATTGCCGACTCCTCAGCAACCAACATTAAAATCAAGCCTTTAGAGCCCAGCAGCTTAAGCTAATGACACCCTCATTTAAGCACCAGGGGGTGTGTGGTGCCTCTGCATGTTCAACACTTTATTTTTTTTAATACTCTGAGTAATTTGGCCTCATAAAAATGATAACTCATATCCAACCAAGCTAATAATGGCAACCGAAGCCCGGTGACCATCTGCTTGTTCCTTGGATCCAATGGACAGTGTGACCAAATTGAAGAGGATGTATACCTGGCCTGCATGTGTAAATGCCTCCAGCTGCCAATTCTCATTGGTCGATATTATCAAAAGGGACATTTTCTATTTTGTGCTCTGACATTCACAACACACAGACAGAGATAATAAGGGAATTCAGGGAGATATGTGATTCTACATATGTAGTGTAATTTGGTAAAATTACCAAATTATTAATTTCACCTAATTGTAACATTGTCATAAAAAACATGTTTTCCCATCTTAAGAGATTCAATTAGTAAAAGTAACTATTAAAGTGGCAGGCTTGACTGTAACAGGTTTGACGATTACAATCCATAACTCCCCTTGTGACAGCCTACAAGACTGACTAATTAGACATTGAGAATGCTAATGAATCTGATCAGCCTGCCAGGAATAGAGCTCACCCACTGGATCATATGCATCAGCCTATAAGGCACTTTAACAGCTAATATGCCTGCAAGGAGCTTTGGTAATGAAACAGCCTACAAGGCAGCATCCTGATTTATCAGTCTCTGAGGTTGCTATTGAATCTCATCAAGCTCTGAGGCTGAAAGGGAATATGATCAGCCTGTAAGGAGTGGAGCTCACCTCTCTTTAAATGTAAATGTTATCCACAAAACATGAAGTCTCCCTTATAAATATACTCTATACACATATAAATTATGCAGGCTAACAACCAGCATAGATAACTCACAAGACTACCTTGCTAGATCACAAGACTAGATAGCTGAGTTAGCATGCTAAGCAGCCCTGCTGTGATTGGCTCAGGTCTTGGGGGCAGCACGCAGCCTGGCAGACCAACTGTCTGTCAGGTGTTTTTCAGGGCTTAAATGCCCCGCTAGTCAAAAGCCTGGGTTTGGCAATGGCTGCTGCCACATGTTGTTCGGCAGCCATTTTGATTCTTCACACATTGGTAGTTCTCGTTTGGGCAAAAGTCCATCCTCTGTCCTATCTCCTCCGTGGTCGCGGATTGTGTCAATTCTTTTAATAGGCAAATGGAAGATGGTCCTCCCCTCCTTGATAGCCTCCTTTTGGCAAAGAAGCACGAGCGTATCCTACCGCAGAAGTTTTGATATAATATGTTTAAAAACAATATGCTACTTATTGCTTTATCTATAAAATGTATTGCACAACTAACTTAATTTGTTTTTATTACTTTACACATTTATTTTGTGATCCACCTCTGTAAACGTCATTGTCCTGATGACACGTGAGTAGAGGACAATCTCATTTCCAACAAGCGCATTTCCGTCCATGATCCTTCTCCTCGTCACCACACCTCAATTACCTCTTTCAAAAGGAGGCAAGGAGAGGACAGAGGACAGTGGACTTAGGAAAACCAATTGAGAAAAGGTCATTGTCTGCTGCTAGTCTGACTGGAATGCTTTTTCAAACTATTGCTTTTGTGAGATTGTGAAAGAGCAAGAGTCAATTAGGTTGAAATTATTCTTTTCTGTCTTAACAATTGTACCAACCCAACCAGGTGAGCTTGTGAGTACCAAACACTGCAGAATGAAAATGCTAGGAGGCCATATTGTTGCATGTGATTTGAGTTACTTCTGTCTTTCTGGAGAGGGAAATTCAAAGTTTATTGTAAAGTCATTTTTTTATACCTTCAAGACCACTTAAAAAGTAATTCCCTACAGTTTATATTGAAATCCCGATACTGGTTGTAAAAACAACAAAATGTCTAATATTCCATTTGATTTAATTTCTGGAATCGTCTCTAATGAATGTCGTATTAATCTTGCACAATACAACAGGCTCCTCTTGGTAATTCCCTTGTATTTCTTCCAAAGGTTAATAGATTTTCTTTATATCATGAATATGAAGGCGTAATGTTGAATTCTGCCATGGGCTTTACATCTCTGCAGGAAATTGGGCATGGGTGTTCCAGATGTATGTTTGTGTGAGGGCATGGGTGTTCCAGATGTATGTTTGCGTGAGGGCATGGGTGTTCCAGATGTATCTTTGTGTGAGGGCATGGGTGTTCCAGATGTATGTTTGTGTGAGGGCATGGGTGTGCCAGATGTATGTTTGTGTGAGGGCATGGGTGTTCCAGATGTATGTTTGCGTGAGGGCATGGGTGTTCCAGATGTATCTTTGTGTGAGGGCATGGGTGTTCCAGATGTATGTTTGTGTGAGGGCATGGGTGTGCCAGATGTATGTTTGTGTGAGGGCATGGGTGTTCCAGATGTATGTTTGTGTGAGGGCATGGGTGTTCCAGATGTATGTTTGTGTGAGGGCATGGGTGTTCCAGATGTATGTTTGTGTGAGGGCATGGGTGTTCCAGATGTATGATTGTGTGAGGGCATGGGTGTTCCAGATGTATGTTTGTGTGAGGGCATGGGTGTTCCAGATGTATGTTTGTGTGAGGGCATGGGTGTTCCAGATGTATGTTTGTGTGAGGGCATGGGTGTTCCAGATGTATGTTTGTGTGAGGGCATACGTGTCATACGAGGCTTTCAATGTATGTCCGTTACCTAACAATTTTGACATGATGATCTGTACCAATTGTTTTAATCTGACTCCAATGCTGATTAACTTTTCTTACAGTTACAAGTCAATTATGGGCCAAAGTGAGGCCTGTGATATTGATTCTCACTCTTGGCCTTGAACAATTATTTAATGTACTAAGGGTGTACTGCAGACCACCCCTATTGCAATGTTGAGGTTCAAAAGGTTTCAATCATAGAATGATTGTTCATTTGGGTGAATTATATTCCTATTATACTGATTTCCGGTAACCTTTCTATCCTGTGTTCTCAACAGCAAGCATAACCCACTTTCCCAGAATATGATTCCATATTACAGCCTGTGTTGTAATCATTTTGTTGTTTGCTCTTTAACCTGTTTCCAACGTGATATATGGCCCTAAGGCTCAGACAATAAGAAGACACAATGGAAGAATAAATTCAATCACACCTTTGTTTCATCACAAAACCGGAGAGCAGCCTCTGTCCGGTGAAGTCCACAAAGCATATTGCATGTAACAAATAGTTAGATGACTTACAACATGGTCAAGCAAGTACATTTTTCGCACATTTTCGGACTACTAAAGAACTACTGATTTAGAACCACTGAGAGTTAAAGCAAGTCGCAAAGAAAACAGGAGCTGCCTTCACTATTCCTGCACCATTTCAACTTCATCATAAAATCACCAATGCTTTGTCTAATTATGGCTTATTTCACTGTAGAGCCTCTAGTCCTGCTCACTATACCTTATCCAACCTATTAGTTCCACCACCCACACATGCAATGACATCTCCTGGTTTCAACGATGTTTCTAGAGACAATATCTCTCTCTTCATCACTCAATACCTAGGTTTACCTCCACTGTATTCACATCCTACCATACATTTGTCTGTACATTATACCTTGATGCTATTTTATCGCCCCCAGAAACCTCCTTTTACTCTATGTTCCAGACGTTCTAGACGACCAATTCTCATAGCTTTTAGCCGTACCCTTATTCTACTCCTCCTATGTTCCTCTGGCGATGTAGAGGTGAATCCAGGCCCTGCAGTGCCTGGCTCCACTCCTATTCCCCAGGCGCTCTCTTTTGACGACTTCTGTAACCGTAATAGCCTTGGTTTCATGCATGTTAACATTAGAAGCCTCCTCCCTAAGTTTGTTCTATTCACTGCTTTAGCACACTCTGCCAACCCGGATGTTCTAGCTGTGTCTGAATCCTGGCTTAGGAAGACCACCAAAAACTCTGACATTTTAATTCCAAACTACAACATTTTCAGACAAGATAGAACTGCCAAAGGGGGCGGTGTTGCAAAGATAGCCTGCAGAGTTCTGTCCTACTATCCAGGTCTGTACCCAAACAATTTGAACTTCTACTTTTAAAAATCCACCTCTCTAAAAACAAGTCTCTCACCGTTGCCGCCTGCTATAGACCACCCTCTGCCCCCAGCTGTGCTCTGGACACCATATGTGAACTGATTGCCCCCCATCTATCTTCAGAGTTCGTGCTGCTAGGCGACCTAAACTGGAACATGCTTAACACCCCAGCCATCCTACAATCTAAACTTGATGCCCTCAATCTCACACAAATTATCAATGAACCTACCAGGTACCTCCCCAAAACCTTAAACACGGGCACCCTCATAGATATCATCCTAACCAACTTCCCCTCTAAATACACCTCTGCTGTCTTCAACCAAGATCTCAGCGATCACTGCCTCATTGGCTGCATCCGTAATGGGTCAGCGGTCAAACGACCTCCACTCATCACTGTAAAACGCTCCCTGAAACACTTCTGCGAGCAGGCCTTTCTAATCGACCTGGCCGGGGTATCCTGGAAGGATATTGATCTCATCCCGTCAGTAGAGGATGCCTGGATATTTTTTTTAAATGCCTTCCTAACCATCCTAAATAAACATGCCCCATTCAAGAAATTTAGAACCAGGAACAGATATAGCCCTTGGTTCTCCCCAGACCTGACTGCCCTTAACCAACACAAAAACATCCTATGGCGTTCTGCATTAGCATCGAACAGCCCCCGTGATATGCAGCTGTTCAGGGAAGCTAGAAATCATTATACACAGGCAGTTAGAAAAGCCAAGGCTAGCTTTTTCAAGCAGAAATTTGCTTCCTGCAACACTAACTCAAAAAAGTTCTGGGACACTGTAAAGTCCATGGAGAATAAGAACACCTCCTCCCAGCTGCCCACTGCACTGAAGATAGGAAACACTGTCACCACTGATAAATCCACCATAATTGAGAATTTCAATAAGCATTTTTCTACGGCTGGCCATGCTTTCCACCTGGCTACTCCTACCCCGGACAACAGCACTGCACCCCCAACAGCAACTCGCCCAAGCCTTCCCCATTTCTCCTTCTCCCAAATCCATTCAGCTGATGTTCTGAAAGAGCTGCAAAATCTGGACCCCTACAAATCAGCCGGGCTAGACAATCTGGACCCTTTCTTTCTAAAATTATCTGCCGAAATTGTTGCCACCCCTATTACTAGCCTGTTCAACCTCTCTTTCGTGTCGTCTGAGATTCCCAAAGATTGGAAAGCAGCTGCGGTCATCCCCCTCTTCAAAGGGGGGGACACTCTTGACCCAAACTGCTACAGACCTATATCTATCCTACCGTGCCTTTCTAAGGTCTTCGAAAGCCAAGTCAACAAACAGATTACCGACCATTTCGAATCTCACCATACCTTCTCTGCTATGCAATCTGGTTTCAGAGCTGGTCATGGGTGCACCTCAGCCACGCTTAAGGTCCTAAACGATATCTTAACCGCCATCGATAAGAAACATTACTGTGCAGCCGTATTCATTGATCTGGCCAAGGCTTTCGACTCTGTCAATCACCATATCCTCATCGGCAGACTCGACAGCCTTGGTTTCTCAAATGATTGCCTCGCCTGGTTCACCAACTACTTCTCTGATAGAGTTCAGTGTGTCAAATCGGAGGGTCTGCTGTCCGGACCTCTGGCAGTCTCTATGGGTGTGCCACAGGGTTCAATTCTTGGACCGACTCTCTTCTCTGTATACATCAATGAGGTCGCTCTTGCTGCTGGTGAGTCCCTGATCCACCTCTACGCAGACGACACCATTCTGTATACTTCCGGCCCTTCTTTGGACACTGTGTTAACAACCCTCCAGGCAAGCTTCAATGCCATACAACTCTCCTTCCGTGGCCTCCAATTGCTCTTAAATACAAGTAAAACTAAATGCATGCTCTTCAACCGATCGCTACCTGCACCTACCCGCCTGTCCAACATCACTACTCTGGACGGCTCTGACTTAGAATACGTGGACAACTACAAATACTTAGGTGTCTGGTTAGATTGTAAACTCTCCTTCCAGACCCATATCAAACATCTCCAATCCAAAGTTAAATCTAGAATTGGCTTCCTATTTCGCAACAAAGCATCCTTCACTCATGCTGCCAAACATACCCTTGTAAAACTGACCATCCTACCAATCCTCGACTTTGGCGATGTCATTTACAAAATAGCCTCCAATACCCTACTCAACAAATTGGATGCAGTCTATCACAGTGCAATCCGTTTTATCACCAAAGCCCCATATACTACCCACCATTGCGACCTGTACGCTCTCGTTGGCTGGCCCTCGCTTCATACTCGTCGCCAAACCCACTGGCTCCATGTCATCTACAAGACCCTGCTAGGTAAAGTCCCCCCTTATCTCAGCTCGCTGGTCACCATAGCATCTCCCACCTGTAGCACACGCTCCAGCAGGTATATCTCTCTAGTCACCCCCAAAACCAATTCTTTCTTTGGCCGCCTCTCCTTCCAGTTCTCTGCTGCCAATGACTGGAACGAACTACAAAAATCTCTGAAACTGGAAACACTTATCTCCCTCACTAGCTTTAAGCACCAACTGTCAGAGCAGCTCACAGATTACTGCCCCTGTACATAGCCCACCTATAATTTAGCCCAAACAACTACCTCTTTCCCAACTGTATTTAATTTGTATTTAATTATTTATTTTGCTCCTTTGCACCCCATTATTTTTTATTTCTACTTTGCACATTCTTCCATTGCAAAACTACCATTCCAGTATTTTACTTGCTATATTGTATTTACTTTGCCATCATGGCCTTTTTTGCCTTTACCTCCCTTCTCACCTCATTTGCTCACATTGTATATAGACTTGTTTATACTGCATTATTGACTGTATGTTTGTTTTTACTCCATGTGTAACTCTGTGTCGTTTTATCTGTCGAACTGCTTTGCTTTATCTTGGCCAGGTCGCAATTGTAAATGAGAACTTGTTCTCAACTTGCCTACCTGGTTAAATAAAGGTAAAATAAAAAAAATAAAAAAATAATACAGTGACAACTAAAAGATACCAAAATGAATTTAGTCCGATCAACGTAAGCTAAATATGGTGTGGCTGTCCATGGTTCTGATATCTGTGTGCGCATGCGTGCAAGTAGAAAAAACATGTTGACTCACCCTATGTTATGTTTGTGCTTTTCTAATAACCAATTCGACTAGGTTCATGCAAGTGACTGACTGTGCTTGGGAGGAATCCTCACCATCAGTATATGAAATTTGGCATTATGCCCAGAACCTTGCTTTGAGAATGTAAAGGGATATCTCAGTTTCAATGTCTCAGCTTGGAGAGAAGAAGCCTCGTGAGGTATTGGTCGGTTACATACATGAACCAAACGTTAATTATGATATAATTATCAATAACGTAAATCATGCAAATATAACTTGTCTGTGTAAGCAATATATAAGGAAATGAATGGGACTGCCCCGTCAGAGCTCCCGACAGACGTGTACTGCTTGGTACATTAAGTTTGTTGGAACCTCTCCAGCTTGCTGATAATAAAGAATTATTAATTTAAGATTGACCTCCAGTGTCCCTGGTGGTAATTTCCACAACACTTCCTTTCATGGGCAACGATTAGCCAGCTAGTTAACATTAGCCTATTAAATCTAGCTACATATTGAACTTCCATCCTGTTAGGCCAGGAGCACAATATATGAATTTATGGTAGAATCCGAATCGCCGTTATAATCATTGGCCAGTATGGAAAATTAAGAAAAAACAGAAGTACAAATCCGTATCTTCATCCATGGTTAATTTAGGAGTGCCAATTTTAGCTAGATAGCCACTGGAGAACAATGACACAAGATGCAAACAATTTACGTTTTTTTTTACGTCAATGGCGTTTTGCTTTAGATGTGATGTGATCAAGGGAGGCCAAATGATTGCAAGCTTCCCTTGCATTCAATGCTATGGGTGGCAACAATGTCATAGTCTTTTTTACCAGACAACATCAGATAGATGGGCGAGACAGAGGGGCGCTGTTTTTCTCTCTTGTATGCTTTCTCCGGTGAGATAGATTTAGCCTCTTTGAATTGATGAAAAAATATTTAACACAGAGACAAAATACACATTGTTTTTATATATTTTTGTCAATTTTTTGTGCTTCCCTTGGCATCTATGAATACACGCCGCTGATCATTGCATGTTGCAGGAGTCTAGGATAATATGGTTATTGTCCCACGCAGTGTTCACATCCATCTGAAAGGGTTTTCTCATCCTTTGAATTGCTATGCATTTGGTTAATAATCTATTTTCTGCTGTGCTTCCAGTTGTCTTATTGAATGGTCCTTTCCAATTCCCAATGTCTTGTTGAATGTTTGATATAACAAAGCATTGATTTTCTGGTTGTCTTTTTGTTCTTCAAGGAATGGTCGAATGAATGGTCCTTTGTTTCTAAACCATTACGAGATCATCAATCTCATGTGGAGAAAAATGTTTCCGATGTGATTGAAATGTGAGCTTTTCATTTCTGAATGTGCAAGACGAATTCTACTGTCCATTTGATTCCATTTTATTACAGAAGATGTGTTACTATCTGAGATTTCAACTACTGGTATATATTATTGCCGTAGATTCGACAGTGATTACAATTACCTGCAGCAGTTGCCTACTTTTACTTTTTGCTGCAGCAATATCCTGGTTAGCCCAGAATACAGACCTAGAATAAAACACAAGTCTGAACCTGTGACTGTACCAGTTAAGCAACACTTTTCCCACGCCGGAAGGTATGTCTAATCGGTAGACAGTTCTTACTAAATCGCCATCCTTTTATATACCAAGCAGTGCACAAGAAAGTATTGAACCCAGTTAGATGCTACCTGCCTCCCCAGAACAAAATCAGACAAGGATTACAAACACAGCTAGCTAATCAGCCTCGCAATACGGGCGCCATGCTGCCACAGACAGGAAGTCGAACGGAGCAAATTAGCACAAACATTGAAATCAAATACTATTTTCTCGTGCACTCCTTGGTTTTGTTGGTAATTCCAATACATGTATCACTGATACCACAGGAGGTTGTTGGCAACTTAATTGGAAGAATGGTATCAAAAACATCAAACACAAGGTTGCCATGTGTTTGATGCCATTCCATTTGCGCAGTTCCAGACATTATTATTATTAGCCATCCTCCCCTCAGTAGCCTCCACTGATTGATACTTGTGATTTTGCTGTGCAGTTTAGCTATAGAGAACTTTTTTTGTGTGTCTCTTTGCCACTGGTTATGGGTGACAGAGGACACCAGCAACAGCCATGACACTTGTTGTGAGTATGGCTGACAAATTCCTAAATGGCCACATTTCCTCAAGGTTGCAATCTTCTTTGCTGGTGACAGTGCTTAAAGTGCACTCTTATCGGAAGCTGAGCCTCTGTACTATTTCCTGAAACATGTGGTAGCCAAAGTTAGAATATACAGTGGGGCAAAAAAGTATTTAGTCAGCTACCAATTGTGCAAGTTCTCCCACTTAAAAAGATGAGAGGCCTGTAATTTTCATCATAGGTACACTTCAACTATGACAGACAAAATGAGGAAAAAAATCCAGAAAATCACATTGTAGGATTTTTAATGAATTTATTTGGAAATTATGGTGGAAAATAAGTATTTGGTCACCGACAAACAAGCAAGATTTCTGGCTCTCACAGACCTGTACACTTATTTTTTAAGAGGCTCCTCTGTCCTCCACTCGTTACCTGTATTAATGGCACCTGTTTGAACTTGTTATCAGTATAAAAGTCACCTGTCCACAACCTCAAACAGTCACACTCCAAACTCCACTATGGCCAAGACTCTAGAGCAGTGATGTTTTGGGGCTGTTGCTGGGCAACACAGACTTTCAACTCCTTCCAAAGATTTTCTATGGGGTTGAGATCTGGAGACTGGCTAGGCCACTCCAGGACCTTGAAATGCTTCTTACGAAGCCACTCCTTCGTTGCCCGGGCGGTGTGTTTGGGATCATTGTCATGCTGAAAGACCCAGCCATGTTTCATCTTCAATGCCCTTGCTGATGGAAGGAGGTTTTCACTCAAAATCTCACGATACATGGCCCCATTCATTCTTTCCTTTACACGGATCAGTCGTCCTGGTCCCTTTGCAGAAAAACAGGCCCAAAGCATGATGTTTCCACCCCCATGCTTCACAGTAGGTATGGTGTTTTTTGGATGCAACTCAGCATTCTTTGTCCTCCAAATACGACGAGTTGAGTTTTTACCAAAAAGTTATATTTTGGTTTCATCTGACCATATGACATTCTCCCAATCTTCTTCTGGATCATCCAAATGCTCTCTAGCAAACTTCAGACGGGCCTGGACATGTACTGGCTTAAGCAGGGGGACACGTCTGGCACTGCAGGATTTGAGTCCCTGGCGGCGTAGTGTGTTACTGATGGTAGGCTTTGTTACTTTGGTCTCAGCTCTCTGCAGGTCATTCACTATGTCCACGCGTGTGGTTCTGGGATTTTTGCTCACCGTTCTTGTGATCATTTTGACCCCACGGGGTGAGATCTTGCGTGGAGCCCCAGATCGAGGGAGATTATCAGTGGTCTTGTCTTGTATGTCTTCCATTTCCTAATAATTGCTCCCACAGTTGATTTCTTCAAACCAAGCTGCTTACCTATTGCAGATTCAGTCTTCCCAGCCTGGTGCAGGTCTACAATTTTGTTTCTGGTGTCCTTTGACAGCTCTTTGGTCTTGGCCATAGTGGAGTTTGGAGTGTGACTGTTTGAGGTTGTGGACAGGTGTCTTTTATACTGATAACAAGTTCAAACAGGTGCCATTAATACAGGTAACGAGTGGAGGACAGAGGAGCCTCTTATAAAGAAGAAGTTTACAGGTCTGTGAGAGCCAGAAATCTTGCTTGTTTGTAGGTGACCAAATACTTATTTTCCACCATAATTTGCAAATAAATTCATTAAAAATCCTACAATGTAATTTTGTCTGTCATAGTTGAATTGTACCTATGATGAAAATTACAGGCCTCTCTCATCTTTTTAAGTGGGAGAACTTGCACAATTGGTGGCTGACTAAATACTTTTTTGCCCCACTGTATATATATATATATACACATATATACATATATATACACAGTGGGGAGAACAAGTATTTGATACACTGACGATTTTGCAGGTTTTTCGACTTACAAAGCATGTAGAGGTCTGTAATTTTTATCACAGGTACACATCAACTGTGAGAGAAGGAATCTAAAACAAAAATCCAGAAAATCACATTGTATGATTTTTAAGTAATGAATTTGCATTTTATTGCATGACATAAGTATTTGATACATCAGAAAAGCAGAACTTAATATTTGGTACAGAAACCTTTGTTTGCAATTAAAAAGTTGATCATACGTTTCCTGTAGTTCTTGACCAGGTTTGCACACACTGCAGCAAGGATTTTGGCCCACTCCTCCATACAGACCTTCTCCAGATCCGTCAGGTTTCGGGGCTGTCACTGGGCAATACGGACTTTCAGCTCCCTCCAAAGATGATCTATTGGGTTCAGGTCTGGAGACTGGCTAGGCCACTCCAGGACCTTGAGTTGCTTCTTACGGAGCCACTCCTTAGTTGCCCTGGCTGTGTGTTTCGCGCCATTGTCATGCTGCAAGACCTAGCCATGACCCATCTTCAATGCTCTTACTGAGGGAAGGAGGTTGTTTGCCAAGATCTCGCGATACATAGCCCCATCCATCCTCCCCTCAATGCGGTGCAGTCGTCCTGTCCCCTTTGCAGAAAAGCATCCCCAAAGAATGATGTTTCCACCTCCATGCTTCACGGTTGGGATGGTGTTCTTGGGATTGTACTAATCCTTCTTCTTCCTCCAAACACGGTGAGTGGAGTTTAGACCAAAACTCTCTATTTTTGTCTCATAAGACCACATGACCTTCTCCCATTCCTCCTCTGGATCATCCAGATGGTCATTGGCAAACTTCAGACGGGCCTGGACATGCGCTGGCTTGAGCAGGGGGACCTTGCGTGCGCTGCACGAATCAATGACGGCGTAGTGTGTTACTAATGGTTTTCTTTGAGACTGTGGTCCCAGCTCTCTTCAGGTCATTGACCAGGTCCTGCCGTGTAGTTCTGGGCTGATCCCTCACCTTCCTCATGATAATTGATGCCCCACGAGGTGAGATCTTGCATGGAGCCCCAGACCGAGGGTGATTGACCGTCATCTTGAACTTCTTCCATTTTCTAATAATTGCGCCAACAGTTGTTGCCTTCTCACCAAGCTGTTTGCCTATTGTCCTGTAGCCCATCCCAGCCTTGTGCACGTCTACAATTTTATCCCTGATTTCCTTACACAGCTGTCTGGTCTTGGCCATTGTGGAGAGGTTGGGGTCTGTTTGATTGAGTGTGTGGACAGGTGTCTTTTATACAGGTAACGAGTTCAAACAGGTGCAGTTAATACAGGTAATGAGTGGAGAACAGGAGGGGTCCTTAAAGAAAAACTAACAGGTCTGTGAGAGCTGGAATTCTTACGTCATGCAATAAAATGGAAATTAATTACTTAAAAATCATACAATGTGATTTTCTGGATTTTTGTTTTAGATTCCGTATCTCACAGTTGAAGTGTTTCTGTGATAAATATACAGACTTCTACATGCTTTGTAAGTAGGAAAACCTGCAAAATCGGCA
This sequence comes from Oncorhynchus kisutch, assembly GCF_002021735.2. Taxonomy (NCBI): domain Eukaryota; kingdom Metazoa; phylum Chordata; class Actinopteri; order Salmoniformes; family Salmonidae; genus Oncorhynchus; species Oncorhynchus kisutch. The sequence continues at coordinate 30,598,087 of NC_034201.2, read as the reverse complement.
GTGTATCAAATACTTGTTCTCCCCACTGTTTATACATATATATACATACACACACACACACAGTATATACAAGGAACAAAAATATAAACGCAACAATTTCAAAGATTTTACTCAGTTCATATAAGGAAATCAGTCAATTGAAATACATTAATTAGGCCCTAATCTATGGATTTCACATGACTGGGAATACAGATATGCTTCTGTTGGTCACAGATATCTTTTTTAAAAAGTAGCTGTATTAGAGATCCATTCAGTCTCTGGTGTGACCACCACTTGCCTTATGCAGCACGACACATCTTCTTCACATTGAGTTGATCAGGCTGTTGATTGTGGCCTGTGGAATGTTGTTCCATTCCTCTTCAATGGCTGAGCGAAGTTGCTGGATATTGGCATGGGAAGTTGCTGGATATTGGTTGGAACTGGAACACGCCGTCGTACACATCGACCCAGAGCATCCCAAACAAGCTCAACGGGTGACATGTCTGGTGAGTATGCAGGCCACAGAAGAATGAACATGTTCAGCTCCAGGAATTGTGTAAAGGTCCTTGCTACATTTCATGCATTATTATGCTGAAACATGAGGTGATGGCGGCGGATGAATGGCACGACAATGGGCCTCAAGATCTCGTCACTGTATCTCTGTGCATTCAAATTGCCATTGATAAAATGCAATTGTGTTAGTTGTTTGTCGCTTATGCCTGCCCATACCATAACCCCACCACCACCATGGGGAACTCTGTTCACAACATTGACATCAGCAAACTGCTCGCCCACACAATGCCATACAGTACAGTTGAAACCGGATTCATCCGTGAAGAGCACTCTTCTCCAGCATGCCAATGGCAATCGAAGGTGACCATTTGCCCACTGAAGTCGGTTACGACGCTCAACTGCAGTCAGGTCAAGACCCTGGTGAGAATGATGAGCTTCCCTGAGATGGTATCTGACAGTTTGTGCAGATATTCTTCGGTCTCAGACGATCCTGCAGGTGAAGAAGCCGGATGTGGATCTCCTGGGCAGGCATGGTTACATGTGGTCTGCGATTGTGAGGGCGGTTGGACATAGTGCCAAATTCTCTAAAACAATGTTTAAGGCGGCTTATGGTAGAGAAATTAACATTAAATTCTCTGACAATAGCTATGGTGGTCATTCCTGCAGTCAGCATGCCAACTGCACATCTGTGGCATTGTGTTGTGTGACAAAACTGAACATTTTAGAATGGCATTTCATTGTCCTCAGCACAAGGTGCACCTGCGCAATGATCATGCTGTTTAATCATCTTCTTGATATGTCACACCTCTCAGGTAGATGGATTATCTTGGCAAAGGAGAAATGCTCATTAACAGGGATGTAAACACATTTGTGCACAACATTTTACAGAAATCAGCTTTTTGTGTGTATTGAAAATATCTGGGATGTTTTATTTCAGCTCATGAAACATGGGACTAACACTGTACATGTTGCATTTAGATTTTTGTTCAGTGTATATCATAGCCAACAGTAGGGTACTAAATACAATTTCCAGTGGCACACTGACTCATTTAATGAAGAAGTTGAAGCCATAGGTTACTCACGGTGATGACCGGTGCCCTCGTAATGGGAATAGATGAGTTACTTTGAAATACAATGCTGCTGTTAGCAAAAAATGTTGGTTCTACAGACAGATTAGTCTTCTCCTTTCAGCAGAAGACATTTGCTTTCCAAAACATACGTTTTTCCCGCAATTGTATTTTGAAATTTGCAAACGGCAAAATGACGGCCACAACCAACCATAGAAATATAATCCATAGATGGCACTTCCCATTCAGATCAGGACTGACATCCATTGCTAGTGTACCCATGAGTACAACAGTCAATTTGCCAGGGTAAACGGTTACAAAACCCTTATATGCATTATTTGTCTATGGCCACAATTTAACAAGCTGTAGCCTATATTTGGTGTGCATGCTGCCCAAACTGTGGGCTTTCCAACTGTAGGCATACCGGTAACTGCCAAACTAAAGGAACCACTTGAATAAACAAGGGATACAAAGTATACTGTGACGTGACTACCATTAATGCGATGACGATTATTTTATCAAATCAATTAACTATGTTTAATTATAACGATGATTAAATTAATCATGTAACAATTAACTCATTAGAAATCTTGGGGCACCATGGAAAAGGTTTGTTTAATGAGTTAATGTTTCCCGAATTAACTCAAGAATATCAGAATATATCGTCCATATTAGTCATCCATGAATTATTATTACCTCATATCAGTCTTATTCTGAAAGTCGCTTAATCCGTTAAATCTGCACGAACCCTAGTCTACATGATGACTCAGTGATACACAAATTGGCTTAATTATTTATTTACTAAATAACTAAATCACCCAGAATTACATAAACACACACACAGGGCAGATTATACATTGATTACTACATAATGCAATGAAATGTCCCTAGTGGACTAACCCGATATGACGGATGGATACACAATGAAGGGGTGGGGAAAGAAAGAGTGGGAGAAGTAGAGACAAAGCAATTTAAATGTGGATATTTAGCACCCTAACAACCACTCATTCGGATTTAGAAATGCAATGTACATATTTACGCTTGTATATCTTTGTCTCTCTCTGTTGAATTCGCCAGATCAGTCTATGACGAATAGTTCGACAGAAAGTCTCTGGTTGTGTAAGTGTCTGGTTGTCCACCAGAGGTCACCATGTCCTTAGTAGTTGTAGTAGGTTTCCTTTGTTCTTGAAGTGTCTGTTAGGATGGATACATCAGACGTACCAATGGTCGTTTGATAGGGAAATGTTCTTCTTTTCTCGTCTTCGGTCGAGTTTCTTACACTACGTTACATGCAGAGCTGCAGGCGGTGCATATCTAGTCTTCTTCTCTGTTGAGTTTCAGAGGGTCTTACCATTTGTCTGGTACAGTCTAACCATTTTACACGTGTAGCCACAGCTCGATGCTTTCTGGTCTAGTAGTTTTAAACCATTTGTGAGTTCTGGCTTACCGTCCGTATACTGGTCTTTAGTTTAAAACTATTTCTCAGCCGTGTAGCCACCGCTCCATGCTGTCTGGTCTAATGTACATTTAGTTACGAGTCCTTTTATAAGCAGTCTGGAAAAATGGGCGATCCATCCTTTTGGCATAATGTCTGTGCTCACGTGGGAGTGGTTACTGACTGGGTAAAACTTTACATGAAAAACAATTGTCATTTAGAAGGCTAAAGTCATGTTTCATCTTCTCACAAATAGTTGTATATTTAATCATATAAGTTTTACAACATTTAGATGTAACTGACAAACATTGTGAAAACTCTTAAAGTTCCAATGTTTCCATTATAATGTCTTTAATGATATTTTTTACTTGAACCTTTTATTTAACTTGGCAAGTCAGTTAAGAACAAATTATTATTTACAATGATGGCCTACCAGGGAACAGTGGGTTAACTGCCTTGTTCAGGGGCAGAACGACAGATTTTTACCTTGTCAGCTCGGGGATTCGATCGAGCAACCTTTTGGTTAGTGTTTCAACGCACTAGGCTACCTGCCGCCCCCTAGGCTATCTGTCGATATCACCAAACAATAAATTATCTGACATAATAGTTCTTTACGTCCGTCCCGACCATTTCCCACATTCTTTGTGTTGGAAATATTGTTCCATTATCTATTTTTGAATGTTGTAGTTTTGGCAGGAGGAATCTCCTTGTAACAAAAGGGTTCTTTCCCCTCAATACTGCATGGTCAAGGAGAGATAGTTCCTGCAAGGTATTTACGACCTTCATAAAACTGGCCAACTCCCCCAGGAGGGGGCGTCTTGAAACCTTTGGTTAGCCGGCACCTTTGATCTCCATCCAGGATGGCAAGTCATGACAACTGTATGTTGTGGTGTGGGTGCATTTTCCTGGCATGGTTTGGGTCCACTTGTAGAATCTATGCCAAGGACCATTGAAGCTGATCTGGCAGCTCCTGGTGGCCCAACACCTTTTAAAGAGACTTTATGTTGGTGTTTCCTTTATTTTGGTATGTGCTTGTGATAAAAACTTAATCCACAGTTATTTTTTTATATTGATTTTCTGTGGCTAAAGTATGCTGCCTGGTGTATATTAAACATTGAGAGCCTGCTCCTGTGATTGGATACAAAATTATAATAATAAAAATATGTATATAATTTCTATATTTATGCCTTCCCTCTTGGGCCCTCTACGGGCTTGGGGCCAGCCCCTGACTCACACAGTTGACCAGTCACATTTATTTATTATGCAATTTATTTTATTAACCAGTTACCCAATTAAGCCAGGGCCTCAGTTACTTCCTCTCCTCTCCACATCTGATGATTAGCAGAGTGGCAACAGGCATCAGCAGGCTGTCAACACTCATTGAGAGCAGGCTCCTGAGTCCTACTGTGGTTGGCGGTTGCAGTAAAGAATATTTAAAATATATACACTACATACTCTACATGATCAAAAGTATGTGGACATCTGCTCTTGAAACATCTCCTTCCAAAATCATTTGTTCCATCTTATTGATTCAGTTAATGTCATTTAAATATTTTTAAGGATGCTGTGGGCTTCGATACTGATATCGATGTGTGGGTAGGGGGTGGGATGGGGTCGTCAGCTGATCATAATGCAATATTATATTAACTGTTGTGGTATTGCTGTACAAACATTTTGATTATCCAGTAACAGAATAGAAGACATTAGATTATTCCATTATTTGTAACCAATCATGTCTGGAACCCATACAAAATGTATACAGCTCTGTCTGTCAGTGAGTGAGAGAGATGTGATCAAATTCTATCTGAATCTCCCAATTCATGAAAGACATAAGCGAAGGGGGCAGAGCTGACAAAGTGTGTATTCATGTCTTGGGTGACTGAAGGAAAAGTGGATCTTATGTCACATTCCAGCCCGGTTTTGCTAAGAGCCTGGCACCATACAAAGTAGGAGCCATTCTGGAGAAAGAGAGAATTGCCTGTGGTGGCCACTCCTGGACTCTTGGAGAGCCATCCCTGAGAAAACTTCATTTTGACCATAGAACAAAGCTGTCAACCTAAAATGGTGTTAATCAGCAGGCAGGGATGATTAGCTGGCCAGTAGGGTATGAGGGCCAGGTTGGGAACTGGGGTTAAGACCTGTACTCTTGAGAGGTGCCATGAGTTAACACAGATTGATTACATCTGCATTAAAATGCTACTCTTTGAGTTTGATAAATGCCATTGACACTTGTATTAGAACCGGGAGATATGGTCAGATGAGACGAAAAGAGAGCTTTGGTCACGCACACAAGTGATATGTTTGGCCTCGAAAGAAGGATGCATATGCAGAAAAGTACCTCATACCTACTGTAAAGGTAGGTATGGTGGTGGATCTTTTATTCTATGGGGCAATTTTGCTTACCCTGATCCTGGGGCTCTTGTTAAGGTCAACAGAATCATGAACTCTAATAAGTACCAGGATATTTTAGCTAAAAACTTGGTTGCCTCTGTCAGGAGGCTGAAGCTGGGCCACTAGTGGATCTTCCAGCAAGAGAATGACCCCAAGCATACAATAAAATCTACAAATAAATGGTTAATTAGCAGCAAAGTCAACATTTTGCGATGGCCATCTCAGTCCCCAGACCCCATTGAAAACGTGTGGTTAGAATTGAAGAAGGCAGTACATAAGCACATACCTAAGAATATTAAGAATATCAGATCCCTCCCAAAGTGTTTAACAATCTCATAAAACATTATAGAAAATGTTTTATGAGAAAACATTATTGAAAAAGGCTAAGTGCTGTTATCCTCACAAGGGGTTATCCTTGTGAGAAGTTATCCTTGATGTTATCCTCACAGTATTGAGTATTGAAAACAGGGGGGCCAATCATTTTCATCACTATCTTTTTTAGATTATTATTGTTGAACAAAATATTTTTCTCTGAGCAATTGTATTAGTCGCCTATACAAAAATAAAATGTTCCCATTTTTGTAGCATTCAATATAGCTAGCGCAGTATTTGTATTATTTATGTTATACAGTCTTTATCAAGGGTGCCAATCATTTTAGGTTGACAGCTTTGTTCTATGGTCAAAATGAAGTTCTCTCAGAGATGCTTCTTCAAGACTCCAGTATGTGTCCAGGAGTGGCCACCACAGGCAATTCTCTCTTTCTCCAGAATGGCTCCTACTTTGTATGGTGCCAGGCTCTTAGCAAAACCGGGCTGGAATGTGACATAAGATCCACTTTTCCTTCAGTCACCCAAGACATGAATAGACACTTTGTCAGCTATGCCCCCTTCGCTTATATCTTTCATGAATTGGGAGATTCAGATAGGATTTGATCACATCTCTCTCACTCACTGACAGACAGAGCTGTATACATTTTGTATGGGTTCAAGACATGATTGGTTACAAATAATGGAATAATCTAATGTCCTCTATTCTGTTACTGGATAATCAAAATGTTTGCACAACAATACCACAACAGTTAATATATTATAATTTGCATTATGATCAGCTGACGACCCTATCCCACCCACACATCGATATCAGTATCTATGCCCACAGCATCCTTAAAAAGATTAAAATGACATTAACCTTATCAATAACATGGAACGACAAAACTAGAGGTAAGTCTGCGTTTTGCATGCTATAGTGCTTGCTTGAGATTATGAAAGAATGACGCAGTTAGAGTTAATTATATATTATAAATAATACCATATTGCACATCATGCTTGCGAAGGATATGTGTGGATATTAAGAACACTGTAATGAATTCCCCACCAAAATTGGCACGTGTTTTCGACTGTTATAGTCCTCCAGCACGCAATATGGCACGATTCGCCGAACCAATGACTTTGAAAGCATTGAAATAAGGTACAAATGAAATGACTTACTTTAAGACGGCACTGTCCCCTTGTCTGACAGTGATGTTGTCCTTAGAAAAAGAATCCCCGCTCCTCGCTGGCACTCCTGCAGGTACAAGGAATAACAGTCTTACACCGATGACAACAAGGCATTTCCATGGCGCCACAAAATAACCACAAATGCCCATTTTCCGTCAGTGCGCAACTTCCACAAAAACTTGAATGTCAAATACTCCTTGCTCCGTGCGAAATAGTGATGCCCACAGAAATTCAACTCCACTCGAAATGCTGTTGTGGTTGGTGGTCGACCTCTATTTGCTTGCCTCAACTATAAGGTGAGAATATCAAAAAGTAAGCTGTATCTGTGCCTCTAGTAACCTATCTCCAAGAAATTTCCAGCTACAACAAGCTTCAGAGGAAAAAAGCGATGTGTGTTTTCTGAAAGCTGACGTAGACCGTCTCCCCAGCTTTGTGTATGTTATTTGTAATCGCCAAGAGATGGATGCTCGCGCAAAGATGCATCAGCAAAGTCTCCACTTGGGTAGTTCTCCCGATACAGCACAACACTGCAGTGACTCTAGAAACAAGTATGCTCTAAAATCAGTTTTGTATCCTTATTTATCAAGAACATAAACTAAATCCAACAACCAGCCAGCACCGCGGAATCAGGTGAAAGCACTCCTTGATTCGAGTGTGTGCCTCGCGTACAGGCAAGTCTGCAGTTCTCTCCTGCGCAGGTTATAAAACCATGTGAGCCATCCGCGCAGCATCCCTACTCCCGCTATTTTTAATACCCCATTGGATGATCAAGCAAGTGATTTGTAGAGATACATCTATAGGCTAGGCTGTATATGTCATTTAAACTATATCTTAGTCTGCGTTATAATGACAATAACCACCACAATGAATAGGTCAATCGGGTTGCCTAAGGGAGTAAACGTTATTTATAATAATGTTTACATGGAGAAAATCGGACCTCTCTGAAATGAAAATGGATTACACTACCTCCAGCAAAAGAGATTGTAGCTACTCTCCGTGAACGCTCGAAAAAAAGTGACCCTCCTATATACCCCAAATAACATTTTAAGCAAGGTGGGTAGCAGAGAACATGTCTACCATTTACTCTCACGTCCTGGACCGACTAGAGCCTTCTGCAGTGTTAGAAACTATTCCTGGTGTTGGAAGCATGACATGGTAACGCGTGTATTTTGATAGCGCACAGGGCTGCGGGCCAGAAGGTTGTGGGTTCGCAGACCACCGTGGACAAGAGGGGGGTAGAAAGATTTCCTTTATAGTGAAAGCATTACATTAATCTATCATCGTATTTGCAGGTCCGATTAAAAAAAAAGCATTTTATAAACATTTCATGCAATTCTACTCATTTTACATGTAAGCCGAATCTTTTTTAAATTCCACACAAATTACCGACATTTCAGGCTAAGAATGGACAAAGAGATGTGTTCATCTTTGCAACGAAACTGTCCCCTTTGCATATAATAGGAATCTGAGCATAGTACTTTCAAAAAGTTATGCCTACCATTCTACACCAGACAAAGTAGTCCTACCAATGCAGAAAGAAATGAAGCTTTAATTGCTGGCTACTCTTCATCCGTGGGTTAACCCAACGAGAGGTCACAAGTGTTTTCCTGAAAGCTGTCTGGGTTTAAACATATATATTTTTTTAAATATATACACTACCGTTCAAAAGTTTGGGGTCACTTAGAAATGTCCTTGTTTTTGAAAGAAAAGCAAAAAAAATTGTCCATTAAAATAACTTCAAATTGATCAGAAATACAGTTAAGGGAGTAGTACACAGCGTTGTACGATATCTTTGGTGCCTTGTCAATTTCTCACATGGAATAGCCATCATTTCTCAGAACAAGAATAGATTGAGGAGTTTTTATTTATACATTTATTCCTAGTAAAAAAATTCCCTGTCTTAGGTCAGTTAGGATCACCACTTTATTTTAAGAATGTGAAATGTCAGAATAATAGTAGAGAGAATGATTTATTTCATATTTTATTTTTTTCATCACATTCCCAGTGAGTCAGAAGTATACGCACACTCAATTAGTATTCGGTAGCATTGCTTTTAAATTGTTTAACTTGGGTCAAACATTTAGGGTAGCCTTCCACAAGCTTCCCACAATAAATTGGGTGAATTTTGGCCCATTCCTCCTGACAGAGCTGGTGTAACTGAATCAGGTATGTAGGAATCCTTGCCCGCACACGCTTTTTCAGTTCTACCCACACATTTTCTATAGGATTGAGGTCAGGGCTTTGTGATAGCCACTCCAATACCTTGAATTTGTTGTTCTTAAGCTATTTTCCCACAACTTTGGAAGTTTACTTGGGGTCATTTTCCATGTTAAAGACCCATTTGCGACCAAGCTCTAACTTCCTGACTGATGTCGTGAGATGTTTCTTCAATATATCCACGTATTTTTCCCTCCTCATGATGCCATCTATTTTGTGAAATGCACCAGTCCCTCCTGCAGCAAAGCACCCCCACAACATGATGCTGCCAACCCCCGTGCTTCACCGTTGGGATGGTGTTCTTCGGCTTAAAAGCCTCCCCCCTTTTCCTCCAAACATAACGATGGTGATTACAGCCAAACAGTTCTATTTTTGTTTCATCAGACCAGAGGACATTTCTCCAGAAAGTACAGTCTTTGTCCCCATGTGCAGTTGCAAACCGTATTCTGTAGTTTTTATGGCAGTTTTGGAGCAGTGGCTTCTTCCTTGCTGAGCGGCCGTTCAGGTTATGTCGATATAGGACTTGTTTTACTGTGGACATAGATACTTTTGTACCTGTTTCCTCCAGCATCTTCACAAGGTCCTTTGCTGTTGTTGTGGGATTGATTTGCACTTTTCGCACCAAAGTACGTTCATCTCTAGGAGACAGAACACGTCTCTTTCCTGAGCAGTATGACGGCTGCGTGGTCCCATGGTGTTTATATTTGCGTACTATTGTTTGTACAGATGAAAGTGGTACCATCAGGCATTTGGAAATTGCTCCCAAGGATGAACCAGACTTGTGGAGGTCTACAATTTGGCTGATTTCATTTGATTTTCCCATGATGAAATACATCCACAGGTACACCCAATTGACTCAAATTATGTCAATTAGCCTATCAGAAGCTTCTAAAGCCATGCTATAATTTTCTGGAATTTTCCAAGCTGTTTAAAGGCACAGTCAACTTAGTGTATGTAAACTTCTGACCCACTGGAATTGTGATACAGTGAAATAATCTGTCTGTTATCAATTGTTGGAAAAATTACTTGTGTCATGCACAAAGTAGATGTCCTAACCGACTTGCCAAAATTATAGTTTGTTAATAAGACATTTGTGGAGTGGTTGAAAAACTAGTTTTAATGACTCCGACCTAAGTGTATGTAAACTTGCGCCTTCAATTGTATATATACTGAACAAAAATATAAACATAACATGTAATTTATTGGTCCTACGTTTCATGAAATTAAAGATGCCAGAAATGTTCCATATGCACAAAAAACGTATTTCTCTCAAAAATTGTGCAGCATGAACATTACTCAGGTGCACATTGTGCTGGGGACAATGAAAGGCCACTCTAAAATGTGAAGTTGTGTCACACAGCACAATGCCACAGATGCCTCAAGTTTGAGGGAGCGTGCAATTGGCATGCTGACTGCAGGAATGTCCACCAGAGCTTTTGCCTGAGAATTGAATATTAATTTCTCTACCATTAGCCGCCTCCAACGTCATTTTAGAGAACCAGCCTCACAACCGCAGACCACGTGTAACCCGCCAGCCCAGGACCTCCACATCCGGCTTCTTCACCAACAGGGGCTTCTTCATCTGAGACCAGTCACCCATTTATTCTGATTGTCTGGCTCCCCAGTGGGTGGGCCTATGGCCTCCCAGGCCCACCCTTGGCTGCGCCCCTTCCCAGTCATGTGAAATCCATAGATTAGGGCCTAATTCATTTATTTTAATTGACTGATTTCCTATGAACTGTATATGAACTGTAACTGTAAAACCGTTGAAATTGTTGGATGTTGTGTTTATATTATTGTTCAGTATATTTATATATATATTTCTAAAATATATATTAAACATCTTCTGTTGTGCAGAAAGTGAATAGCTTTATCAATTGATTGTGACAGAATTAGATTAGTTCCCAAGCAAAGTCAGCCTCTGAATGTCAAGGAAACAAAACAAGGATATCCCCATTTACATCAGTCTTTCCTGGGTACTTGACAGCTTGTTTCTAGCATAAAGCATTGTGGACCAAAACACTGTTATAGATCACTTAATACAATCAGATCCATTTTATATTCTTCAAAATCTTAAGATAAAAGGGGTAGGCCTCTGCTTTTTGCCATTTTCTTAAATGAAAGGTAGGCCTATGGCGTAGCCTCTCCTACCCCCTCAATTCGATTCCTGGCTTTAACAGCCCTTCACTGACACAGAGGTACGCTATTTAAAGAGTGCATGGTGGGTGGAGGACTTGACCATCAAATAGCCACATTTTGTCTGTCAAACAGGTAGGCCTACCTCTTATTTTATTTCTAAGGTCCAACACAAAGCCCTCTTGTTGTTGTTAAAGTCTAATTAAAATGAAGATGATTGAATTATGCCTACTCGAATTTGCCTACTTTCAGCACCATAAGCTGTCCGTTTCCAATGGATTGTGCCGCAGCTGCTGTTTCAAGTTTCAGCACTACAATGTAATTAACTACAATCTGGATTATTGTGAGGTCAATCAACCTTTGACTCTCCGCCTGAACTGCCACCGTAGAGCAGGTTAGGGCTCAGTGTTGGAATTTTCATTGCAGTGTGTAGTTTTATTTACACCATCCCAGCAGCTATATTAGAAATATAACTTTGTTCTGTGCTATTCCAAGCATGCATTTCATAGCCCATAGCCTCAAGGCTATAGAACATTTGATTGAGACCATGCTAAATAGCCAATAGGCGCACTTGATATTGCGAGCCCAGTGGAGAATCATAGATGAGGGGCGGCATCAGGCACACATCAATATATAGCCTAATAAGCAACTCATTCTAAAACACTGAGAAATATTGAAATTCCAAAAATTCCAAATTACATGACCCTCCCCTGGACTAGATAAAGAAAATACTAAAGCCTCCCCCTGACTGAAAAGTAAAAAGCATGACCTTCCCCCATTTTCCTCCAGGCAATCATTATGTACAGTTCGATTTGTCCCTATATCATTAGGCCTACCATAATGCAGTCTATTATTATTTCAATACTGTGTATTGGGAATGCTTAGCTAATCATCTGAAACGTACCTTCCTGAACATATCAAGTTGGATCTATGCTCTGCTCAATAGTATAAGTGGTAGGCTATACTATTGTATATCAGAACTGTAGCCTAGTGTGTGTGCATGTGAGAGAAATATTTTCTAATAGTGATATAATATTTTTTGTTTTGTGTGTTCAGCTCATTGTAGGCCTCAATGTCAATATGTAAATGACAAGATATTTAGTCCCACTAAAGTTTGTGAGTATGTATTGTATAACAATGTTTTAGTACATGTTTTTAAAAAAAAAGTGTAATTATGATTATATTTTTAACCTTATTTAACTAGGCAAGTCAGTTAGGAACAACTTCTTATTTATAATGACAGCCTACTCCGGACGACACTGGGCCAATTGTACGCCGCCCAGGGACTGTAGTGAGACCTCTTGCACTGAGATGCAGTGCCTTAGACCGCTGCGCCACTCGGGAGCCCAAGAACCCTGTAAATACATTCTACCTATACCTACAGTAGCTACCATACATCATTGTTTTGCAATGTACAAAATGAGTACAGTATATAGTGTAAACAATAGAAGCTGGTTGTTGAATAGCTCTGCCGAGACATCTTTCCATGGCATTATTATAAGCACGTACGTGTCCTCAGCGTCTTAGCGCCATGCAGTGCACATTACTGTGCTAGGACAACTGAGCATTGTTATTGTAAGCATGTTATTTAATTCTGTCCCGCATAGACCTACATCCAAGGGCTCTCAGACCACATATTAAAAGACACGTTCCATTACTCTGGCGACTATGTACTGTAGTATCTTTTTAACCTCCCGCTTTGAGCTGGATGTGTCAATGTGTAGTTCATACATGCATAATCTATGAGCAGAATTACTGTTTTACCTCCATTGGCCATTAAATCCCTAGTTTGAAAGCTACTCGTTTCTAGAAGCTATGCAGCACCATTTTTGGTCCTGCAAGCTTGGCCGACTTGAGCCAGCCCCCTAGCAATTTGAGTTCCAGCCAATTTGAGTTCCAGTCCATCGCCATTTGAATGACAGCTAGCAAAATGCACATTGACGAGTCTCACAGTGAAAGAAGAGCGCTGGCCTAGCCTTCCCAGCGTTATCCAATGAGGTTACATGTCACTGAGCCAATGGCTCCATGGCAATGGCTCAGTGACACAGAAGAGAGACAGAGCGATGACATAGTGCGCATATCTGTACATATATGACATAACACATCCAATGCGTTGTCCTCCTAATTGCATCCACTGAAATATGCATATTTGTATGCATGAAGATTGATTGGGTGTGGACTGAACTGGGGATATAGGGGTCACTGTTTGTTTTGACATGCACGCAGCCTCTTGAATTTACAGAGGTGTTGTTCAATTTATTATTAGGGCGATAGTGGGGGAATTATGATGATGACCCGAGCTGGAAAAATTGGGCTAAGATAAGAGTTAATTAAAACTCTATCTAGCCTGTGGTGCAACCTGAGTAGGTCTTCGTGCACTACGTGCAAATCGAACTCAATGGCATTTTAATTAAAACCCCTCGTTCTGACCTCAGCAAATCTAAGATGTGTGGTCTTAATTAGCATTGGTTGCTAGGTGGGGGGGGGGGGGGGGGGTCTTGGTGAAACACTTGTTTCTGAAACACCCCCAGCAGATTAGGATGACAACATGTTGTTGACTATAGACTGCCTATAACATCAGACCTGTCTATCAGCTTGAACGACCTCATCTTATTTAAAGGCCTACTCTGATATTTACAGACATTTATATTAATGTAAATTAATGATATATTCAAATATAACTCATAAATGCCCCATGTCATGAGCTTTGATCAACTGTCTAACCCCACCATAACCCAAAATACAAGGACGTTTTACATCCCTCAGTTTTATAGGAACCCAAGTGGCAATGTTGCTGTTTTATTGATTTCAAATTAAGGAGTTGGCCTTTAAGCTACAATACATAGGGCTGTGGAACATTGCAATTTTCACTGTATGGCTGAGTCAACCATTTCAATTACCTGGGGATTAGGAGTAAATTCACAAGTGTATCTAGGGAATTTACATTACTTTGAAAGAGTCTTTAGTCACAATGAGACTGGAAACCGTGTAATATACATAATCGAGCCAACCTTCATTGTTTTGTCATGAGAGGGTCAGATGCAGTGGATGACCTTGCTTTGTTAGCCAGCAATGTGTTTATGAGAACTGGTGCTGCGCTCTGTGAAATGACTAATTAGACTGGCATTGTGTGCTAGACTCCATGCATGGATCATTTCCCCACTGTGTACTACAAACAAGAGTAGGAGGGGACCTTAGACTTAGTCTGGTACCCAAAGAAGTAATATTTGAATTGAATAAGAGCACACTTACATTAGTATCTGTTGAGTTGGGTGTTGCTTTATTGTAACACATCAAGGAAGACAGTTTATACTGTAGATTCATGAAATTCTATAGTAGGCTACACTGTATCTATATCAACAGTTTAGTTTATGATATATATATAAAAATTCTAAGAAAGGAAGATACCTATTTTTCATAGAAATGATTGAAATGCCTTTCTTCTATTGATGCCTTTACATTGAATGTATTTATGCATGCACTGACATTCAGACCCACACTGACACTAGTCATTCAAACTCATCACAATCCAGCACAGTACACCTTGACACCTTAGAACAATGGGCATGACACTGGATTGAACTCTCACTATTCTCTTTCTGCTTTAAAGTTTTACAGTACATAACTAAATCTTTCAAAGTAATCAATGTATTTAGACATATGGTGCCCTTAAATTAATTGAATCTGCAGACATCTTCTATCTGAAGTTCCCTGGAGAGATACTCAATGTAGATGCTGATACAGTACCATGTATCAGGCGTTGGTGACTTTTACATGACTTCCCAGGAGGAAATGAAATGCATGCTAATTATAGTATCATTGATACTAAGGCCATTCAATGAAGGTCTTGACCTTGAGCTCAACTCTGAATAAAATACACACATTTGTTTCATTGTCACATACTGTACAGTGGATAGGCGCCGTGAAATGTGTTGTTTTACAGCCATACTGTAGTAGTATGGCACCCCTGGACCAAATTAAGGTTAAGTGCCTTGCTCAAGGGCACAGACACATTTTTCACTTTGTCGGCTCAGTTATTCAAACCAGCAACCATTTGGTTACTGGCCCAATGCTCTAACAACTAGGCTACCGGCCACCCTACTGTATAAATTAAGAATTTCCTCTCATTTAGACGAAACATGCAAGAAGCATGCTTTATGGCAACTGTCTGAAAATTAACATTTGTCTGCATATGTAACTTTTGAAGGCTTAGTAATAAGGATGTACTTTTTCTGGACATGAAAAGGTTTTTGAAGGCTCTAGCTTATCTTCGAAGCCATGCGGTCTACATTTATTCTGACAGCAGGTAAAGCTAGAAATACATCAGCAAGCACCCCAGTGGTACACGGCCTGGTGGGCACTATGGCAAATCAAAGTACTTCTTTATTCCTAAGAAATCCGGGGACAGCGATAATGGTGGTGTTCTCTCACTCTGAAAGGGCCAGCAAACGGTTCTTATTAGTGCAACAGGAAGTGGTGTTTTTCCGCATTTGCCATTGGCTAAATCCAAGAAAAAAACATATTGCATAACTTTAGGTCTATGATGGTTGAGCAAAGTTTATCTAACCTGATAGTAAGATTAACTTTGTTTGAATGTCAACAAACAATTCAGAGAGATTTCTTACAACTGTGTCATATCTGTGGTAAGACATGTCATGGAATGATTTGGATGATGTCTTTAGAAGTGCATTTGGACATGTACAGTATCTAAGGGAAACATCATAGTACATTGAGTCAATTGAAATTAAGTACCGAGGCTGGATTGCTATATTGTTTCTCAGTACTTGGTAATGTTTTTCCGAATTACACTCATTTAGTATTTTATCAGGTCTACACTAGAATCAGTATTTGATCCTTTAGACCAGGTGTTCCCAAACTGGGGTACGCACAATGCCGTCGGCGGTACACCAAATCAAAATGTGATTCATATTTAATAGTTAAAAAAATAAATATATATATGTTTTTAAATTTATTTTTGTAACAAAAAATTTAATTCTTCACCTTTTCAAACAGTCCATTTATATTTTCCAACGAGGCTATACATTTGGGTGAGTTTTTTTTCTCTTGCCTGAGTAGCCTCATTTCACTGCCAAAAATAAAATGAAACCATCTAGTGTTCAGCGAAATAACAACACAATGTCAAATACATGTAGCCCAGTCAAATAATTAACATCCAATCACATTAACTGTTACTCTCTCGCGGAAATTCCACTAACGGTCCGTATGTATCGGCTCAATTTGTTTACTCGAAAATTGATAAATGGTTAAAAAAGCAAGGCCCACTTCCATAGAGACACATACCAGCTCTACTGGCAGTACTGCTTACTACCAGCAGTATTACACCTGCACCTGTCGGAAAGACAAGTTGTTCTGCTTCCACAAACACATCCAATGGTAGCATCAGTAATTCTACAATTGTTGTTAGCCCAGCTAGCATGGACAATGACAGTTGTGAATCTGATGCAGCCGAAGAGCTACTGCCCCCTTACCCGGGAAAGCACCGAACAACAGACAGGGACAGTGTGTTATATGTACAGTGTGTTATATGTGCAAAAGTACTATCTCACAACTCGATGAAACCTTAACTCTTGTGCAGACATTTAGAAACAAAACATGCCAATTTGAAAAATAAACCACTGGAGTTTTTTGAGCGATAATTAAGACAAGTTTCGGCACGCAACAGATACCATTATTAATAAGAAGGGGCTAGAAGCGTCTTATATGGTGAGCTACCGAGTGGCTAGGACAGGCAAGCCCCATACTATTGTGGAGGACTTAATTCTTCCTGTTGCTGCGAATATGGCTGGGTCAATGCTGGGGGAAAAGGCCATAAGAACTATACAGACAATGCCTTCATCAAACAACACTGTTTCACAACACATCAGTGACATGGCAGGAGATGTTTTGAAACAATTACTGCTTCGCATACAAGTCAGTGAATTCTATGCGTTACAGCTGGATGTGTCAACAAACGTGGCGGGCCTGGCACAGCTCCCGGTAAATGTCTGTTATGTTTATGGGGGGTCAATTAAGGAGACGACATATTCTGCAAACCACTGGAAACCAGGACCACAGGAGAGGATATTTTTAAAGTACTGGACAGCTTTGTGACGTCAAATAGACTTTGGTGGTCAAGATGTGTTGGTATCTGTACTGATGGCGTAAAAGCCATGACAGGGAGACATAGTGGAGTGGTAACGCTTGTGCAAGCAGTTGCTCCCGACACCACTTGGGCATTGCAGCATCCAATAGAGGCTATTGCTGCCAAGGGAATGCCTGACAGCTTGAAAGATGTTTTGGACATTATAGTGAAAATGGTTAACTTTATTAAAGCAAGGCCCCTGAACTCTGGTGTATTTTCTGCACTATGCAATGATATGGGCAGCGACCATGTAACGCTTTTACAACATACAGAAGTGCGTTGGTTATCAAGGGGCAAAGTTTTGACGTTTTAAAAAAATTGAGTGACGAGTTTAAATTTTTCTTTACTGACCATCATTTTCACTTGTCACGCATGATGACGAGTTTCTCACACGACTGGCCCTTCTGGGTGATGTTTTTTCTTGCCTGACTGATCTGAATCTAAGATCACAGGGACTCCCCAGAACTATATTCAATGTGCGGGACAAAATTGAGGCTATGATTAAGAAGTTGGAGCTCTTATCTCTGCATTAACAAGGACAATACACAGGTATTTCCATCATCGTATTATTCTTTGTGTGCAAATGATCTCAAGTTTACGGACAATATCAAATGGGATATAGCGAAGCACCCGAGTGAGTTGGGTGTGCAATTGCGCAGGGTACATTCCCGAAACGGATGACACAAATAACTGGATTCGTTATCCCTTTCATCCCCTTCCTCCAGTCCACTTACCGATATCTGAACAAGAGAGACTCGTCGAAATTGCAGCAAGCAGTTCTGTGAAAATGTTATTTAATCAGAAGCCACTGCCAGATTTCTGGATTAGGCTGCACTCAGATTATCCTGCCTTGGCAAATCGCGCTGTTAGACACTGATGTCCTGTGCAACCACGCACCTTTGTAAGAGTGGATTCTCGGCCCTCACTAGCATGAAAACTAAATACAGGTACAGACTGTGTGTGGAAAAATGATTTAAGACTGAGACTCTCTCCAATACAACCCAACATTGCAGAGTTATGAGCATACTTTCAAGCACACCCTTCTCATTAACCTGTGGTGAGTTTTTCACAATTTCTGATGAGCAAATAAGGTTTTATATGTAAGATGGTTAAATAAAGAGCATTATTGATTATTGTTATATTATTATTTGTGCTCTGGTCCTATAATCTTTGTCACTTCTCATGAGCCGGGTTGTGACAAAAACTCACACTCACTCTTATGCTTAATAAATGTATCGTATAGTTTGTGTGTGGCAGGCTTAGAATGATGGCAAAAAAACTACATTTGAGAGTGTGCTGACCCTGGTGCTACAAGGGGTACGCAGCTGGAGGTTGAATGTTTGAAGGGGTTCGGGAGTATATAACATTTGGGAACCACTGCTTTAGACAATCATATCACAAAATTACCTTTTACATTAGATAATAAAGCCTTTGAAACAGAGATGAAACTTAATAAGCCCAGAAATCACGTTAACTATGCCATCACAGAGAAACATGATGTCTGAAATAGATATAGAAAGCTATGAACTTATTGCATCTGTTTTACCAGATTGTTTATAATAATATATATATATATTTATAGGGCTTTCATAGAATCTCAAAGTGCTTCACAAGCAAAAAAACAAGCAAGCATGATATCATGACGGGTTGGTTGACCAAGTTTTTTGAAAGCTGCATCCTCCAAAGATGGAGCAGGTCAGTTCATGGCTTGAGCGGAGACAGCTGGTCAGAGGATGGTAGATGATGGTGATGGAGTTGGCTGATGGTCTTGTAGAGGCCAAGTCTGGGAACAAGCCTGAGTCTTATAGCTAGCCACTGCCTCAGCACTGCTGCATTCCTCTCTCTCCCATTCCTCTCACGCTTCAGGAAACTCCTCCAATGATGTTCTCAGAAGATCAGGAATTGGCAGCCAGGTGAAACAGAAAAGCTGGTACTGTGTCCAGATGCATTTATCAAACACATTTTTTTGCCATTTAGCTAGCTAACTAGCCAAGCCAAAAAGTGTTAACCTGTCAGTCAATCTGCAAATCCGTGGCTCAAAAGCACCAGATATATGCAATTAAAACTCAATGTTATCAAAAACAAAAGAGCTGATTAAAAATCAACAATTAAAAACACTGAAAAAGTAACTAAATATGTATTAATTTATGTGGCGTACAGCAGGTCAGCCACCAGGGGGAGACTCGTCGAGGCCTGGTGACAGATGGAGTATACATCATGAGGCGATTGCTCCAACTGCTGGACGTGCCAGGTCTCGACGGGCTCTCCAGCCAGGACTAAATGGGGCGGATTGGGGATTGGTGAGTAATCAAGGGCTGATTGCTCACCAGCTGCCAGCACACAGGAGAGAGACTGGGGGTGGAAAGGACTCCCGTATAGTTGGGGAAGGTACCAGAGGTAACAGGAGGGATTTAAGTTTTTGATCCCCACAGGATACAGCAAGACCCGGAGCCCAGAAGACGGTGTCCCGGAGAGGGTCTCTTGGGGGAGACTTATTCTTCTTTTGGACTATTATTTTAATAAACACCTTTGAAACTGAGCTAATCCTACTCTGTCCGTGTCTGATCTGTGTAAACGTTTAGACCCAACCCCAGAGTTGATGTTTACGCAGCATCAGCATGGACGAGTTGATAGCTCAGTTCATCCGGGCCCAACAAGCCCAACAGGCAGTTCAGCAACGAACGCTGGAGGAACAGCGGCTACAAAACTTCCGCCTCATTGAGGAAATCAGGAGGCCAGTCTACTGAATCATATCCAAGCAAGTTTTTAATCAAGCTAACAGAAGATGATAACATCGAAACCTACCTCTGTACGTTGAAACGGACAGCACTACGGGAAGGATGGCCAAGGCAAAAGTAGGCCAGTTCGCTGGCCCCGTTCCTCTCTGGGATGCCCAAAAGGCATATTGGGACCTGAACGATGAACAGGCTGCTAACTACGACGGACTCAAATGGGAGATACTCAGCTGCTATGGGTATTGCCTGGCCCATCGGGCTCAACTATTCCACGACTGGAGTTTCGTAGCAGACGCATCCCCCCGAGCCCAGATGAGTGACCTACTCCGCGTCACCAGGGGATGGCTCCTAACCGACGTATCCACCCTCTCCATCCTAGACAAAGTGGTCCTGGATCGCTTCCTACGGGCTCTACCCCACAACATGAAGAGGGCAGCGAGTCTATGGGCGGCCCAGACCTTGGAGGGCCTCCTGGAAGCAGTGTAGATGCATCAGAACACTCAGGCTGAGTGGGAGCCGGGCCGAGTCGGCGCCCATTCGAGAAGGCAGAAGGACAGCCCCACTGCTGTGTACCCCGAACCGACAGTCGGCAGGGCCAAAGGACCACAAAACCATGGAGAGATGTCTGGGGGGTAAGGCCGACCCACCATCCACGACCCCAGGTAGATGGAGAGCAAAGGAGGTGTTTTGAGTGTTGTGCCCGGGGGGACATTGCCTGGAATTGCCCGGCTCGAGAGGACTCGATGCCATCAGCAAGCCCCGGAGGCGAGGTGGGTCACGCAGTGAACTATGTCACCTCCTGTTGGGCACACCACGAATCAACTGCACCCATGGTCCCGGTGAAGGTTGACGGACACGACACGGAAGCTCTATTAGACTCCAGAAGTATGGTTACCCTCCTAACCATGAGCCTGCTGAACCAGGATACTAAACGTAGTGGGGAGATGTCCATTTCCTGTGTTCACGGGGACACAAAGCAGTATCCAACTGTATGGGCCAATATCGTGACACCTCAAGGGAACTGCCAGATAATGGTGGGTGCAGTACCAGAGTTGTCGGTACCTCTCCTAGTGGGATGAGATTGTCTGCTGTTCGTGGCCCTGTGGAGGCACGAGCTGAGGAAGAAGGTACGAGCTGGCCGAAGACGAGAGTGAGGACGACCCATCATCTGTGCAGGCCCGGAAGCAAACGTTTGATCAACCTGTATCGACGGGTCCGGAGACGAATTGGGGGGCCGGAACCCGACCCCCTGGGGAACCACGGGAGGAAGAGCCCAGCCTCCCCCTCCTCGATTTCGAGGTGCCAGCCGAGACACCCCCTGGGGCCCAACTCAGGGGACAATTCAGGATGGCCCAGTGGGAGGATCCTAACTTGAAAGCCACCGCAGCCCTAGTGATAGTGGTGGATGGACAGCTACTTCCGGGGGTGAGTGACTGGCCATACCCTCTTTTCCAAATCAAGAGTAACCTTTTGTATCAGGTGTCGTGCCAACAGGGGGAACTTCGAGTTGTATTGTTGCTGCCCCGACAGTACGTGGGAACCGTTCTTCAGCTGGCCCACATCCACCTGTTGGGGGCGCACCTGGGAATGGAGAAGACCCGGGAACGGATCGCCGCCCGGTTCCACTGGCCCGGGATGAGGAGGGCTGCGGAGATTACTGTAACAGCTGCCCGGAGTGTCAAATGACCGCCCCAAAGGCACTCTTCCGAAACTCACGGGTCCCCCTGCCGATCATTGCGGTGCCCTTTGAACGTATCGCCATAGACTTAGTGAGACCCCTGGTAAAAACAGCACAAGGACACCGGTACATCCTGGTAATAGTGGACTATGCCACCCGGTATCCCGAGGCAATTCCCCTACTGTCAGCGGTATTCAAGGGAATCGCCCGGGAGCTGTTCCACCTCATTAGCGGGTGGGTATTCCGAACGACATCGTGACAGACCAAGGTACTGAGTTTATGTCCCGCCTAATGAAAGATTTGTGTGCTCTCCTGCAGATTAAGCAGATCTGGACCTCTGTCTTCCACCCGCAGATGGATGGGCTTGTTGAGCGGTTCAATAAAATGCTCAAACAAACGCTGTGGAAGGTCATTGAGCAGGACGGGAAGAACTGGGACCAGCTACTACCCCACCTAATGTTCTCAATCCGAAAAGTACCCCAGTCCTCCACTGGGTTCTCCCCTTTCGAACTCCTCTATGGGAGGAGGCCAACGGGGCCTAATGGAACTCGTCAAGAAGGTGTGGGAAGCCATACCAACCCCCTTATGCAGCGTGGTATAGCACATGGAGACGATGAAGGACAGCCATATAGCCAGTCGTGAGGGAACATATGGAGAAGGCTCAAAGCTCCCAAGCCCAAGTCTACAATTGGGGAGCCCATCCCCGAGAATTCCAGGTGGGAGACAGGGTATTGGTTTTAATCCCCACATCCTAAAGTAAGTTCCTGACAACATGACATGGGCCATACGAGGTGATCGAGAAGCTGGGACCTGCCAATTACCGTGTACGGCTGCCGGGGAGACGAAAACCCCAACAGATTTACCATGAGAACCTGTTGAAGAAGTGGCACAAGAGGACAGCCTTGGCCGGGACCCAGGACGGCAATGGTACCAGTGGTGGTCCCGAAAAATGAGGACCCAGAAGCAAGATCTCAGGGAGCTCGTTGACTGCGGTGTTCTAAGAGAAGCCGGGCCGCGCGACCCTCATTGAACACCACAGCCGAACACGGCATGGGTAAACAGTACGAAAGAGGCCACATCATATTCCGGAGGCCAGAAGGAAGGCCGTGAAACAGGAAGTGGAGGCTATGTGGAGGATGGGGGGTCATTGAAGAGTCTCACAGTGCATGGTGCAGCCCCATCGTGTTGGTGCCCAATCCGGACGGTAGCCAGTGCTTCTGTAATGATTTCTGGGGTGTGAACGACATAAGCTTGTTCGACGCCTACCCCATGCTGAGGGTGGACGAGCTCATCGACCGATTGGGAAAGGACGGTACATCAGCACCATTGACCTGACCAAAGGATATTGGCAGGTACCATTGGCAGTCTCTTCCCAGGAGAAGACAGCGTTTTCGATACCAGACGGACTGTATTAGTACCAGGTGATCCCGTTCAGTCTCCACGGAGCCCCGCCCACATTCCAGGCGATTGACGGAGTATACATCACGAGGGGATGGCTTCATCTGCTGGACGTGCCAGGTCTCAACGGGCTCTCCAGCCAGGACTAATTGGGGCGGATTGAGGATTTGTGAGTAATCAAAGGCTGTTTGCTCACCAGCTGTACAACTCCCATAACGCTGCCAGAAGGGCAGCACACAGGGGAGAGATTGGGGGAGGAAAGGACTCCCGTATAGTTGGGGAAGGTGCCAGAGGTAACAAGAGGGAGTTCAGTTTTTGATCCCCACAGGAGCAAGACCCGGAGCCCAGAAGATTTTTTTATTTTTTTATTTTGGACTATTATTTGAAACTGAGCTAATCCTACTCTGTCCATGTCTGATCTGTGTAAACGTTTTGACCCAACCCCCTGGTCTTCACATTTACAAGCGTTCTGTGCTTAGGCTGCTACAAGGCTGCCATGGCAACTATAGAACTATTAAATATGTAAAGGATAAACGCTGAGGTCTTGTACATTACCTTGGAAATAATGGACAATGCAGTGGGACGAGTCCCTTTGCGGAGTTCATTTTTTCCAAGGTAATGTACAGAACAGAGGGATTTATCCCGCTTATACCACAGTTGCCAAAGAAATCAATATGAAAGAGCACATTTAGCGGTATAAACCTTTTTTTCTTTGATATTTTCATTTTTATAAGCAAATTCATACTTTCTCATCTTTTGGATGCTAGAGGCGCGTTCTTTCGATTAGTTTGATATTTATGGGGTGACCCAGTTGTTTGTTTGCCAAATAAAATAATACTATAAGCACACATTTACCTTTAGAACTAAAACATTTCCGTTGATCTTTTCATTTACAGTATATAAGCAAATTAATACATTCTCATCTTTTGGTTGCTAGAGACGCAACCCAGTCGCAACCCATTCGATTAGTTAGATATTTATGGACGCGACCAAGTCGTTCGTTCTTTATGTTCTATTGCCATGCTCACTGGCAATGTTCTAGTTACTGGTTAACACAGTCACGACCTCTGCAGCCAGAATAACTGCAAAGTAGCTGCTTTCTATTGACATTCATTTGCATATATCCATAACAATCAGCTGATAATGCCTGATTTTTCCTGGCATACCTAGAAAAGTTTGCTTTCTCATCAGAACACTCGACACTGTTCATTACAAGAAGATCGCATTGCATAACAAACACTAGGCTAGAAGCTATCTAGATAGCTTGCTAGCAAACCTTCCACTATGACAATTGAATAAAAACGTACATTTCTGAAAACAGCTGGTCAAACTAGAAACGTGGGAGGATTTGACAACAAAGAGCCTCTTGCGTCATGACTGCAACAGTTGCCGAGACCAGAGAAATTCATCTTCATTTGTCACCACGTTAGGTCATCAGATGCTCAAAATAAAAATAATTTGCAAAAACAAATCAATGCTAGCTAGCTATTTTTTTTCCTCATTTGTTCTGGGTAGCGCCTTGGATTGTCTGGAGGCTCCTGAACATCCTCAGTTTGTGCTTGCTCCATTATAGCTTCTGCTATAACAACACCTTCATCAACACTTTCCCTTCTTTCAGCCTGGGGTCTCTTTGCACACCCACCGTCCTCTACAGTTCCCTGTGTGTCACTCTCAGGAGCTCTATGTGCCTGTCCTCTCTCGATGTTGTCCATGGAATGCATTTGGTTAATGTGTCACCACCGCATTATGTCTGGGCTCACTTGAACCTGGTAAGTTCTGGGTCCCGTTTCTGTACGTTCCCTCTTGTCCATTTCCCTTCCCTTCTGTAGTCTCACACCATCACTTCCTGTTCTGTTTGAAGATGGTGCTCCCGGCCACCGGAGAGCGTCTTGGCTTGTTTGTTCAGCACTTCATTACGCCTGTTTGACTTCATGATGTCCAGCTGTGTGCAGAGAGGCCTCCCGAACATCAGTGCGGCTGGACTTTCATTTGTCGTGGCATGTGGGGTGTTTCGGTAGGAGGCCAGGAACTTGGCCAGTTTTGTTTGCAAATTCCCTTTGTGTCCTTTTGCTGCACAGAGTCCTTGCTTTAGGGTTTGCACAAAGGAGCTGAGGTTGAGTGTTTGATTCCATTTACTGACATGAATCCTGTAAAACTCATCACTTACAAAAGCTTGTGCTTTGTCACTTACCAGCTGCAGCGGCAATCCGAAGCATGCAAACGTTGTTCTGAGACACTCTATTGTCTGAGCTGAGGTGGAGGAGTCAGTGCAAAACACCTCTGGCCATTTGGAATGGGCATCAACTATAACCAGAAACATGCTTTTCAAAGAGAATAGCGTAGTCCACATGAATTCTCTGCCATGGCTATGTGGGCCATTCCCATGGGTAGACTGGGACAGGAGCAGGCATGTGAAGGGTTTCCAAACATCCACTACAGTTCTTCTCCAGACCTGATCCAGACCTGGCCACCAGAAGTGGCTCCTTGCGAGCAGCTTCATTTTGACAATTCCAACATGACCTTCACGTAGTTGCTGCAAAACCTGATGTTGGCATTTCTGGGGTATCATGACTTTGAAGAACTCACACTTCTGTAGGTTTGCCTGTAGACCATACTGTTTCAGTCTTTTCAGAACCTCTTCCAGGTTAGCCAGGTGCTCTCTGTTGGCGAGTCCTGTTATGATCATGTCATCCAGGATACACTGGGTTCCTGGGATTCCTTGCTAAATCTGGTCAATAGTTTGTTGCCAAATGGCTGGGGCCAATGCAATGCTAAAAACCAGGCAGTATTGTTTGGAGCTCTCTTCAACCGATAGCTGCAGGTAAGCCTGTTTCAGATCGATTTTACTGAAGTGTTTCCCACCAGCTAGTGCAGCAAAGATGTCATCCAGACGTGGCAGGGTGTATTGGTCCACATGCAACATTGAATTCACAGTTACCTTGAAGTCCCCACACATTCTAACAGACCCGTCTTTCTTTACAATAGGAACTATTGGTATGGCCCATTTGCTTCGGTCCACTTTCGTCAGTATCCCTGTATCCTTCAAGCGATCGATTTCCGGTTGATTTTGGTCTCAGAGAGTATGGAACAGATCTGGCTTTGCAGAATTTTACTGCTCCCATCTGATCACTGAAAACTGTGTTGTATTTCTTCTGCAAGTGTTCCAGTGTTTGGTCTGTGCCTTTCTCTTTGGACTGGAAAGTGTGGAGCATTTTCAAGTCACACCAGTTCAGCTTAATTTTTGAAAGCCATTCCCTAATAATGGGGGACCAGTTCCAGGCACCACATACAGCTGTAACTGTGTTTTCTCCCCATAACTCACTCTGACCTACAACACCCCATTGGGCTCAATCTCTCTCCTGAGTAGGTCTTCAGCTTGATAGCCTTGAAGTGCTCATTGTAAACAGTTGTGTAAATTATGGACACTGCAGATCCTGTGTCCAGCTCCATTGTGAGGGGTTTGCCTTCGATTTCTGGTGTCACCCATATTATGCTACTGCTGAGAGAAGTCACTGTGTTTAACTCCGTTGTACCAATTAATCGTTCATCTGAATCACTGCCACTGTTCTCTGCTAGTGCATTCACAGACCCTTTCATTTTCTCAGTTTTCCTGTTGTGACTGAATTTTGCTATGCATGCTCTTTGAATGTGCCTCCTTCTATTGCATTTGTGACAAATTTCATCTTTGAAACAACAGTCCTCTGCTCTGTGACCATCTCTCGCGCCTGTTGCATTTTTCAGCCACACGGGGGCGGTGTCGGCTGTGTGAAAACTTATGCAGGGAAGTTTGTGATAGGTCAGTATTTATTTTACTTTGCAACTCAAATGCATCTTTAGTCATGATTTCCATAGCCACAGCAATTTCAACAGCCTTTGCAAACGTGAGATCTGATTCTGTGAGCAAACGTTTTTGAATGTGTTCAAGTTTCAGTCCACAAACAAATATATCCCTTAATGTGTCCTTTAGGTTCTCTCCAAACTGGCAATGTTCAGACAGTTTCTTCAACTCTGCTACATATGTACTAACACCCTCCCCCTCATTCTGATCTCTCTTGTGGAAATGAAAACGTTCCACGATAAGGAGTGGAACGGGGCGGCAGGGTAGCCTAGTGGTTAGAGCGTTGGACTACCTACTCAGACTACCTACATTGACCCTTTTTTTGCACGAACTCTCCTGCATTGACTCTATGCACACACACACCGGACTCTACCCATACACTCACTCATACTTACACTGACACCCTAACGCACACAACGGACCGTAGTTGATCCATGATCCGTACGGATCACCCCCCACTGTTCGGCACGCATGTGAACCGCGGGGGGCGGCAGGGTAGCATAGTGGTTAGAGCATTGGACTAGTAACCGGAAGGCTGCAAGTTCAAACCACCAACCTGACAAGGTACAAATCTGTCATTCTGCCCCTGAACAGGCAGTTAACCCACTGTTCCTAGGCCGTCATTGTAAATAAGAATTTGTTCTTAACTGACTTGCCTAGTTAAATAAAGGTCAAATAAAAAGGTGATTGGTGATTTTGCAATATCTCCACAATTTCTGTGAATGTTTTATTGGAGGGCTTCAGAGGGGCAGTCAGATCTCTTAGCAAACGTACATTTTTGGGCCAATTAAACTCAACAACGCTGGTACTCTCTTGTTATCAGCCATGTCGTTAGCAATGAAGTACTGTTCCAGTCGTTCAATGTAAGTTGCCCAGTTTTCTTGCGTGTCATCAAACACATCTATTTTCCCGATGCTAGCCGTTCTCTTTACCTCAGGCTCCACAGGTCTTTGATCTGCCGCCTCGTTCTCGTCAGCTCTCCCCTCATCGTCACTGCTTGCTAGCTGTTGTGCTACTGGGTCAAAATCGTCCTCTTTTCCTACGAGCTCCATCTGCATTCGTGATGCACACTGCAGGTAATCATCCTCGTCGCCATTGTAGTATCTTAGCTCTTCTTACTTATTTATATAATAAGAAAGACTCTGAATACAAGGAATTGAACTGGAGCTTCACATTTACTCAAACGAGTTAGTACCAGAATAACATAGAACAACACTGCACATGACCAAGTGTGCTCCATTCTTAAAGGGGACATGAGTAATTAACATAACAATAATGTATCCAATTTCAGTTTGTGTTGTTGTTGGTTTATGATTGTGTAACTTTGTAGCAAGTACAGTCTGCATGTGTAGGAGCTAATTGAGACATGATTGCAAGGTGTCCTGATATTATTTTTAACTGT
The DNA here is from genome assembly GCF_002021735.2 of Oncorhynchus kisutch. Taxonomy (NCBI): domain Eukaryota; kingdom Metazoa; phylum Chordata; class Actinopteri; order Salmoniformes; family Salmonidae; genus Oncorhynchus; species Oncorhynchus kisutch. The sequence goes on along the minus strand of NC_034201.2, from coordinate 30,569,659 downwards.
CCCATTATCTGGTTTTAATGTCCATTCTAAAATGCCCTTCTAGCCAATCAGAAACCATTATTCAACAATGCTGTGGTATAATTTGTTTTTACTTATCTATCAATTTCATCAGCATTAGCCAGTTCGTATATATGCATGTAAATAAGTAAATCTGTCTTTAACCCAAAGTCAAACGCAATTTGGAGAAGGCTACACTGGCAACAGTGTGCAATTTAAAAAGGAGTGAACCAGCTTGTGGTTATACTTAGTTAGGTGTAAACTCAACTGTCATCCTAAGATGAATTCCACTCACTTCAAGGTGAATGGTTCTTAGTTCTGAATTTCCATCAGAATGTTACTCAAATGGAACTAATACCTCAGGATGGATGGAATCAACCATTCAGATCAAATTTAGAGCTGGCATATGGCAAAGTTTGCAAAAATATGCGTAAGGTGTCAAATATTTCAAAAGAGGTCAGGAATAATTTTAGATGCATAATCGTCCAATTTCAAGAGAGGACACCATTGCAGTTTTGGTGGCGGCTCAGCCAATTGGCAGAGACGTTCAATAATGAATGACCATTCTAGGCCAATATAATGGCCCTATACTGGACCACACTCAAGGTCGTTTCTAGCCTTTTCTCAAGGTAAAACATTTTGGTGGTCCCCCTCTTGACAACGGAGAGCAACATTGTAGTTTTAAAGGTCATTTCCTGCAATTCCACCCATTTTGCCATCGGGTGGAGAGAAACTTTTGCAATTTTAAATCTAATTTCCTACAATCCTACACATTTTTTCCATGACTTATGTCATGTTAATATGATATCTGAGAGAGAATGACTAACACAATCAATGGGGGGCCCCTGGAGTTCAGGGCCCCTGGGCACGTGCCCTGCATGCCCGGTCGGTATTCGGCCATGATTAATACAAGTTTAGATCGCTGGCAAGACTAATGACCAATCTACAAATGTACATGGCTGATTGCCAGCTAATTGAGGGACTGACATAACAAGAGAAACTGTTGATGCACAACCAAATTTTGAAATGACACTGTGTATTCTACTATTTTTACTCTCAAAAGTAAGTTGAGACCCTGACAGTTCCTCAAAAACACTTATGTCGCTTATGCTTGGAGCTGCCCCTGACCAAACTGACAACCACAGTGCACACCTACCTTCGCTGTTGCTGGTGTGCCTTTAGTGACTTAGTAGTTCATTTTGTTTCTCATATTCAGCAGAAACCTACTGCCATGGTAACCGTATGTAGCACGCCATGCTAGACCTGAAGGCACTGTAAAAATGTTGATGATGAATGATGAATAAGACTACACAATGTTATTTACTATACACTTGCTGTGGCCATGCTAATCTTGCAGCAGAACATCAGATTGTGTATAAAGGAACATTTGCATACCTGGCCTATGTGTGAAGGTAGTGTCTATTGAGAAGGGATTTCTTATTAGGACATCGTCAGAAATATGAACATAATCGCAACAACAAATTATGCAAGCGACAGCTTGTTGACTTCCATTGAAGTGTGAAATTAGAAGATTGCCAGGTTGGCCTCCAATGCTTCCTGTAGAAGACGTTTCTGTGTAAGATATTTTTCTTTTTGTAGCACTTTAGAACAGGTTTATGAACAGGTTTGAAAATACGACTTTTGGAAATAAAAAGATGGAAAGGTGACTGTCTTGGCATTACTGGCCAACATTAATTGTTCTTTGCAGTTGAAGACCAAAACGTACTATACAAACACACATCCCACACTGTTTGTGTGGTATCAAAGCTGCCATGCTCCGAAGATATAATCACCATGTAGACAGACTATTTCCCTTTTAGTTCAGTAATTGACCTTTTCTAGGGAAATGGGTAGATCACGCGTGAGGAGGCTCATCTATGCCTATCAGACACACACTACTGACTACTCTGGCATTTCCACAGGTGACAGTCTGACATGTTTCATCCCTCAACCACTCTCTGCCACTCTCACTGAGACAATAACAAAATCCCAACCAAAATACATATGTCGTATACCAAATTACGTAAAAAGCCTAGAGAGCCCACAATGACATGCAATTTGTTTCACTATTCTTCCAGACAGTTATCCTTTTTGAAGAATGGCTAGTAAATCAGGTAATGAAATTAGATCTTCTTTTCGTTTTCCATGTTAAGTGTAAGTGGATAAAGTTATTTTCCAAAGTTTTAAGTTACTTGCCTATTAAGCCAAAACTACCTATATCTCCTAGAGTCACTAATATTTCCATATTTGATTGTATTAACTCAATAAAATAAGATTGCTTTCTAGCATTTTTCACGGTATCACAGGCAAAATTGCCCACTGGGGCATTGTGATTTCCTCCCATGTTATTTTCTTAGACCAACCAACTGCAAAGCACTGTTATATGAAAGACTTGGAGGCATAATTACAATTGGCAATGGAAAGGAAAATGTTGGTGTTGAGAAGAATAATGGGTTTAAACCTATCTCATTTTTCTTATCTCTGGACTAGTCCAAGAGGCCTGAGATAGTATATTACATGAGCTACCCTGATGGTATCATGATCTACTTCTATAAACACCATAGTACCATATGTTGTATTTTTCACTAGCCTATATTGTTATTTGTTAACACATTTTTCTGGTGAAAGAAAGTGCATTTTAGAAACACGACAAGAAATGTATTCATAAAAATCTGTTAAAAGGAGCTGTGGGCTGGAATCTTTATTATAAGTCTTCTGGTGCATGATGGGGTGATATAAGGCACTATAAATGTACTTCGTAATACATTATACACAGTGGCTCATGGAGAGTGTTACTGAAACACAGAAGTGTTACCGAAAGTGTTTCTGAATCCATTATGAAGTGGTGCAGAAATTCCAAACAATCTTTCTGTTGAAGAGTGGTTGGAGAATGGTGACAGATAAGATCAATGAAGTTTACTAAAAATGTACTTCAGTCAAACCCTCTCATTTAGCTTAGCATGGCCATGTAGATTGCAGGAATGGTTCATTATCCTTATGAAAAGCAAAACTGCAAGTTAACCATTTTTCTTTTCGCTGGCTCTCTTTCAGCAGAAATGCCAGAAGGAAGCAGTGAAAGTGGCAAGACGCAGATATCTGAGAGAGTATATTGGAGAAAAGGCAATAACATGGTTGCAAAATCATGATATAGTATATAAAAGATTACACTGTAGCAGTCATATTATAGTCTTTCATCAAAGAAAATCTCTGTTTAAGTGTCTAATAAGCCGTTATTTGATAAAACCTACAGTGGAACCTCTAAGACATCAATGGTTGACAGTTTTTTTGGTGTTATAGCCGTAGCAATGTTCCAGAAGTTGTTAATTTGTCTTTATTAGTGTGCTCTACTTGCCATCACAGCCAGGTATTCAGACCCCTTGGATTTCTTAAAAATTATATTAAAATTGATTTAATTGTCATTCTTTTTCAACAAACTACACAAAATACTCTGCAATGTCAAAGTAGAAGAAAAATGTGAAGATTTTTAAAGCTGAATAAAAACCAAATATAGTCATTGCATAGGTATTCCTCTCCCTGAGTTCATACATGTTAGAAACATCATTGGCAGCGATTTCAGCTGTGAGTCTGCTTAGGTACGTCACTAAGAGCTTTACACACCTGGATTGTGCAACATTTGCCTATTATTCTTTTCAAAATTCTTCAAGCTCTGTCAAGATGTTGAGGATCATGGCTAGAAAGAGATTATTAAGTCGTGCCATGGTATTTCATGCAGATTTAAGTCAAAACTGTAACTTGGCAACTTAGTAACATTCACTGTCTTCTTGGTAAGCAACTCCAGTGTACAGTAGATTTGGACATGCGTTTTGGGTGAATTTCACTCCCATTGTCTGGTGTAAAGCATATTGAAGCAGGTTTTCCTTTAGGATTTTGCCTGTGCTTAGCCCTATCTAGTATTTGCCTATGTCAAGCATACCCATACCATGATTTAGCCACCACCATGCTTGAAAATAATGAGGCAGTTACTCAGTAATGTGTTGGATTTGCCCCAAACATAGAGCTTTACATTTAGGCCAAAAAGGGTATTCCTTTGTCATGTTTTTTTGTCTGTTGCAGTATTACTTTAGTGCCCTGTTGCATACAAGATGCATGTTTTGGAATATGTTTTATTATGTATATTTGTGCTCTTCTTGTCACGGGTCATTATTGTGTACAATGCTGTACAATGCTGTTGATCCATCCTCAGTTCTCTCCCATCACAGCCAATGAACTCTGTAGCTGTTTTAAAATCACCAATGGCCTCATGGTAACATCCCTGAGCAGTTTCCTTCCTGTCCTGCAGCTTAGTTCAGAAGGACGAATGTATCTTTGAGGTGTCTGGGTGCTTTAATACATAATGCACAGCATAATTATTAACTAAACCAAGCTTAAATTGATATTCAATGTCTGATTTATATTGTTACCCACTGCCCCTTTTCATGAGGCATTCCAAAGCATCCTGGTCTTTGTAGTTGAATCTGTGCTTGAAGTTCAATACTTAACTGAGGGACCGTACATATGTTGTATCTATGGTGGACAGAGGGTTAGTCATTTGCCTACATTTTACTCCTGAACTTATTTAGGCTTGCCTAAACAAAGGGGCTGAATACTTACAGTATGCAACGATAATATTTTTGTTATACTTTTTTGTATTCATATTTGACAGAGTATGTTGTGTATATTATTGACCAAAAAACGACTATTAAATCAATTTTAATCCCACTTTATAACACAGCACAATTTGAAGAAATCCAAGGGGTCTGAATACATTTATAATTCACTGTATGCTGTATGTGTTGAAAATGATTATAAAGTATGACAACTCAGTGCTAAACTCAATCAGCGTTCTTCAGAAAACCTAAAAGACCTACTCCAAATTGAACTTGGTAGATGTTCATCATTCCTTCTAATGTCAGCTCTACTCACCTCAAGATCAGCTCTGCTCTTTATCAAAGTACAAGACTACACTCCCCTTTCATTGAAAAACATTTTCTGTAATCTTGAAATTATTGCAGGGGTATGGCATTAGCCTAGCATTTCCCCTCGTAATCAACAAATTGCTGTTCCATTGATAAACAGTAGAATCAGAGAGGCTGCTCCATCGAAGGTGCAAAATAATTATGCTATGGACATGAAAGGTGACCTAATAAAGATGTCTGCCACACAGATTGAAGCCAATCCCCTCAGGTGTGGAAGAGAATTTCAGCTCTCTCACATTAATACGACAAGACATTCCCTCTTTTCTCCATTTCATTGGAAGGTCTGCTGTATTGTTAACATACAGTTCTCCATCTTGAGAGCTAGAATCAAGAACTACCTTCACTGGGACCTTTTGACCTAAGCCAAAGGTTGTACTTAGAGGAGTATGAAGAGTATGTATTATTGACTATCGAACACCTTTGGCTGTTTAGTGAACAATTTGAAAAATACAGTACAATTTGGGAAGGTAAAAAAGTCTAACCTTGCCACAGACTGAGAAATGTTCCGGCCTCAACCAAGATCAGAGTTGGTAGGAAAACATGTACTTGTCAATGTCTCTTACATAGGAGTATTGAATACCTCTGTTCGATATGAATTAACTATTTAATTCCCATATCAAATGTTGATTAGGTGTTCAAATGTAGTTATAATGTCATTACAACAATAATTTTTTGTTCTGGTGTATATTTTGCAGGTCGTTCCTATGACAACATGTTTCTTCTTAGAACAGGAAAGAAATTAATGCTTCACTTAGTTCCCAATGGTTTGCTCTTTAACACTATTAGGCACAGTACAGTTCAACCCCATCTTAATTTAAGCTTTAAATTGGGCCTCTGCTAAATTGGGAAAGTAGACCAAGGAAATGGGATATGACTCTTAAACATCTTACTTTAAACTGCCCTCATAGTCAAAATCAGGCAAACCCTATCCGATATGGTTTGGGTTTGGGATTAAAAACATCTCAAATGACCTTTCTTCATGTAAGTGCCTATGAGGTTTAGGCAACGTGGGAAGTGTTAAGTGAAATTAGATTGTTCTGTTGTCCATCTTCTGCCTGCAGGCATGAATATTTGAAACAAATACAGGCGAAGAAAATTAGAATGTCTTGAACATAAAAATATTTGTCTTGGAGGAAAGTGGTAATATTATTTTGGTGCAAAATGCTGTGACATTGTTCCCAGAAGCTACCAGAAACCACTTTTCCATCCACAGTTTTTAATATGTGAGTAAAAACATCACGACATCTGTGATGGAAACAGGATTTTTCGTTATAAAACGGGAGGCAGTCAGTAGTGATCTTTGATGGTGGTCGTATGCATTTTTTCAAACAAGCTGGGGGATGTTGTGTAAAGGTTTTCATGACAAATTCTGTTGACACCATATAGTAAATTAAGATACTTGAAGTTTTATATCAGAGACATGACTGGTTTATTAAATGTTATAGCACAGCAGGGAGTTGTAGAGAAGCCTGCCCCTCTCTCTCTCTGAAGAAGATTCTCCACACTCTGCTTTCATTGGAGCATCTTATACATAGTTGTAATTATTGATTCTCATCTCTGACATAACTAGGTCACAAATATACTTCATTGGGTACTGGTTGCAAAATAGTGTTTAGAGAGGGGAAAATACATGTCCAATTTAAATTACAAACTATGTACCTGTAATTCATTATGTATGCCTCAGATGAATAATTAGTGAAATAATGCTGTCATGACGACTTGTCAAATTAGCCCTTGTTGACATTCATTGGATACATTACCCAGCAGTAATTTCAATTTAAGCTTCTTGCTGTGTCCAAAGGTGTCTGAGGATGCAGGTTAATATTATTTACTCCCAAGATATGGTATTAATTTCAATTGTCCCTATAGAAAGTTTCAATTGAATATGATAAATGAAGTTTTCACAATAGTTAAGCAGAGTATAATAAATGTAACAGACTCTTATAAGTCATGAGTATGCATTGTGTTTCTCGTTTCTCATTTCAAAGTCACATCATACCACACTTTTCATATACAGTACAATGCATTCAACTTTTCACATTTCGTTCCGTTACAGCCTTATTCTATAATTGATTAAATACATTTTTACCCTTATCAATCAACACACAATACCCCGTAATGACAAAGCGAAAACCGTTTTTTAGAATGTTTTGCAAATATATTACAAAACTAAACAGAAATACCTTATTTACATAAGTATTCAGACACTTTGCTATGAGACTTAAAATTGTGCTCAGGTGCATCCTTTTTCCATTGATCATCCTTGAGATGTTTCTACAACTTGATTGGAGTCCACCTGTGGTGAATTCAATTGATTGGACATGATTTTGAAAGGCACACACCTGTCTATAAAGGTCCCACATTTGACAGTGCATGTCAGAGCAAAAACCAAGCCATGAGGTCGAAGGAATTGTCCGTAGAGCTCCGAGACAGGATTGTGTCGAGGCACAGATCTGGGGAAGTTTCAAAAAATGTCTGCAGCATTGAAGGTCCCCAAGAACACAGTGGCCTCCATCATTCTTAAATGGAAGAAGTTTGGAACAACCAAGACAATTCTTAGAGCTGGCCACCCAGCCAAACTTAACAATCGGGAGAGAAGGGCCTTGGTCTGGGAGGTGACCAATAACCCTTTGGTCACTCTGACAGAGCTCCAGAGTTCCTCTGTGGAGATGGGAGAACCTTCCAGAAGGACTACCATCTCTGCAGCACTCACCATTCAGGCCTTTATGGTAGAGCGGCCAGACGGAAGCCACTCCTCGGTAAAAGGCACATGACAGACCACTTGGAGTTTGCCAAAAGGCATCTAAAGGACTCCCAGACCTTGAGAAACAAGATTTTTTGGTCTGATGAAACTAAGATTGAACTCTTTGGCCTGAACGCCAAGCGTCACATCTGGAAGAAACCTGGCACAATCCCTATGGGGAAACATGGTGGTGGCAGCATCATGCTGTGGGGATGTTTTTCAGTGGCAGGGACTGGGAGACTAGTCAGGATCGAGGGAAAGATGAACGGAGCAAAGTATAGCGAGATCCTTGATGAAAACCTGCTCCAGAGTGCTCAGGACAGACTGGGGTGAAGGTTCACCTTCCAACAGGACAACGACCCTAAGCACACAGCCAAGACAACGCAGGAGTGTCCACAGGACAAGTTTCTGAATGTACTTGAGTGGCCGAGCCAGAGCCCGGACTTGAACCCGAACAAACATCTCTGGAGAAACCTGAAAAAAGCTGTGCAGCGGTGCTCCCCATCCAACTGGACATAGCTTGAGAGGATCTACAGAGAAGAATGGGAGAAACTCCCCAAATACTTACGTAAAAAAAAACTGTTTTCACTTTGTCATTATGGGGCATTGTTAATAATAAGCCAAGGCCATTATGGGTGGGCCATGATGCTATATAACTTTGAGCAAAATGCTAGGCAACCTGCGATGAGAATAGGGTTGTGAGTGAAGGATGTTGAACTATATACCAGAGTTCTTGGGGTTTCAGTATCACCGATTTCGCCCTCGCAAAATGGACTGAAGTCTGCTCGGATAAGCAGCTGTCATTTAAAGTGGTGCTATCTACTGACAGTTTGCAGGGCTCAGCAAAAATAGGATGGGATGTTTGTGTTATTAGAGAGGAGTAATCTACTCCCTGCTATCAATGTCTGTAGAGATGGACAACTTGGCTGTGTTCAGATTAAGGGCCACAGTCAATCATTGAATCAGGAGAGGGAGAGCACAACTTCAGAGTCCATAGTCACAGACTTGCTTTATTTGACTGTAGAAACAAAACACATACCCACATTCAGCATATCTACTATATTATCTACCAACCATGTCAGAGAAATGTTCTTCAAAGGCTACCATATAATTTTGAACAACACAATTGAAGAGCATTTATAAGAAAAAAACAACAATGCAGTGTAGACCGGTCCCCAGACAGAACCACAGATGTCTCAAGTGCAATGACCTTGGAGATATAATCAAGGGTAAACTGGTTGGCAGATTCTGTCTAATTCAATCAGCATCTTACAAGAAATCAAGGGCTCGCATTTCCCTCGCTGTTCAAGCAACCTCCGTTACCTCTGAAGCCAACATAAATAATACCAATAGTTGTATAAACACATGCGATTGTAGCATGTGATTTCTGTGATTGAATCTAGCTGTTACGTTGGCATCAAGAGATTCGGGAGACAGGCTCAGGAATGCGTAATATTTTTTTTATTAAGCCCCAAATTATGGTGTGCCGTGTAAAGGCACGGGGACGAAGACCGAACAAACACGTACACAAAACGAAGGGTTGAAACCCAAACAAAAGAGCAAGGATTACCTCAAATAAATACACACACGGACAATGATTAATACATTGGACGAGAGCACAAGGGCACGAAAGCCCAAAACACACAGCACAGGAACTCACACGCACCAACGGACATTGTAACAATAATCGGCAGCCCAATGGAAACCAAAGGGCACACATATACAAGTAGTAATCAGTGGGAATAGGGGACAGGTGTGCGTAATGAAAGTTCCGGAGGGATCCGTGACACCAGCCAAATTTGACCCATTAAAATAACCACATGGGACATATACGGAAATTGTGTAGTGTTTATAGTTGTTGGACAATCTGTTTGAAACATTCACCGTTCTCAAAAAACATAACCTATATGATATGTTAAAATGGTGCCTGCAAGCTAAAATACTGCTGATTCAATAATTGTCATTTGTGGGGGTTAATATAAATACATCAGACATGTATTTTACAGGAAAACTGAAAGTACAACAGGTTATTAATGCAGGTTAATATCTTGATCTCTAATTCAAACAAAGGAACAAAACAAATAAGGGCATGTGTACAGTGCATTCGGAAAGTATTCAGACCCCTTGACTTTTTCCACATTTTGTTATGTTACAGCCTTATTCTAAAATGTATTAAATTAATTATTTTCCTCATCAATCTACACACAATACCCTATAATGACAAAGCCAAAACAAGTTTTTAGAAATGTTTGATCAAAACAGAAATACCTTATTTACATAAGTATACATACCCTTTGCTATGAGACTCGAAACTGGACTGGTAAACTGAATTGATTGGACATGATTTGGAAAGGCACACACCCTTCTATTTAAGGTCCTTCAGTTGACAGTGCATGTCAGAGCAAAAACCAAGCCATGAGTTCAAAGGAATTGTCCGTATAGCTCAGAGAGAGGATTTTTGCAGCATTAATTAAAGGTCCACGAACACGCACAGTGGCCTCCATCATTCTTAAATGGAAGGAAAATGGAAAACGCAGACGACACCATTCTGTATAAATCTGGCCCTTCTTTGGACACTGTGTTAACAAACCTCCAAACAAGCTTCAATGCCATACAACACTCCTTCCGTGGCCTCCAACTGCTCTTAAATGCTAGTAAAACCAAATGCATGCCTTTCAACCGTTGGCTGCCCACACCCGCCTTCCCGACTAGAATCACTACTCTGGACGGTTCTGACCTAGAATACGTGGACAACTACAAATACCTAGCTGTCTGGTTAGACTGTAAACTCTCCTTCCAGACCCACATCAAACATCTCCAATCCAAAATCAAATCTAGAATCTATTTCGCAACAAAGCCTCCTTCACTCACGCCGCCAAACTTACCCTAGTAAAACTGACTATCCTACTGATCCTCGACCGATCCTTGATCTACAAAATAGCTTCCAATACTCTACTCAGCAAATTGGATGTAGTTTATCACAGTGCCATCCGTTTTGTTACCAAAGCGCCTTATACCACCCACCACTTCGACCTGTATGCTCTCGTTGGCTGGCCCTCGCTACATATTCGTCGCCAGACCCACTGGCGCCAGGTCATCTATAAGTCTATGCTAGGTAAAGCTCCTCCTTATCTCAGCTCACTGGTCACGATAACAACACCCACCCATAGCATGGGCTCCAGCAGGTATATCTCACTGGTCATCCCCAAAGCCAACACCACCTTTGGCCGCCTTTCCTTCCAGTTCTCTGCTGCCAGTGACTGGAACGAATTGCAAAAATCGCTGAAGCTGGAGACTCATATTTCCCTCACTAACTTTAAACATCAGCTATCTGAGCAGCTAACCGATCGCTGCAGCTGTACATAGTCCATAGGTAAATAGCCCACCCAATTTACCTACCTCATCCCCCATATTGTTTTTATTTCCTTTGCTGCTCTTTTGCACACCAGTATCACTACTTACCACCATCATCTGCTCATCATCATCTGCTCATCTATCACTCCAGTGTTAATCTGCTAAATTGTAATTACTTTGCTACTATGGCCTATTTATTGCCTTACCTCCTCACGCCATTTGCACACACTGTATATATACTTTTTTTACTATTGTGTTATTGACTGTACGCTTGTTTATTCCATGTGTAACTCTGTTGTTGTTTCACACTGCTTTGCTTTATCTTGGCCAGGTCGCAGTTGTAAATGAGAACTTGTTCTCAACTAGCTTACCTGGTTAAATAAATGTGAAATAAATATAATATATTTTTTAAATCCCAGACAGAACAGGAAAGACACAGTGTAGAGCTTGACCAGTATGACATATGCCCATCTGATAAGACATTTAACCGTTCATGCAGGGGAAGGTAACACATGCTAACAGCAGATATTGGCTCAGGTCTATGTTTGGTTTATGAGGTTGCCTTTATGATACAATCATTCCATGTTTTACAATTTCTGCAAGGGTTTTACCACTGATGTGCTCAAATAAAATCTTTATTTTACCTTCAACTCAGGCATTTGTAATGGCATAGGTCAACGGTGATAGTGAGTGAGCGAGCGAGTGAGAGAGCGAGGGACGTTTACTGATTCGGTCCCATTAAGTACCTGGTGGTATAATCAACAAACTTGTGTCTATCAATCTATATTTTCACATTACCAAAAAGATTTTGGTAAAAGTTAGAGGGATATTAGGACTCAAGGTTAAGGCGGTAAGGGACCTCAGACGTGGCTTAGGAACTTGAGCTGAATTCGTGATAGCAGTAGCTACTGAGTGGATGTAAGGACACAGATAATCATGCTGAGGCTTTCCATGCCCCTCACTTGAAAAATCTGTATTAGCTTTTCCCAAGGGAGAATTCCCAAACTAAAATTCCTCTGGGTTGGGAGGGAATATCTTAAAATTCAGCATTTTATGTATAAATTAATCTAACCACGAAGCTGTCTCCCGCGCCTTTCAATTAAATTGGGAAACGTTTCCCGCCCTCCTCAAAAATGAATTTTCAACAGAAGCCCAAATCTAATGGGGCACACAATAAACCCTCCTGCCATATGGCAGAACTGAGTAGCTGTGGATGTGGACCTGTTGAGCAGGAACTTGTGAGCCTAGCAGTGATGCAAGGCTCCTTTGAAGGATGACTGTCTGTTATATTAGGTTTGGGAAATTGTGAAGCACTTGACAGATCCCCTTGATCTTCATTGACTTTCATCAAAGGTTGTGGACTGCATAGGAAGATTGGAGGGATTACTTCAGAGTGTTTGTAGGCTTTGGTGTTAAATTAGACATGGCTTAGAACACAGAGAGCCTTCCTACCATTTAAAGCTACACTTGTTTGGATATCTAGGAGGCAGGCTGCTGCTGCTGGGGCAAGGGCTCTGTGGATGAACTTTCCTGTGTACGCATGAACTGAGATCATTATGGTTCCCTATAGAGCATGCACTGCTCTCCTCATATACACAACCAAAAGACGATGAGTGTAATCAGATGGAGGCTAAAGAAGTCAATTTGGGATTGAATTTGACAGAGTATTGAATAACAAAACACATTCCCCACGGATGTCCTTTGGGTGGTGGACCATTCTTGATACACACGGGAAGCTGTTGAGTGTGAAAAACCCATCAACTTTGCAGTTCTTGACACAAACCAGTGTGCCTGGCACCTAGTACCATACCCCGTTCAAAGGCACTTAAATATTTTGTCTTGCTCATTCACCCTCTGAATGACACACATACACAATCCATGTCTCAATTGTCTCAAGGCTTAATAATCCTTCTTTAACCTGTCTCCTCCCCTTCATCTACACTGATTTTGAAATGGATTTATCAAGTGACATCAATAAGAGATCATGGCTTTCAACTGGATTCACCTCGTCAGTCTGTCATGGAAAGAGCAGAACAATGGACTATTACATTTCGTTTTTTGCCATTATGATCTTTAAGCCTTGACATTACACCATTGAACACTGGAGCTGAGGACAGGGTTGTCCTACAAGCATTTTTTTTAAAGGCATACTAGGTATTTCCTACTATACCCCCAGAACTATTGACAGGTGTGTTGTTTTGATGCTCTAAATAAATAAATGTTCATTATCTTTCCTCAGAAAATTCTATCAGAGGCGTATCGATAAAAATGCTGTTGTGCTCAAGAATGAGTAATGTTGTTTCCTCACAAAGCATAAATACAGTATTGATTACCCATCTCCAGAGTTTTGGCTGTCATTTTTCTCTCTGGACACAGTGGGACTACTACTGGACAGTAATCACTCGGCACTCCACTGGCACTAATGTCAGTCATTAAGGCTATACCGAAATAACAAACAAAATATGCTACTCCATAAATCACACGCAGTCACTTCCAGCAGATCCAGCTGTCTCGCCGAAAATATTTACCAAGTAGTGCATGGAATGGTTGACTTCACTCTCATTTGCTGGCCTGAGGACGAGGTCAGAGGATAGTTTTTTGATGTATCAACTTTTGGGATGCCGCGTATCACATTTCTACTAAGTCTAGTCTGTTTTGGAGTGCTAATTCACTAATTTGCCACAAACCAAAAGTGCCCTTGTCACGCAGACAACAAGATTATACAAATAAAGGCCCATGAGTTCGATCACTGTTAATAGGGTCTTGAGGCTCTCTTTGAATGGGTGATTTAAAAGGGGGCTTAGTCTTGTAATGACTCCTGCATTTCCCAAAAAGAAACACATTTGTAAATAGAAAGTATAAATTGGGTCTGGCTGTGTCATTGTTGAAGCCAACTGGGAGCAGCCTCGCTCTGTCAGGGAACCTAGTCTGAGGAAGAATGAGATGCAAGTTTAACATGAATATCTAATGTAGCCTACATTGGGGCTGAGGAACTGCAGTTACGCAGACATTGAGGTTCCGATTATAGAAATAGAACTACTGAATTCTGAGCTGCCTGCTTTTACTTCCTGGTATGGGACATTCAATATGGTCGCTGGTCCACCCTTCATGGAACATGGACTTGAATCTATTAATTCTATCTCTATGGTTTTGATTAGTAACCAGACAGACCAGAGAGGGAAAAGTATAGAGAGGGGAAAACAATGGTTAGTCATCCTGTACCTATCCAGGGAGTTGTATCCAATACAGATCTGTGCTGCTCTGACTGACGCTGGCAGCCACTATGACAGAACGGCACAAACATCTCACATTTAATGATGTCATATCTGCCATCTGGTGGCACGTACGAAGTGTCATGGTCCCGCATACTGTAAACACTGATGTTGTTAAATCCGTTATTACTGGAGGCCTACAGTACACGACACCATTTCACTTCTTCATGACTGTTGTGATGGTGGCGGGGGTGGTGATGCAATGTGATGAAATCTCATAAACTGTGTTTTCGATGTGGTATCAGCTAGCTGGACAGCTTGTGAGTCAAATTACTATGACCATCATTCCCCCTGGCCAAATGGGCATGTGGTCCATTTGTGCCCACTTAGCCTTTCTGCTAATCTTTTTGTTACTTTACTCATTGATGCAATTTTCGGTTGTATGTTTCCAAACTAAAGTAGATTACAGAAGATTAAAGAATCAAGCCCAAATTATGCTGGGGGTAATCACAAGGATTTTGTCCTTGGAAGACTAGAGTAGATTTGGACGAATATGACACTTGGAGTACAAGCTCTTCTGTGTGTTAAAAGAGAACTTAATAACCATTACATAACAATGTTAATTGAAAATCCAAATGACCAGCTATATATAGGACTTTGTCAAAGACATGCATCATTCAGTATCAATTACATGATTTTAGTTCTTACTAATTAATCTTAAATCAGAAGTATGACATTTGCATACATTTTTATTCATATTACTGCCTATCAGGCTTTCCTATTTTACCATACATAATTGATCTTATCATAGGGATTTTTTGCATTCCTTTGTTACAGCCTTCAGTATAGGTTTTGCTTTTAAAGGATATTGTTGGCCTCTTATGTGCATATCTGGAGTGAGGCGCTCTTTGCTGCTCTATGTGCAAGCTATTTGAAACAGTAAAATGGACATGTATCTGGCCAGGAAAGTGGGGATTACCATATATCTATTCAATTAATCATGCCCATGATACTGTATGTGTTATGATCTGATGTCATTATGACATGTTATTTTATTAAATCCCTTTGTATAGCTCTCTGAATACATTTTTGATACGTGGGAATAAGAGCTGCGAGGGGAGAAGAAAAGAAGGAGAGAATGATGAGAATAATAGCCTTTATAGAGAAGAGTAAACCAGAAAGAACCTAATTAGTCGTTGTTCTCGCTGCACCTGTATCCAATTCTCTCCGACAGTAGCGAATTCATCTCTCTTCTCTTTACCTACTTCAAAAGACTTTGCACTTTATTCTAACCAACTGAAATCACATTGTTTGTGTGCTGCTGTTTTGAGTTGTAAGATAGTGTCTGCAGGGTTTTATCATCCCCGACTGAGACAGAATTGCCTTCACAATAAAATAAATGGATGATTCAATGTATACAATACCCCAACTAAAGCATTCCCAGAGCCAGGCGCTCCATCTTCCATAGAGGGAGAATAACCTGGCGTCCATAGTGAGTGAGTGGCGTGCAGACTTGATATGGTTTTTTGGTAAGTTGTAATTTCATTGCACTCATTAGATATGCAGATACAGTAGCTCTATATTATGTGAGAGCTATCAACAGGTTTGTCATATCCAGTGGTGCATTTGAATTCCCTTATATTGGTTCTATTCCATGTGTGGTATCTACAGTTGTCATGCCCTGACCTTAGAGATATTTTTTATTTCTCTATTTGGTTAGGTCAGGGTGTGATTAGGGTGGGCATTCTAGGTTTTCTGTTTCTATGCTGGTGTGTTTGATTCCCAATCGGAGGCAGCTGTCTATCGTTGTCTCTGATTGGGATTCAGATATAAGTTGTCAGTTTCCTTTTGGGTTTTTGTGGGATCTTGTCTTTGTTTGTTGCTTTATGCACGACTAGCTTTACGTTCGGTTTGTGTTCATTGGTTTTTCCCGGTGTTACATTTTCAAATAAAGCGATAATGTACGCCTACCACGCTGCACCTTGGTCCGGTCATTTATCATCCGACGACGAGTGTAACAACAGTGCCTTCAGAAAATATTCACTCCCGTTGACTTTTTCCACAGCTTGAATGTCAAATTAATTACATTTAGATGTGGCATTGGCCTACACACAATACCCCATAATGTGAAAGTGGAATTATATTTCCAGATTTTTTTTTTACAAATAAATAAATTGAAATGTCAAAGTCTTGAGTCAATAAGTATTCAAACCCTTTGTTATGGCAAACCTAAATAAGTTCAGGAGTAAAAATGTGCTAAACAAGACCCATAATAAGTTGCATGGACTCACTATGTGTGCAATAATAGTGTTTAACATGATTTTTGAATGACTACCTCATCTCTGTACCCCACTCATACAATTATGTATCTCAGTCTGCTGTCCCTCCCCACTTGCTTCAAGATGGCCACCATTGTTCCTGTACCCAAGAAAGCAAAGGTAACTGAACTAAATGACTATTGCCCATAACACTCCCTTCTGTCATCATGAAGTGCTTTGAGAGGCTATTTAATATCACCTATCACGCTATTTAATATCACCATAATATCACCTCCACCTTACCTGACACCCTAGACCCACTTCAATTTGCATAACGCCCCAATAGATCAACAGACGATGCAATCGCCATTGCACTGCACACTGCCCTACCCCATCTGGACAAGAGGAATACCTATGTAAGAATGCTGTTTATTGACTACAGCTCAGCCTTCAACACCATAGTACCGTCGAAGCTCATTAAGCTCGGTGCACAGGGTCTGAACCCTGCCCTCTGCAACTGGGTCCTGGACTTCCTGACGGAACGCCCCCAGGTGACCAAGGTAAGAAACAACACCTCCACTACACTGAACCTCAACACAGAGGCCCCATAAGGGTGCATGCTCAGCCCCCACCCTGTACTCCCTGTTCACCCATGACTGCGTGGCCATGCAGATGACACAACAGTAGTAGTAGCTGATTACCAACAATGACGAGACAGCCTACAGAGAAGAGGTGAAGGCTCTGGTGGAGTGGTGCCTGGAAAATAACATCTCCCTCAATGTCAACAAAACGAAGGAGCTGATTGTGGACTTCAGGAGACAGCAGAGGGAGCACGTTACAATCCACATTGACGGGACCGCAGTGGAGAAGATGGAAAGCTTCAAATCCCTCGGCATACATATCACTGACAATCTGAAATGGTCCACCCGCACAGACAGTGTGGTGAAGAAAGCGCAACGGTGCCTCTTCAACGTCAGTAGGCTAAAGAAATTCGGGCAAATGTTTTGGGCAAATCCAACACAACACATCTCTGAGTACCATTCTTCATATTTTTAAGTAGGATGGTGGCTGCATCATATTACGGATATGCTTGTCATCGATAAGGACAAGGGAGTTTTTTGGAATAAAAATAAATGAAATTGAGGGAAACCTGGTTCAGTCTGCTTTCCAACAGACACTGGGAGATAAATTCACCTTTCAGCAGGACAATAACCTAAAATCCATGGCCAAATATACACTGGAGTTGCTTATCAAGATGACATTGAATGTTCCTGAGTGGCTTAGTTACAGTTTCCACTTAAATCGGCTTGAAAATCTATTGCAAGACTTCAAAATCGCTGTCTAGCAATGATCAACAACCAAGTTGACAGAGCTTGAAGAATTTTTTTAATAATAATGTGCAAATATTGTACAATCCAGGTGTGCCAAGCTCTTCAAGACAAAGACTCACACCTGTACTTTCTGCCAAAGGTGATTCTAACATGTATTGACTCAGGGGGGTGAATACTTATGTGAATATGATATTTATGTATTTCATTTTCACTAAATTTGCAAAAAAAAAAAAAAAATGTTTTCACTTTGACATTATTAAGGTGTATTGTGTCTAGATGTGTGAAAAATAAAGTATGGAATCCATTTTGAATTGTAGAATAGGAGTATAAATACTTTCTGAAGCCACATGCTGTTTAAATGACTGTTTTGCTATACATAGAAATATGCGCTGCAATATGTTTTTTCTATCCTACACTGTTTTAGTGATCAACACACTATGTCTCTGTACTTTTGCTGTCAAAGTACAACATACTCTGAGGATGAAGCTATGGGGCTGCAGGAAGAACAGCTGCAATGGGCTGCACTATTAGGGGTTTAGATGTTATTTGAGAAACTTAAAATTCCTACTGATCAAGCTCCTTCATTAGGACACCCTGGCCCTGTGTCTTAGTTGTGATGATTGTTGATTGAATTCTTGAAGGGATCATATACACCAAAAACATTTATGCTCTCACTGTACTGTAAGTCACTTTGGATAAAAGTGTTTGCTTTAGTAGTAGACTATTACATTCTATTGAATGGGAGAAGTGGCCAAGGCGAAGACAGACCCATGATTTGCAACCAGGCAGACTGAGTGCTAGTGCTGCTGCCACAAATGTTTAATTAAACCCATTTTACAGTGAAGGGAGAAAGGGATGGAAATTTGACTAAAAGCCACTTGCGATCTAGAACAAATCCAGAATAGGTCAGCACAATTCAGGATGTCCTTGTGACATATTTCAAGGCCACTTGATTGTAGGGTTGCATCTCTCTTCAATGCACCAAAGCATATGAGCCAAATTGGGAAGTGCCATGCAGAGCGCAAGCCCTTCAAAATATAAACACCATGATATGATGTGTTTTCTATGGCATAACACTTTGCTCCTGTCGTAAAATCCCCTGCTTTGCGTTAAGGCTGATTAGTTTGAGTGGTGATTCAGCAAGCCTCTTGCCATTTTGGTGGTAGCCCCACACCACCCTTTCCCTAAACCCTGACAGTTTGTTCTCTAAGGAAAGAGGGATGGATGAAGGGAGAGAGGGGAGGGCAAACCTCTGTCTGCTGAAGAGACACATACCTAGCTCAGTGAGGGCTGTAAGCCTCTTTCAGGTTCTCTGGCATATCAAATCTCATTTCAATTTTATTCGTCACATGCCTCGTGAACAACAGGTGTAGACTAACAGTGAAATGCTTACTTACTTTCCAGCAATGCAGAGAGAAAGAAAATAGAGAAATAATAGAAAAGTAAAACATGTAATAATAAATACACAATGAGTAACGATAACTTGGCTGTATACACAGGGTACCAGTACAGAGTCGATGTGCATGGGTACGAGGTAATTGAGGTAAATATGTACATATAACGAAGAATAAGTGACTGATAAAAACAGTAGCGGCAGTGTACGTGTCGAAACAGTTTGTGCAAAAAGTCCATGTAGTTATTACAAATAGTCCATGTAGTTATTACAAAAAGTCCATGTAGTTATTACAAATAGTCCATGTAGTTATTACAAAAAGTCCATGTAGTTATTACAAAAAGTCCATGTAGTTATTACAAATAGTCCATGTAATTATTACAAATAGTCCATGTAGTTATTACAAAAAGTCCATGTAGTTATTACAAAAAGTCCATGTAGTTAATACAAAAAGTCCATGTAGTTAATACAAAAAGTCCATGTAGTTATTACAAATAGTCCATGTAGTTATTTGGTTAACCATTTAACTAACTATTTAGCAGTCTTTTGGCTTGGGGGTAGAAGATGTTCAGGGTTCTGTTGGTTCCAGACTTGGTGCATTGGTAGCACTTGCCTTATGATAGCAGAGAGAACAGTCTAATGACTTGGGTGGCTGGAGTCTTTGAAATGTTTAGGTTCTCTCTCTGACATCGCCTAGTATAGAGGTCCTGAAAGCTCGGTCTCAGAGATGTACTGGGCCGTACGTACTACCCTCTGCAGCGCCTTTCGGTTGGATGCAAAGCAGTTGCGATACCAAGCGGTGATGCAGCCAGTCAAGATGCTGGCAATGGTGATGTTATAAAACTTTTTGAGGATCTGATGCCCATGCAAAATATTTTTGTGCCTCCTGAGTGAAGAGAGGTATTGTTGTGCCCTCTTCACGACTGTGTATGTTGTGTGTGGACCATGTTAAGTCCTTAGTGATGTGGACACAGAGGAACTTGAAGCTCTCAACCCGCTCCACTACAGCCCATCCATTTCCTGTAGTCCAAGATCAGCTTTTTTGTCTTGCTGACGTTGAGGGAGAGGTTGTTGTCCTGGTACCACACTGCCAGGTCTCTGACCTCCTCCCTATAGGCTGTCTCATTGGCTGCCCACTGGCTGCCTGATCGCAAACATGAACGTGTGTGTGAGATAAGTCATGCTCCTCAGTGATTATGTCACAACTATTGCCTCTTTCCCTGCTGCTTTTGGATGCCTCTTTCCCTGCTGCTTTTGGATGCCTCTTTCCCTGCTGCTTTTGGATGCCTCTTTCCCTGCTGCTTTTGGATGCCTCTTTCCCTGCTGCTTTTGGATGCCTCTTTCCCTGCTGCTTTTGGATGCCTCTTTCCCTGCTGCTTTTGGATGCCTCTTTCCCTGCTGCTTTTGGATGCCTCTTTCCCTGCTGCTTTTGGATGCCTCTTTCCCTGCTGCTTTTAGATGCTGCTACCTCTATTTTGTGCCAGGAACAGTTTTCTCCTCTTTTTTAGGAGAGTTAATTGCCAGACAATAAAAGAAGGGGCACAGAGACGGTCACGATAGCTCCAATGCCAGTACATCTCACCATCACAATACGCCCACATTCAAATGATATGTTGTGAGAAAGCTTCAGCACTAGGGCTCACATTGTCAATGCTTTATCCGCAGTCGACTTGGAATGCTTCTCCACCTGCCCGTGTTTAGAAAGCCCATCATTTAGCCAGATAGCTCATTTATGAGTCACTCAGAGGGCGTTAATAGTTTAAGAACATCCAACCCACACTCTTCTCTCTCTCCACGTCTCAGCCAGCCAGCCTGTTTCTCTGGCCAGTCAATTAACCCCATGCTACAAGTGGAAGTGGGTTCTATGCGTTCCTTTGTTTACGAGCGAACTCCGAGTGGCTCTCCATCTCCTACTGCAGTGGCTGGAAGGACACTGAGGTCAGGCACGCCCAACCGTTTGGCTTGCAGTGCTCCCCAGCGCCCCAATCTTTATTCACAGCTAAAGCTAAGCACATTACTCACCAAGATAACACTCCTGTACTCTATCAGTGGGGGGCACCGGAAGTGCTCGCTGGATAATCACCTTCATTTTAAAACCATCCAAGTGAAATATATTTTTTAAAAAGCTTCCATTTCAAATCTCACTCAGTAGTGAAAGAACTGTATCTACATTTTTTTTATAATGCCTGCAATATGCTTTTGGTATCTCTGAAGCTGGAGGTTTTAGTATTTGTTATGTTTGTTAAATGTTTGGACAAAACTGATTTCGACTATACTGTTCAATGACAAATACAACGTATATTCATTCAAATAAATTAACAGGGCATATTTAATATATAAATCATTAATAAGGCACAACAAATAGATCACAATTGCCAAATGCAGTTGCTTCAGAACTGGTTGTCAGCCTATTACAGATCCGTAGGATACATTTGGTTTGATATGTACTGTCTTACAGTAACATATGTGCTACACTGATGTCGTGGCGAAAGTAGAAGATTTTTGTGTTGTTACACTGGAAGCATAACTTTTTACGGGTGTGAGCAGAGCACCAGGCACTTCATCATGTGTTCTCAGACATGAGCCACAAGTTGAATTCTTGAAAATAGAACTAGAGCTACAATTTTAAGCTTAGCTCCGTGACCCTCTTGCAGGGCTGCACTGCTTACGGACAGTTTTGGGAGCATCTCACGCCCGGCAAAAGTTACATGTCCAGTGTAGCAGGCCTGTAAGCAATGAAGCTAGTTGGAGGCCCTACATTGTCACTGGTGAGCTTGCATTATAGCAATGACAGTTAAAGCTGCAACATGACTGCCTTTACTCATTTATCTAAGAGAATAAATACCAAGCTAGAGGAGAAGTTACCGAGAGATGAGATTATTATTGTTCATATATTGTCTAAGCCTCAAAATATCCGCCAGTACAGCCAACAGAACATCTCAGATCAAATGCTTATTTAAATATTGCAGCTACAGAAACCGAAAAAAATGTGCTCATTATAATCAAAGGGAACATTTTGCTGAGTGTGACATGTGCCATAGATATTGTAGCGACTGCCATGTTTAATCTTGTCTGGAGTCTGTGGCTATTACACAAAGAAAAACAACCAAAATATTGATTATCTCGACACAATTTCCTAGACAGAGAGCCAAAGAGTTAAGTGGAAGAGCACCCAGTGTGAAATACTTTGCTAATTAGCCCACTGCGGTGCTATTGGGCTCCTATTCTCTGTGGCACCAATCTGCCAGAACTGAGCTGATTCAATGCCCGCAGGACTGTAGATGAAGGGTGGGCATTGTCCCTGCACGCTATACTGTAGCTAGCTACTTCTGTCTTTGACAATCACTCTCTCTCACACTCTCTCTCTCTTCTCACTGTCTTTGACAATAACTCTCTCTCTCTTCTCGCTGTCTGTCTCTCTCTCTCTCCCCCACCCCGCTTCTCTTTCTCTCCTTCTGTCTCTCCCTATCTCTCTCTTACCCTGCCTCCTCTCTCTCTCTCGCTCAGTCTCTCTCTCTCCAACGCCGACATCCTCTCCCATTAGATTAGCGGCAGCTGGATCTGCCTCTCTCGTCCTCTCCTACCTTATAATTGCCCAGCGGGGGGTGATTGACATCTGAATCGAACGTGTCAGAAAACTCTGAATATTAATCTGGGGTGTAGGTGAGTGCTTGTAGGTGTCTTCTCATGTCACCTGCTAACTTTCATTACCCAAAATCATTCCAGAACCCTACCCTTTTGATCCCTCCAGGAATTATAAACAGCCTGTCATGTTTCATGAGATATATTGCGAATATTCCTCTCTTGCTCCAGTCGTTTGAGGGATGTTTGAGAACCAAAGAAGCAATTTGGTGAGACTATAAACTACATTTTGCTCCTGTCTACTGGAGATGTCAGCTGCTCAAAAGGCCTGGTTTCAATATTTAAAATATTTAGCACTAATGCGATGTAAGCTGACCATTTTGGATAGACTTCACTTGTTTATGTCGAGACTATTACTTTGACATGACTCATTAAGACTCACTGAACATTTTCTAAACAATGAAATACCCATACTCAATAAATTAGAATGGTCAAACTCTATACTGGAACTCTACTGGTCTAGCTGTTTGCCAGTTTGTTTTGGTTTCAGCCAACTCCTCACCATGTTGTTGTCTTGCAAAGCAATTTGGCTACAGCAGAAACAACCAGGCTTCTGCAGTAGCCATGTAAATAAGTATGGAGGGACTGCTATATTAAGTCTATAAAGTAGCTTAGTATACATGCAATCATCCACTTCAGACAGGAAGACCTGAAAAGTGGAAGATATTACATGAGATGTGGGCAGCAGTTATGTTGATATGACGTGTGCATGGAGTATTGCACACATAACAACCATGCTGAATAGAAGTGCCACTATAGAGTAAGTTAATGAGGTCTGAGTCCTATGGATTGAACCTTAATGACACCAACACACAGTACGAAATATGAGACATGCTCACACTATAATATGTGCCACAGCCCTCAGATAGAAACAAGGATGAAGTTAAAGGTGATTTTGTTTGTCTCTATTGTAAAAATATACCCAATGGGACTTTCCTCTTGTCTTGTCTGTTTGTGGGAAGGCTATTTCCCAAGCTGTGAGTACGTGAACTAAGTGTTTTGTTTACCGCTCAAACCTATCTCAATGGATTTAACAATATTGATTGTTCTCAGTGGCTGTAAAAAACACACAACGGAATGCTGTTGACTAGACGTCGAATTAAAGAGTAGGCCTATAAACCGCCAATGCCCGTGTATTTTCTTTTGTAAATTAATCTCTGGAACTGCAAAATTCGTTTTGGGGGTAAACAGCCAACAGGCAGAGGCTATGATGATCTAATGCACCCTAAATCAGAGGTTGACATTTGTCCGTGAAGTCGACAGGCTGCTGTCTGTGGGGCTGAGCGCCGATGCAGCAAAGATGACAGTTGGCAAAGCTAATCCTCTGAAAAATGTTGGTCGATTGCTTTTTTTAAACTTTAGCATTCTCTTCCTCCTCCTTCCCCAACGACTTAAACACCTAGGTCCGATTTAACATGTACATTTCAAATCTAGAACATTCCGAATAAAAATGCTGTCGGACATTAAGGAATAGCCCTGTTTTTTGCCCAGAGTTTAAATTTCTGTGATATGCCAGATGTGAGACGAGAATTATTCTTTGAGATCATGGAATTGTTTGGACAGGCTGAGGGAGTCAACGGGAGCTGAGCCACCGAGCCAGAATATGCTTGCAGAGCTACTTCTTTGGTTTCGAGGCATCAACTGGTGACGGTGGATGGCATTATTTACTGGTTACCCGTCAGTACACAAACATGACAACATCTTTATTTATTATGTTCCCTCAACACCTGCAAAGCTAGGGAGGGGAATTGTTGTTTGTCTAGTCAGGTGAGTAAATAAACACAGAATTTAAAGGCAAATAAGTGAGGATTTAATCTTGATTGTATATCTTTATTGCAATCCATTTCACATGGAAATAATAAATGGATATAGTATTGTGTTGGAGAGGAGATGTGGCTGTGCTGCTATAGTAGGGAAGAGATATAAAATACAAAGACATTGCAGTTCTGTAATTTTGTTCATAATGTCTGTACATTATATTCTTCGGGAAGGGTAAGTATCACCTCTTTCCCCTTGTTGTGGGTCATCAGTATGTTTGCAGTATCAGTTAGAGCACAAGGACAAACCAAATAGATGTGTTTTAAATAAAAATCAAAAAATCAAGGAAATATGAATTTATACAACATACAATATGTTTGGGGGGCAAATTCAAAGGATGAATTAGTGTACGACCCAGCTAATGAATAGATGGATTAGTCAGTGAACCCGATGTACAACCTTCTCATTCTATTTGATAAAGCTAGGGAACTGTACACAACATCTGCAATCATATTCTATTATAGCACTTTTCCAAGTAGTTGGTTTGATCTCCTGCTCTATGGTATTCAGCTAGTATTTCCTGCACTATGAATGCTGTCTTCTGCCAATGCCATTTATCTGTTTGGCTGAATTGCACTCCTATATACGGATGTGAATTCTCTTCTGTATACACAAAAGCAGTCGTGTATTTCTTTTGACGTCTAGCTTTCCTGCTGGAGTGCATTATTTCCCAGCACCAGACAACTGACTGTAAACAAGAGAGCTCAACTCCAAAGCTCGTCTTTAAAGTGAAGTAGTAAAGATCTAGCCTGTTTTATTTCAAAATAATAATAATTTAACCAGTCAAGTCAGTTAAGAGCAAATTCTTATTTAGAATGATGGCCTACCCCTGGCAAACCTGGGCCAATTGTGTACCGCTTATGGGACTCCCATTCACAGCCAGATGTGATACAGCCTTGATTTTTCAAAGTGAAGTAAGTCAGTTATGAACAAATTCTTATTTACAATGACAGCCTAGGAACAGTGGGGTAACTGCCTTTTTCAGGTACAGAACGACAGATTTTTTACCTTGTCAGCTCAGGGATTTGATCTAGCAACCTTGCACTTACTGGCCCAATGCTCTAACCACTAGACTACCTGCCAGCCCACTTCTTTGAAATGAAGTAGTACAGATCTAGCCTGTCTTTAAAGTGAAGTAGCAAAGATCTAGCCTGTCTTTAAAGTGAAGCCGCAAGATCTAGCCTGCCTTTAAAGCAAAGCAGCAAAGCACCAGTGCTTTGAGTCTCGAGGCAAGACTTTCTTAGGCTGTCTCGCACTATAGCACTGCATCACACTGCATCACACGTCACATGCAGTCTGCCGCACTGTGTTTTCCCTTCACAAACACCAAGAAGTAGGCTAAGGCCTTGAGAAGTCCCCCAAGTTACTTATCTTAGCAGTATAGTTGATGATGAGCCTCCCCCTTCCTGGAATGACTAAAGTTTTAATGTCACACTGCTGTCTTGCAACCTGCAGTGTGTTTGAGAATAGTTGCACAGATATTGTTTTTCTACAAAGCAGCAGCACATCCTACAGAGTACATGTCGCAAAGAAACTAGATTATAAATCACTTGAGTCTTTGGGAATGCATTATTTAAAAGCACATTTCTCTCACGGGTTTGCTCATTAACAAGGGTTCTAGTTCTTTAAAAAAAAGATTGAATTCTCATGTTCATTTGTAATATATTCAATGTGTATTATTAATAAACTAACCAGTCTCTTTTTTATTTGCATAGAAGAGACTATTATCTGCATAAAAAAAGAGTTGGCGAATCAGCTCCATTGGAACACTATGTTCTTTCAATAGACTGAACAGACCCCTCGTGTCCTAGAGTGACCCCCAGCGCCACCCCGACTTCCATTCAACAACCAGCTAATTTTCCACACGCCCCAGGCACCTTCCATCTCCTCTGTCTAATCTGGACTGCCCCTGGGTGGTCTTTTCTTGCCCCAGTTAATGCTCACACGTCCTCCTCTCCCCTCCGTCTGGGCTGCAGTAGAGCACAGCAGAGCAGGCTGCCTCTGAAGATTTCAGACACAGTCAGTAGCCCCATTTAGGTGCTCGCTAGCTGGAACACATTTCAATTTGCCTGCTTCCGGGTGCTCATGTTCATCAAGATTTCATGGAGGACGCAAACAATTAGCCGCAAACAACCCTAGGGGACAACCTAGCACCCCACTGATAGTAAGCAAACATTAAGAGTGGAATACACTTACAGTCATATTAATAACCACTCTCTCTACCAAACTATTTATAGTCCTTTCCCCCCTCATTGAAAGCAAACATGCTCATCTTGAGCCTGCATCTCTTTGAAGTGTAAGAGGTGGATCCACTCGAGGTGGAATATTTACGGCCATGTAGTTTAAATCTAGTTAAGTATCCATAAATGATCTCCCAAGTACCCAAACAACTGGACATTAGAAGAAAAAAAGAAACCATCGGCATCCATTTTGATGTTATGGCATATATGCGTGTTAGTTACTGCAAATTCAGTAATCCGGTGCATAGACTTCTGAAAGCCTCTGCCCTCTCCTTCCCCCTGATGTTGGCTCTGTCTGTCCCCTCTATTGACGGCTCATCATGGAGTCTGTTTGTTCCTCAGCAGTGTTTGATGCAGGGGCATTGTTAATGACATGCTTGGCCTTTCTGCTATGACACAGCAGCATTCGTGCTTGCACAGAGGATATGGTAATGAAATTGTATGTTTATGTGCACATACATATTTTTGTTCAAAGAAAGACAAATGCCTGAGCTCTGAGCACAAAAGCGTATGAAAAATAGGTCATTTCCACAACTTCTCGAAGTGTCCGTGGCGCTACTTTGCCCTCCAGTGGTGCAAAAGCAAGCTGCAAGTACAGATTTAATTTTAATATCCTGCAGGCTGTTGACACTTTCTGTCTAAGACTGAAATAATACATTGTCTTGATTTCAGTGGTCAAATAGGATGTGTCGGCACTCATATTGAAAAATAACTGGTATGTGTATTAATGTATGGTGGGCCTAATTGGCAAAGTATTCTTAGTAAAGAAATTCCGAAAACCATAATGTATAGGTTCTCCAAGATAAAAGTTACTGTTGTTGCAACTATTTTGACCCCTATCTAGCTCACATTCTATGCAGGTGGTGTGGTAAACAACCGGTCCCTTTAGGATGACCACAGAATATGTAGATAAGCAAATGCCAAGGAATTGGGAGAATTGATATTTACCTTATTTTATGTTTCACAACTCAAATAGTCAAGAGCGGATTATTTTATGGAATACTTTCCACTTCACAAAAGAACACCCTATGATAGCACAAACACATGAAAAGCTAAAGATAAATGATAACAATAATAAAAAATGGGTTTTAATGACAGATGCTGTCTACTCCATTATAACAAAATGTATTGCTTATTGTCCATCTAACTGAGATGAGTTTATTTTCGCCTGAATTGAAATTATGCCCGAAGCTTGAGGTCCCGACCAGTTCCAATATTAGCATGTAAATCTTGATAGGGCAAAAAAATATAAATAATTTATAAGCATGCCAGCAAAGCCACTACACAACACAACACAACACAAAATAATACATGAATTGGACTATAACCATGACAAACGGTGCCCACAAACTGTTAGGGCCTACATAAAGCTGTCCCAACAGCAGTTACACCTGGCTATCAGCGGAGTTTTGTCTGGCAGCAGAACAGTTCAATCAGCCTCATTTACTGCCTTGGAAAAAAACATAGCTGATATGGCTGACTTGCTTAAACAAATGTCGTTTCACTGATCATTGAGATGTACAAACTATGGCATAAGGGGACGACGAGTGGATAAGAGGCAATCCATAATTTTGATTAAGACATTCACGAGTTAGCTAGCACGGATGGAGTCAGTATAACTATTTATTCAGCACTTTTGAAATGTACTGCGACAGAATTCAGAACATGGGCTGTTCTCCCTGTACACCAAGTCAGAACTGTAGGATAAATAAAGGGGGCATATAAGCAGACAATGTAAGCTTTTCCAATATTCAATGATTACATTTCTCTAAAACAGGCTATAGGCTACTTGTGCGCCACCAAGTCAGAACAGTAGGCTAAGTTATACGGGGGAAACTGCTCGGCATCTGACCGTAAGGCTCTACAGAGGGTAGTGCGTACGGCCCAGTACATCACTGGGGTCAAGCTTCCTGACATCCAGGACCTATATACTAGGGGGTGTCAGAGGAAGGCCCCAAAAATTAACTCTGTATATAGCCTTGTTATATAGCCTCTACTTCCTGAACTGCATTGTTGGTTAAGGGCTTGTAAGTAAGCATTTCAAGGCGCATGTGACAAATACAATTTTATTTTATTTGAAAGGGAATAAATTATTAGAGTGAGGCACATGGGCTACTAACAGCTAACTACACAACATACACTTAGTATTATTTTCTTAGCTACAGTATACATATCTCCCTGGCGTATTACATAATTTATGCAGCAGCTTATAAGATATATTTGGACTCACCTTGTTGTGCTGTGCTCACTTGACCAGGAAGGTGGTGCAGTGGTACTTGTGGGCAAATTTTGTCATCAAAGTCTGGCATTCTCTGGATTCATGGTGCTTTCAAGACAACTGGGAACTCTGAAAACAAGGTTGAATCATGACGTCAGTGATCTTCTGGTCGGAGCTCTAGAAAGAGGCCGAGTTCCCGACTTGGAATTCCGAGTTGGATGACCGTTCTAACATATTTTCCCAGTCGGCGCTCATTTTTTCCAGAGTTCCCAGTTGTCTTGAACGCGGCAGAAGTCATGCTGGATTGACAGCATGGCCAATGTTGAATGTTTATCCTTTTAAGCTTGGAAAGTAGACCCTTAAGCCCAGACTTGGACCACATATCCACTCCACTGAATAGCAGACTAGTGATTGCTTTGCAATGCTTGCAGTTAGCCACTGCTTCCTCCAAACCACTCATTGTTGAATTTGCAATTTACAACTTGTTGTGAAATGTTTATGTCCAATGGCCGATGAGCATCGATACGTTTTATCTGTCATTTCTCTTCATATGACAAGGATTGAAAAGGATTTTCCAGTAGATTGTTGACTTGATTCATGATGATGACTGCTAGCTTGCTAGCTAAGATTTTGAAAGTACGATGTTGAGATGATCAGTCCAATCAAAGCTACTGTAGATATAACGTAATTTTATCTGTGGCCAATGACCTTGAGCCTTCTTGAATGGGCACTTCTAAAGTAATTCTATGGCAGTACCCAAGGGGCTTGAACTTTCAAGCTCTCCCCGTAGATTTTGCGGTGACGCAGTGTCCCCATTCGTGACAGAACACTGAGCCAATCCTGGTGCAACTAGAGAACATTACCAACCCCTACAGTCCGTATTTTCCTCTGGCTACCCCACCACCACAGAAAGCACTGAGCTAGGCTGAAACCCCTGCATTTTAGAGCTGCCTTACTCAAGAAAGCTAAAAAGAGACCATATTTGTATGCGGCTTTATTAACTTAATTATGTAAAAAAAAAAATTACATTGTTTACAAATTAATATGTGACACGTATTAATGCCAAAATAAAACGTAGAACAGGCACACACACACACACATATATATATATAACCCGGAATTCCATTCATAGCTATTTGAATGCCGTGCTCCCTTTAGGGGCGATGCCGCCTTCAAGAAGCATGCCATTGCCATCTCTTATCTTTCCAATCCCTTCAAAAACAAAGGATTCCCTCATATTCCAGCAACAAGTGAGATATTCACATATTCATTCCAAAACACATCATCTTCATTTCCATTCTACTCTCCTACAACCATTTGAGATTCACAATATGATTGTGTTGTCCAGTTTTAGTAACTCGATGAGGATGGCTATGGTGTTGGGTCTTGAGTACTGAATCTAATCCGTGCTCAGTTTGAGACAATTAGGCTGTTCCAGACTGCTGTTACCCACTGATGAAAGAGAGGGTGGAAATGATAGGTATGAAATTCAAATAAAATGGGGTCCTCGTTAGAGGTGGAAGAAGGCAATCTTGTGCTCTGTGATTTACATAACATTACTCCACAGCTGCTTGGTCAGACATGGAGACAGACCAGGGTGGGATGTAAGATGTGGAACACAGAAATAACATTCACAAGATTGCTTAAAATGTAAGCAATGCAGGATGGTGTTTGTAAAGCATAAGCATGTCATAAAAATGCAGACATGATGGTATTTAATATTGTATGTACCGGTTGTACTTTCTACTAACAAAAATATGAACAAAATGACTGTTTTTTGCATTCTCCTTTTATCAATGCCATAAAGGTTAGCAGTTAGCATTGTGTGGGATTATCATGTTCAAATACTAGCAACAACAACAATCAAACCGGAAGCTCCGAATGGAGACTTGCTGAAAGGACAGATAGATAGTGACTGTTGCACCTGGAGAATGCTTAGATTCCTAAACACTGTGTGTTTCACTGTGTGTATCCATCTGTAAGTACTGTGTCTGTTGGACAACATTTCATACTGATAATAGCATGGCAGCTAGCAGCAAAGCAAATGGAGTTGGTTACCGTGGGTGACGACATGAGGTGACCTTATCAGACAGTGATAAACTGGAAATGGGAAAGAGAAATCAAAATACCATCACATACAGACAGGCTACCTCAGTTGCTGGATGGGCTTTTTGCCGGGGAAAAATGAATTGCCTTGTTGAAAAATAGACTGTAGGACAGACTACACCCCCCCCCCCCTCCCCTCCATTTACACCGCTGATACTCTCTGTTGTCATCATCTATGCATAGGCACTTTAATAACTCTACCTAGAGTACATATACATATTACCTCAATTACCTCGACTAACCGGTGCCCCCGCACATTGACTCTGTACTGGAACCCCCTGTATATAGTCTCGCTATTGTTATTTTACTGCTGCTCTGTAATTACTTGTTACTTTTATTTCTTATTTGTATATTTTTTTTAAACTGCATTGTTGGTTAAGGGCTTGTAAGTAAACATTTCACTGTAAGTATTTGATCACCTACCAACCAGTAAGAATTCCGGCTCTCACAGACCTGTTAATTTTTCTTTAAGAATCCCTCCTGTTATCCACTCATTACCTGTATTAACGGCACCTGTTTGAACTTGTTACCTTTATAAAAGACACCTGTCCACACACTCAATCAAACAGACTCCAAACTCTCCACATTGGCCAAGACCAGACAGCTGTGTAAGGACATCAGGGTTAAAATTGTAGACCTGCACAAGGCTGGAATGGGCTACAGGACAGGTGAGAAGGCAACAACTGTTGGCGCAATTATTAGAAAATGGAAGAAGTTCAAGATGACGGTCAATCACCCTCGGTCTGGGGCTCCATGCAAGATCTCACCTCGTGGGGCATCAATGATCATGAGGAAGGTGAGGGATCAGCCCAGAACTACACGGCAGGACCTGGTCAATGACCTGAAGAGAGCTGGGACCACAGTCTCAAAGAAAACCATTAGTAACACACTACGCCATCATGGATTAAAATCCTGCAGCACACGCAAGGTCCCCCTGCTCAAGCCAGCGCATGTCCAGGCCCGTCTGAAGTTTGGCAATAACCATCTGGATGATCCAGAGGAGGAATGGGAGAAGGTCATGTGGTCTGATGAGACAAAAATAGAGCTTTTTGGTCTAAATTCCACTCACCGTGTTTGGAGGAAGAAGAAGGATGAGTACAACCTCAAGAACACCATCCCAACCGTGAAGCATGGAGGTGGAAACAATTCTTTGGGGATGCTTTTCTGCAAAGGGGACAGGATGACTGCACTGTATTGAGGGGAGGATGAATGGGGCCATGTATCGCGAGATCTTGGCCAACAACCTCCTTCCCTCAGTAAGAGCATTGAAGATGGGTTGTGGCTGGGTCTTCCAGCATGACAATGACCCAAAACACGCAGCCAGGGCAACCTAGGAGTGGCTCCGTCAGAAGCATCTCAAGGTCCTGGAGTGGCCTAGCCAGTCTCCAGACCTGAACCCAATAGAAAATCTTTGGAGGGAAATGAAAGTCCATATTGCCCAGCGACAGCCCCGAAACCTGAAGGATCTGGCGAAGGTCTGTATGGAGGAGTGGGCCAAAATCCCTGCTGCAATGTGTGCAAACCTGGTCAAGAACTACAGGAAACGTATGATCTCTGTAATTGCAAACAAAGGTTTCTGTACCAAATATTAAGTTCTGCTTTTCTGATGTATCAAATACTCATGTCATGCAATAAAATGCAAATGAATTACTTAAAAATCATACAATGTGATATTCTGGGTTTTTGGTTTAGACTCCGTCTCTCACAGTTGAAGTGTACCTATTATAAAAATTACAGACCTCTACATGCTTTGTAAGTAGGAAAACCTGCAAAATCATCAGTGTATCAAATACTTGTTCTCCCCACTGTATTTGACTGGTAATAATCCATCTCAGGAGTTCTACACATTTTTAATAATGACACCCCTTAAGACTGCAGAAGTTCAAGTCACTTGATTGATGTGCTTGTTTTGCCTTGTTAGATT
Organism: Oncorhynchus kisutch; assembly: GCF_002021735.2. Lineage (NCBI taxonomy): Eukaryota > Metazoa > Chordata > Actinopteri > Salmoniformes > Salmonidae > Oncorhynchus > Oncorhynchus kisutch. The sequence goes on along the minus strand of NC_034201.2, from coordinate 30,536,447 downwards.
GATGTCCTTGTTGACAGCTAATATGTCATAATTCCAATTCTTTTCTCCAGTCTAGCTGACAGATTTCAACAATCTGAGATATTATTGATTTATTTGTTGTCCTCCTTGAGACTGAATGACTGATCCAAACAGCAAATATCAGCTCTGACACTTTGATATAAAAATCTCAGCTCAAACACTTTACTATAAGTTAGTCATTTGATTGTTCTTGAATTGCGGTGGCATTTCCTTTGCCTTTGCAACCATGAAAAACATGTAAAAAATTCAAATAGTTACACATCAATCAGGGCTGGGTAGGTTACTTTCTAAATGTAATCCAGTTACTAGTTACCTGTCTGATTGTAACCACCAAACTCAGTAACATAATCAGATTACATTCAGTTACTTTTAGATTTCTTTCCCCCTAAGAAGCATTAGAAGAAGACATAAATGTATGTTACCAAATGAACCACGTGTATTGCACGATAAATCAATGTTAATGTTTACATAGCTGGCCATATACGGATGTTACATTTTACTTTGTGGGTTGGTTAGGTAGGTGTCTTCTAACCCATCGCTTTCTACTACTTATAATAATATGACTAAATTATGTATTTACATTAAAAACCAAATCCTATCAAAATTCCTGTCATTCCAATAAAATGTTATAACCCTTGATCTTCGAGAATAGGACTTGGAAATATGTAATATAGATTAGACAAATTGTTTTATCTGAGCATAACCCCAAAACTAAGGACATATTAGCCAGCCCTAGTCTGTTGTTTATGATTTTGTTGTCATGGAGGAATGATTGAGCTCACTGCTAGCAAAGGCTAGCTTTTCAAACAGAAATGTTCATCCTGTAGCACTCCAAAAAGTTCTGGGACACTGTAAAGTCCATGGAGAATAAGAGCACCTCCTCCCAGCTGCCCACTGCACTGAGGCTAGGAAACACTGTCACCACTGATAAATCCGCAATAACTGAGAATTTCAATAAGCATTTTTCTACGGCTGGCCATGCTTTCAACCTGGCTACCCCTACCCCAGTCAACAGCCCTGCACCCCCCACAGAAACTTGCCCAAGCCTCCCCATTTCTCCTTCACCCAAATCCAGATAGCTGATGTTCTGAAAGAGCTGCAAAATCTGGACCCCTACAAATCAGCCGGGCTAGACAATCTGGACCCTCTCTTTCTAAAATGATCTGCCGAAATTGTTGCAGCCCCTATTACTAGCCTGTTCTACCTCTCTTTCTTATCGTCTGAGATCCCCAAAGATTGGAAAGCTGCCGCGGTCATGCCCCTCTTCAAAAGGGGAGACACTCTAGACCCAAACTGTTACAGACATATATCGTATACCCTGCTTTTCCAAGGCCCTCGAAAGCCAAGTTAACAAACAGATCACTGACCATTTAGAATCCCACCGTACCTTCTCCGCTATGCAATCTGGTTTCCGAGCTGGTCATGGGTGCACCTCAACACGCTCAAGGTCCTAAACGTTATCATAACCACCATCGATAAGAGACAATACTGTGTAGCTGTATTCATCGACCTGGCCGAGGCTTTCGACTCTGTCAATCACCACATTCTTATCGGCAGACTCAACAGGCCTGGATTCTCTAATGACTTAGAGAACTTAGAATTAGAATATGACTTAGAATATGTGGACAACTACAAATGCCTAGGTGTCTGGTTAGACTGTAAACTCTCCTTCCAGACTCACATTAAGCATCTCCAATCCAAAATTAAGTCTTGCTTCATATTTGTCGCCAAACCAACTGGCTCCAGGTCATCTATAAGTCTGTGCTAGGTAAAGCCCTACCTTATCTAAGCTCACTGGTCACCATAGCAGCACCCACCCGTAGCACGCGCTCCAGCAGGTATATTTCACTGGTCACCCCCAAAGCCAATTCCTCCTTCGGCCGCCTTTCCTTCCAGTTCTCTGCTGCCAGTGACTGGAACAAACTGCAAAAATCACTGAAGCTGGAGACTCATATCTCCTTCACTAACTTTAAGCACCAGCTGTCAGAGCAGCTCATAGATCACTGCACTGTACATAGCCCATTTATAATTAGCCCATCCATCTACCTCATACTGTTATCTATTTTTTTTATTTTGCTCCTTTGCACACAGTATCTCTACTTGTACACTCATTTTCTGCACATCTATCATTCCAGTGTTTATTTTGTTATATTGTAATTATTTCGTCACCATGGCTTATTTATTGCCTTACCTCCCTTATCCTACCTCATTTGCACACACTGTATATAGACTTTTTCTATTGTATTATTGACTGTATGTTTGTTTATTCCATGTGTAACTCTGTGTTGCTGTTTGTGTTGCACTGCTTTGCTTTATCTTGGCCAGGTCACAGTTGTAAATGACAACTTCTTCTCAACTAGCCTATCTGTTTAAATACAGGGGAAATAAATTGATAATTTGTGTAACATTGATAATTTGTGGAATTTCTTCTCTTCTTATTGCGTTTCAGCCAATCAGTTGTGTTGTGACAAGGTAGCGGTGGTATATAGAAGATAGCTATATTTGGTAAAATACCAAGTCCATAATATGGCAAGAACAGCTCACATAAACAAAGGTAAACTACAGTTCGTCATTACGTTAACGCTCAGTCAAGAACGTAAAATTGGAAATGTATCAGTAAAAATGTTTATGTAGCAACGAAAGATCGGCCCTTTACGTGTATCAAAAGAGTGTGAGTTTGATCATGTGTCCATTAGGTCTATGGATTACATTTTTATATCAGCATGAATTTGAGCAATAAAAGCCCCACTTTGACCAAGCAAATCAAGGACAAGGTCACACCATATGAGCACCAGAGATATGTTTTAGCCCCAATACTTTGGCACCCACATTAGAATTCGGAATGGTAATGAACACCAGGAAAACTATTTAGATCTAATTGGGTCTTAATAATGGCACCTGAAAAAACACACACCCACACACTCACACACTCTCAGGGAACCAAAGCAGTAATAAACTCATTCAATTTTCATCTTTCAGGCCAACAACTAAGGTCAGAGATGACAGTCTCAGTTGTTCAGAATGAATTCTAAATTGCAACGATGCAAATCAACAGAGGTGCACAGACATGAAATAAGCTTTAGGGAGCAATCAAAGAGCTTGTCAACCTCTCCCACTCCACCAAGAGGGAGATGTGGAATAATTCACCTTAATAATGATTGCTATGTTTAAATATCAGCAGCTCCATCTTATTGTACAATACCGTTCTTGGTTGATAACACTTCCACTACTGATATGGAGAAAGCTTTCTTACCTAAAAGTGCAAAATATTGCAATCGGAGCTGGGAAGTTTGAACACATAAGTAGTGGAATATGAATGAATTGATTTGTTTTATATGGAACATTTACTATCAATCCTCACAAACTAGTCATTGTAAAGATGAAGATCATTACTATCTCAATTAAGTTATTTTCCTTTTTTTGTTTCCATATTGTCCCAGCAGATGTCAGTATTACTCAAGGTAAGTACAACTTGAGTAGATTACACTACATCTGCATTCGTCAGAAAACAATAATACCCTTCTTATAATACTCTTCTGGTTCAATTTCCTATCCAATTTGTGCAACAAGAATGGCTCCAACATTCTAACCAATTTCACCAACATTAATATGGAAAGTAAGTATGTCACTATAATTTTAATTAATTAATGATAAGATAGACCAACAGATTTTTGCAGTTAGCTGTCAACATAAGGGGACATTATATTTCAGCCAACTACAGCTTGTACTGCCCTTTTAAAGGACTACGTCGGAATGAAAAATGTGATTTAATGGGTCTCATCATTGACATCCTTGTCAGATTTTAATGAATGAAGCTGTGATTAACTGGTCCTGGATTTTTTCAGTAGCCAAGAGGTCATCATTTGATTAAAGATAAAGGACACAAGCCAGAGAAGGAAAATGGCTAGACTGTTACATTTCTATCATTGTGGTTATAGGTCTTCCTTCTCCATCTCAACGTAAAGGGTAGTTACTGTGCCAGACAGCCACAACAACGAACCAGCGATATCCTCCACCCCTACTTCAGTCTTTCATTGTTCGAAGGAAATGTTTTACTCCATTAAAGTCCTGCTGTTCAGTGGTCGTTTCAATTAATGACATAAAAACATTGATTATTGAGGAATCCAACTTATTAAAACCATAAAAGTTAAGCTTTGTACAAGTGTCTTATATTAAACAAAGTGGCAGGGCAAGGCTGTTGAAATGACAAATTGTGCCTTTAAATGCTTTTTATTTTTCACAATTGAATGATTTTACAGCTATTATTTGGTGGGTAGAATAATGAAGTCCCCGAAGGAAGTTGTCTTGACAAAGGTCTATGACCGTCACATTAGTTATTGAATGTTTCCTCCACAACAACAATGTATGAGAGTCTACTCTGCATTCTCTCTAAGGAAAGTATGGCTGAAATGATAAAGTCAAGATAAAGATAATTTCACTCGTACAGTGTTCAAGCTTTTCTTTCTTTCATACCGTGTAATTACGTCAGTCATTAGCACTTCAACAACAATACATCTCAAGTGTGTGCTCCGTGGTCTGTGTATTTGGGCATTCTCCTGCATACTGTTTAATTTATCTTCCATCTCTCTGTGTTTCATACATTTCCTTCAATTCACAAGAGGCTGAATGTATCTCACCGGAGAAAGCATCCGAGAGAGCGAAAGAGCGCCCCACTGTCTCTGTACGTGTCTGGTCAAAAATGACATTGTTGCCGCAAGTAGCATTGCATGCAAGGAAAGCCAGTGAGCATCAGCTGATCTCAGCTGTGAAGGGTCCTGGTGCACCCCAAAAAAGTGTCAAGGGAAGCCAGTTTGGATTTGACTTCAGACCAATCACATCAAATCAGAAGCCAAATGTCATTGACAGAAAAAAAACTTTCATTGTTACATTTCGTTGTATCGTTGTCCTCTGGTGGCTAGCTAGTTATTTAAAACCATCCCTTTCCTAAATTAGCCATGATGGAGATTTCTTTTCTTCTACCTTATTTAACTAGGTAAGTCAGGGATTTGATAGGGATTTGAACTTGTTGTTTTCTTCATTCTCTGTACTGGCCAATGATTCTAAAAGCGATTCTGAATCCAACCATGCATTGTGCCCCTGGCCTGAGAGGACGGAAGTTCAACATGTAGGTAGATATAGTATGCTAATGTTAACTACCTAGCCTGGCGCATTGTTGACCATGAAAGGAAGTTAGACTAGAGAGCAGGCATTTTAGCCATGTAGCCTAGGACAACAAAAACTAAAAGCGTGTACTGTATGACAGAGTCGGAGACCGCTTAGGCAACATGAGGATGGCATTGGCGTCTCTCTACAAGTAGGGTGAGTCAACATGTTTTTTCTACTTGCACCCACACACACGCACACGCACCTGCACCTGCACCCGCGCACACACACACACACACACACACCAGTAACACGGACAGCCACATCATATTTAGCTTACATCGATTGGACTAAATCATTTTTGGTATCTTTAGTTGTCACTGTATTAGACTAAGCATAGGTGATTAGATGATGTTGAAATGTTTAAGTTGAAATGGTGCTGGAATACTGGAGGCAGATCCTGTTTTCTTTGCGACTTGCAGTAACTCTCAGTGGTTCTAAATCAATAGTTGTTTAGTAGTCCAAATATTTCTGAAATATTAACTTGCTTGACCATGTAGGTCATGTAACTGGTCGTTATATGCAATATGCTTTGTGGGCTTCACCGGACAGAGTTGCTCTCCGGTTTTGTGATGAAACGAAGGTGATGTTGAATGTATTCCTCCACTGTGTCTTCTTATTGTCTCGGCCTTTAGGCCTATATATCAAGGTGGTAAGGCATATGTACTAACAGGTTATACAGAGCAAACAACGCAATTATCACAACTCATAGGTTGTAATTTGGCTTTTTTGGGGGGCCTTGATTCCCCAGTTATTTTATCCACGCACTGCTACTGCATGACCATAATCTTGTTGCTCACACCAAATAACTTCTCAGCTAGGTCCACTGTCAGTACTGAACCAAACACGCCACGGGTCTGCCGATTTCTACATCATATGCCACTTCCCTTCCTCAGGGACATGTGGTTGTGCAAATCAAACACACTTCTGGAAGTGCAGTGGAGAAAATCCACAATCTGCTAAGAGTGAGTTAAAGCCTTAGTCTCCGCACAGCAAAGTCAGTGTATGCCCAAGGTCCCATTAGGGTGGCACTCTCCACTGCTTTTGCCATTTCACCCCTCAATAAACAATTGATTTAGGCCAAGGGAAAACCAGGTGAGGAGATTCTTTAACAACCAATTATTTTAATTAAATCAAAGTGCTGAAACACAGAAAATGAACATCCACTAATGCCAGGACCAATAAGGACATTTATTCACTTCAAGTCTCTTTGTGGTGAATCATCAAGTATCTAGGTACATATTTAAATGTACAAAATATTAGGAACTCTATCCATGACATAGACTGACCAGGTGAATCCAGGTAAAAGCTATGATCCCTTATTGATGTGACTTGTAAAATCCACTTCAATCAGTTTAGATGAAGGGGGGAAGACAGCCCCTTAAAGAAGGATTTTTAAGCCTTGAGACATTGATTGTATATGTGTTGAATGGGCAAGACAAAAGTTTTAAGTGGTATAGGGGTATAGTAGTAGGTCTAGGGGTATAGTAGTAGGTGGCAGGCACACCGGTTTGAGTGTGTCAAGAACTGCAACGGTGTTGGGTTTTTCACGCTCAACAGTTTCCTGTGTGTATCAAGAATGGTCCATCATTCAACATGGGCCAGCATCCCTGTGTAGGAAGGTGTTCCTAATGTTTTGTACACTCAGTCTATACGGGACTGAATGGCAAATCCACCTATACTACATCAATATGTATATATTTATAAAAGACATACTGCAGCTTGTAGTCTCTCAAGTATATTCAATGGCCCTGACATTCTAGCAGTCCTTTACAAAGAAATAACCCCAAGGCTGTCATTTTTACAAATTAAGCACATCTTTACAAACTGACAGTATTTTTTAAGTCTGGTACAGGCCAATTGTTGGCCACAGTAGTTAGAGCTCTAACAACACCACAATCTCCTGACCCAGCATCACTGTTTGCTCTCTGTCTGACCCAGTCACAGTATCTGTGACACTGGTACAAATGAGTACTGGTGTTCACTTCATGCTGCTAGGCTTTGGACCCCGGCCAGGTTGGGACGAATGCCGCGGCATGAATCACTTGGCACTTACATAACAAAAATAGCACCCATTGTCTATGACTAGTGGGAGACGTTGGTCTAATATGGTACAGTTTTTTTATGCATTGACAGGCAAATACAGGTACAGTCGTGGGAATAAGGACAAATGTTGCACTTCAGAATGTATTCACACCCATTGACTTCTTCCACATTTTGTTGTGTTACAAAGTGGGATTACAATTGATTTAATTGTCATTTTTGGTCAACGATCTACACAAAGTACTCTGTAATGTCAAAGTGGATTATTAATTCTAGCATTTGTAAAAAAAAAAATAATATGAAAAGGTTAAACACTAAAATATCTTGATTAGACAAGTAATCAACCCCCTGAGGCAATCCATTTTAGAATCACCTTTGGCAGAGATTACAGCTGTGAGTCTTTCTGGGTATGTCTCTAAGAGCTTTGCACACCTGGTTTGTACAATATTAGCAAATTATATATTGTTATTTTTCAAGCTCTTTCAAGTTGGTTGCTAGACAACCATTTTCAAGTCTTGACATAGATTTTTAAGATGATTCAAATCAAAACTGTAACTAGGCCACTCAGGGACATTCAATGTCGTCTTGGTAAGCAACTCTAGTGTATATTTGACCATGTGTTTTAGATTATTGTTTTGCTTGAAAGCGGAATTTGTCTCCCAGTGTTTGTTGGAAAGCAGACAGAACCAGGTTTTCCACTAGGATTTTGTCTGTGCTTAGCTTTATGCCATTTCTTTTTATCATAAAAGCCTCCCTAGTCCTTGCCGATGACAAGCATACCCAGAACATGATGCAGCCACAACCATGGTTGAAAATATGAAGAGTGGAAATAAGCAATGTGTTGTGTTGGATTGGCCCCAAACATAATACTTTGCATTCATGACAAAAGTTCATTGTCACATTTTTTGCAGTTTTACTTTAGTGCCTTATTGCAAGCAGGATGCATGCTTTAGAATATTTGTATTCTGTAAAGGATTCCTTCTTTTCACTATGTCATTTAGGTTAGTATTGTGAAGTAACTACAATGTTGTTGATCCATCCTCAGTTTTCTTTTGTCACAGCCATTTAACTCTGTAACTGTTTTAAAGTAACCATTGTCCTCATGGTGAAATCCCTGAGTGGTTTCCTTCCCCTCCGGCAACTGAGCTAGGAAGGACACTTGTATCTTTGTAGAGACTGGGTCTATTGATACACCATCCAAAGTGTAATTAATAACTTCACCATGCTCAAAGGGATATTCAATATCTGCTCATTTCATTTTTACCCATCTACCAATAGGTGTCCTTCTTTGTGAGGCATTGGGAAACATCCCTGGTCTTTGTGGTTGAATTTGTTTGAAATTCACTATTCGACTGAGGGACCTTACAGATATATTTTTTGTGTGCATAACAGAGATGAGGTAGTCATTCAAAAATCATGTTACGCACTATTATTGCACACAGAGTGAGTCCATGCAACTTATTATGTGACATGTTAAGCACATTGTTACTCCTGAACTTACTTCGCTTCAGCTTTTCATTTCATTTTTATTTCATTTTTTTCATTTCTAAAATCATAATTCCACCTTGACATTATGGGGTATTGTGTGTAGGCCCGTGACACAACAAAATGTGGAAAAAGTCAAGGGTTATGAATACTTTCTGAAGGCACTGTATGTGCAGTATAATGATGTAACATGTCAATAAACATCATAACAACCATTTGGTTGAAATGACGTCGTTGCAATGATTTTTGACAGCTGGGAAAAGTCTATCATGTTGAATGTGACAACACATGGTTATTTTTGCATTATGCTCACTCAGTAGGGCGTGTGCCTTGTGTACTTGTGGATGATTCCCAATGCTGCATATTTTAGCTGATCATAGCAGGATCTGGCCACCTGTACCAACACAGCTGTGTAGCGCTGCCAGAGAGAGTCTGATTAGATTTTCAGTTTTTCTTCCCAAATGGAATTATCAAAGGCTGCAATCTCCATATTCTCTCAAAAGTACATTTCAAGAAGTCTGTTTTCCTCTTTTCTTCTCTAAGGGGCAGCAATTGGAGGCAAGTTGCAATCTATGCCACAATTACTGCTGATTGCAGTCTGGTCTTTGATTTATTTATAATTACAAAGGCATTCACTGCTAGTAGTGAAGAGTTACAATTTTTCATCGGAAAGTCAGTGTTACTTTGAAAGCAACTATTTGATCAAAGCAAATGCATTTACAACATTGTTAGACATGCAGTAAACTCTTACAACCCAGTCTAATTGTTACTACAATACAGTTCAATAGATACTACATTTCTGTGCGTTTACTTGTCAAAACACTAACTTAAAGACAGATATATTTTCACCAAATTCATTCATACTCACATCACTGCCTCTGTGACACATTCATTTTATACTCGTTATCACAAGTACATTCAATCCCATTTTTCTAAGTTTTTCTAAGTCAGTCATCAAAATCCTAAATGAAATAGTCAAGCTGTTTAAAATTCTGATAAGACAACCGTAATATAATTGTTTCAGTCCCTGCTTCACTATTATGCAAAACCATGTCCTTCACTCCAGGCAATGTTGAAATAATATTCCCCCAACAATTTGTCCAAGCTGGAGTATGTTTGACAGAGAAGCTGAGCCTTGGACTGACTGAGAGACAATAGATCTAGGAGAGAGAAAGTGCAACAAACCAGACTGGCCATTGGAATGAAGCAGGCTTCATCCACCCCACATTTCCTCTAACTGGCACCCAGTCATATCTCACAAATGGATAAAAGCATAATGAACTCCCCTGCCATCGCATGATAAAGGCCCAAAATTCAATAACAAAAAGGCAAACGGACTACGTAAACAGAAGCCCAAATGTTGTATTTTGACAATCAGACATTTAAAAAAAACCTAATGATCAACTCCATTATACTCCACTCTGTCTATGTGACATCCCTTTTTCTTTCCTAAAGCCAAATTAATGCTATAACTGGTTTGGACTAGACAGAGACTGGAGCCAGCCCTTTGAATCAGCGCTGACACACACAGACAGCAAATGTAATGACGTTTGCAGTAGAGGGAGCAATTGATGTGTCGCTAAGTGACTCCACTTGGACGTCTCTGATTTGATGCACATGATCATCCCATCATACAGGTACAGGTTAAAAGTCACCTGGGGCCTACTTGAGTTCATTCTGGCCATGCACCTCTAGTACTGAATGTGTCTTTCTTGATTTGTCAGTCTAGAATACTTTTCCTAAAGGAAGGGAGGCACTTTAATTTGATGTAATGGTTAGACCAAGGAATGATTGTTCCTCAAAAGTATGCATTTGATAAGCCATAATTACGTTATGTACATGCAAATAATTTAAAATGCTACATTTGAAGTAATTTCACCTATATAACTGGAGCAGGTCATTGAAAAGTAAGGTACCCTCTCCTATTATTGCACCTATTTTTAAAGCCCATGTTTCACGTTAAACCCTACCAACAATAATGACTAGTGCATATTTGTATGAATCTGATGTCACTTTGTTTTCATTCCAACATTGTATATTGGAGATATAATCGATTATATACTTCTGGGCTGCATGCTAAAAATATTAAATAGAATGTTGTCCAGGCTTGAAGTAGACTCAAGTGAATACTTTTGGAACACTGAGCCATTAAATCAAATCAAATCAAATGTTATTTGTCACATACACATGGTTAGCAGATGTTAATGCGAGTGTAGCGAAATGCTTGTGCTTCTAGTTCCGACAATGCAGTAATAACCAACTGTCACGTTCTGACCTTTATTTCCTTTGTTTTGACATTATTTAGTATGGTCAGGGCGTGAGTTGGGGTGGGCAGTCTATGTTTGTTTTTCTATGATTAGGGTATTTCTATGTTTCGGCCTAGTATGGTTCTCAATCAGAGGCAGGTGTCATTAGTTGTCTCTGATTGAGAATCATACTTAGGTAGCCTCGGTTGCACTGTTTGTTTGTGGGTGATTGTCTATGTTGATGGCTTGTTTCAGCGCAGCTCGCATTAGCTTCACGGTTGTTATTTTGTTTACTGTTTTTGTATAGTGTTTCAGTGTTTTCTTTATTAAAATTAATGATGAACACATATCACGCTGCATTTTGGTCCTACGATCCTTCTCGCCTCGTCCCTCCTCTTCAGATGAAGAGGAGGACGACCGTGACACCAACAAGTAATCTAGCTAACAATTCCAAAACTACTAACTTATAGACACAAGTGTAAGGGGATAAAGAATATGTACATAAAGATATATGAATGAGTGATGGTACAGAGCGGCATAGGCAAGATACAGTAAATGGTATTGAGTGCAGTATATACATATGAGATGAGTATGTAAACAAAGTGGCATAGTTAAAGTGGCTAATGATACATGTATTACATAAAGATGCAGTAGATGATATAGACTACAGTATATACGTATACATATGAGATGAATAATGTAGGGTATGTAAACATATTAGGTAGCATTGTTTAAAGTGGCTAGTGATATATTTTACATCAATTCCCATTATTAAAGTGGCTGGAGTTGAGTCAGTGTGTTGGCAGCAGCCACTCAATGTTAGTGGTGGCTGTTTAACAGTCTGATGGCCTTGAGATAGAAGCTGTTTTTCAGTCTCTCGGTCCCAGCTTTGATGCACCTGTACTGACCTGGCCTTCTGGATGATAGCGGGGTGAACAGGCAGTGGCTCGGGTGGTTGTTGTCCTTGATGATCTTTATGGCCTTCCTGTGACATCGGGTGGTGTAGGTGTCCTGGAGGGCAGGTAGTTTGCCCCCGGTGATGCGTTGTGCAGACCTCACTACCCTCTGGAGAGCCTTACGGTTGTGGGCGGAGCAGTTGCCGTACCAGGCGGTGATACAGCCCGACAGGATGCTCTCGATTGTGCATCTGTAGAAGTTTGTGAGTGCTTTTGGTGACAAGCCGAATTTCTTCAGCCTCCTGAGGTTGAAGAGGCGCTGCTGCGCCTTCTTCACGATGCTGTCTGTGTGGGTGGACCAATTCAGTTTGTCTGTGATGTGTACGCCGAGGAGCTTAAAACTTAGTACCCTCTCCACTACTGTTCCATCGATGTGGATAGGGGGGTGTTCCCTCTGCTGTTTCCTGAAGTCCACAATCATCTCCTTAGTTTTGTTGACGAGTGTGAGGTTATTTTCCTGACACCACACTCCAAGGGCCCTCACCTCCTCCCTGTAGGCCGTCTCGTCGTTGTTGGTAATCAAGCCTACCACTGTTGTGTCGTCCGCAAACTTGATGATTGAGTTGGAGGCGTGCGTGGCCACGCAGTCGTGGGTGAACAGGGAGTACAGGAGAGGGCTCAGAACGCACCCTTGTGGGGCACCAGTGTTGAGGATCAGGGTCTAGGGTGTCAGGTAGGGTGGAGGTGAGGTGGTCCTTGACTAGTCTCTCAAAGCACTTCATGATGACGGAAGTGAGTGCTACGGGGCGGTAGTCGTTTAGCTCAGTTAACTTAGCTTTCTTGGGAACAGGAACAATGGTGTCCCTCTTGAAGCATTTGGGAACAACACACTGGGATAGGGATTGATTGAATATGTCCGTAAACACACCAGCCAGCTGGTCTGCGCATGCTCTGAGGGCGCGGCTGGGGATGCCGTCTGGGCCGGCAGCCTTGCGAGGGTTAACACGTTTAAATGTTTTCCTCACGTCGGCTGCAGTGAAGGAGAGTCTGCATGTTTTGGTTGCGGGCCGTGTCAGTGGCACTGTATTGTCCTTAAAGCGGGCAAAAAAGTTATTTAGTCTGCCTGGGAGCAAGACATCCTGGTCCGTGACGGGGCTGGTTTTCTTTTTGTAATCCGTGATTGACTGTAGACCCTGCCACATACCTCTTGTGTCTGAGCCATTGAATTGAGATTCTACTTTGTCTCTATACTGACGCTTAGCTTGTTTGATTGCCATGCGGAGGGAATAGCTACACTGTTTGTATTCGGTCATGCCATCAATCCACGGTTTCTGGTTTGGGAATGTTTTAATTGTTGCTATGGGAACGACATCTTCAACGCACGTTCTAATGAACTCGCTCACCGAATCAGCGTATTCGTCAATGTTGTTGTTTGATGCAATACGAAACATATCCCAGTCCACGTGATGGAAGCAGTCTTGGAGTGTGGAATCAGATTGGTCGGACCAGCGTTGAACAGACCTCAGCGCGGGAGCTTCTTGTTTTAGTTTCTGTCTGTAGGCAGGGATCAAGAAAATGGAGTCGTGGTCAGCTTTTCCGAAAGGAGAGCAGGGCAGGGCCTTATATGCGTCGCGGAAGTTAGAATAGCAATGATCCAAGGTTTTTCCAGCCCTGATTGCGCAATCGATATGCTGATACAATTTAGGGATTCTTGTTTTCAGATTAGCCTTAAAATTTAAAATCCCCAGCTACAATGAATGCAGCCTCAGGATATATGGATTCCAGTTTGCAAAGAGTAAAATAAAGTTCGTTCAGAGCCATCGATGTGTCTGCTTGGGGGGGAATATATACGGCTGTGATTATAATCGAAGAGAATTCCCTTGGTAGATAATGCGGTCGACATTTGATTGTGAGGAATTCTAAATCAGGTGAACAGAAGGCCTTGAGTTCTTGTATGTTGTTGTGATCACACCACGTCTCGTTATCCATAAAGCATACGCCCCCGCCCCTCTTCTTACCAGATGGTAGTGTGCGAGTGTTTCTTTTGAAAGTGAAGCACCAGACTATAGCCATATTATTTTGAACCTAGAAGAAGACCTATAGACGGGAGTAGGAAAGAAGGAGTCGTAATGTCTAGTTGGTCAGAAAAATATGGTAAATTACCAAGTGAGTGTCTTTGATAACTGCCTAGTTGGTTAGCTAGCTATTTAGCTGCATTTTACACTTAGCCAGCTCATTAGGTAGCTAGATAATGAACTAACTGCAATTATCATAAACCATTGTTATCTAACTATCTACAGTAGCAGTTAAATATTTGTTAGATGTAAAGCTAGCAGGATTGTGGCATGTCAGAAACAATGCATGTTCGTTAGCTGGCTCACATTTTATCTTCCTGAGTGGTGCAGCGGTCTAAGGCACTGCAGCTCAGTGCAAGAGGTGTCACTATATACCCTGGTTCAATTCCAAGCTGTATCACATCTTGCTGTGATTGGGAGTCGATAAGGTGGTGCACAATTGGTAGTAATTATAAATAAACATTTGTTCTTAAACTGACTTGCCTAGTTAAATAAAGGTTAAATACTTATTTATTTTTTTAATAGCTAGCTCACGAATTAACGCCTCGAGCTAACGCCATGTAATTTGTCATAACCATTATCACAAAATGGTGTGCATATTTTTTTTATCAGGGCTGTTTTTTCCACTAGTTACCACAGCCTCAAAGTCAAAATTGGCCAGATCGTAAAAAATCATGAAACAAACCTTAGCTTTTTGGTCATAATTTAAGGTTTAAGGTTTGGTATTAGGTTCAGTGTGGTTAGGTTAAATGTTAAGGTTAAGGTTTAAAATCTGATTTTAAGAAGAGAAATTGTAGAAATAGGCAGGATGTATGACTGTCAACAGGAACATGGAGCACTTCTTGTCAGTAAGTCATGATATATATTTTTCCTTTACACTGCATTATACCATTCAAGAGCTAATACTACACTCATATAAGATATGGAGAAGCCCTATGCACCATACAACGGTCTACTTCTGGTGTAACTCCTTGTCAGATAGACTGCGATAAGAGGGTTAGGCAGGAGGCCCTGAACCAGTGGTAGGTCAGGAGTGAATGCTCTCTCATTCAAGCACACTCACTACCTCTATCCATCTCTCTCCAGGTGCTACAGAGACAGACTGGTCCAAGGACCTTCAGAGTCTTCTGACCGATTACCTGTGATCTCTCCAGAGCACAGCCAAGTATGCGTCACTCATACTAGAATACTTGTGGCACTAGCAGTCTCCTTGTGTGATGCTAGCATATTATCCAGGGCCAAAGGTTGGATAGGATTTACTGTACTCCAAAATTCATGCTCTGCCCTCCCCGTAAAAGTCTCCCAGACTTATAAAAACTGACATATGTCCCTCCCCCGAGTCTGCTGGGCTATGGAACTCTAGAGCATAAAACACATTAAAAAACCTAACACCCTGTTGTCAGCTATCCGCAGACTTTCAATGGCCACATTTTGGGGATGACCAAATGCAATAAAGTTTTGTATAAACTACTAATTTTCATTTTTTTTTATTGTAAGATTACAAAACAATAACTTTTTCATAGCATGTTTGTCATGTTGGTTTTAAAATGTTTGCTAACTTCTGTGATAACTTAATCAAGACAAACACATGCACTAATACTAATCTCATGTCCAGAGTGAATATATTTGTATTAATGTATATCACAGGTGTCTCAACTCAAATATTTATCCCAGACAAGATGAAAGAATAGGACAAAGTGAATATACAGTAAGTCGGTGCTTGTGTCCATAGCAGTTTGTATGAATTTGAGTGGTTACATACAATACATGTTGACAGAACGGCTGTGAGACAGAGAGACTGTTGCTTCTGGAACGAATGAAGACCCCAGTATTCAGTCAGGAAGCTTGAAGATGTAACCCTCTCCATTCAAGCCCATGTCACAGCACGCAGTGGCCTGATAGGGACATGACAATAAATGCATAATGTACCTTTCATCACCAAAGCCATGTTCACTGCACGCGTTTCTGCACAATTCAACCCTTTTGTTAACGTCATTGATATATGGAAATTCACATACAAATATTCAGTACATAAGCGTCGACTGCAATACCTCCAGGTTCTTGTATTGGGCAACAGCTTTCCCTAACAGTAGGAATAGGGATCTAGTACCAGATCCCCCTTCTCAATGAAATAATTAATTGTGATATAAAAGGCTAAACTGATCCTAAGTCAGTACACCTACTCTGAGATGCTTTGTGAATAGGAGCCTTGGTCTGTCTGCATGCTGCTTTTCTGGTGATCTAATTCCCTCTTCATCTGAAATGAAACAACACCAAAAATATGAATAAGAATTAGTCTAGTCAGTCAGTAACTTAGTTACCTAATGAAACACTAATGTAAATGTGCACAAGCCTATTCAGCCAAATTATACCAAAACAACAACTTTTTCAGTCAGCAGTGCATCAATAAATATGCAGGGGAACAAAGCCCAGCTTAATCGGCCCAGAAGCAGCCCTCTTTCGGGGGGACGGAACTGATTGAATCGGCCCGGTGTCGGACTCAGCCAGGAATCAAAATTAATGACTGCCCAGAATCGGCCCAAGTACATTAGGCCGTTCCCGTCTACCGGAATTCAGTCGACTTTGCCGGCATCTTACCAGAATCCCACCAGAAGCAGTCCGATGCATATTTAAATAAATGTATTTAAACAAAATTACCCCATTTAGTAATTTTAAATATTACTCTTATAAATTTTATTCATACAAATGATACCCATCCACCCCAAAAAAATGTTATGTCGGAGGAAACACAACGTACACCTGGTGACTGTGTCAGTGTGCATGTGCCTGGCCCTCCACAGGAGTCGCTACAGTGTGATGGGACAAGGACATCCTGCCCAGCCAAACCCTCCCCTAACTCAGACGACACTGGGCCAATTGTGGTTTTCTCCTGAGTATCGAACAAGCATCTGTAGCAAGGCAGTTTGCACTGCGATGCAGTGTCTCAGACCGCTGCACCACTCAGGAGGCTCCATCCACAAAGTTTTTAATGCTTATCAATTTCCTTTCACAAAGTATCAAAATACAACTTAAGCAGGACTCTTAAAGAATTTAATTTAAATATTTATTTAATTTTTTGATCACAGAAACAATGACAAAATATGGAAAAATAAATGAATAATGAAATGTTAATGACTTAAAGCAGCCCATATAATCACATGACTATAATGCCTAAGGTGGCCCAGACTCGGGCCACATGATGTCGGCCGAGTCTGACTCTCAGCCGAGTGCCCCGACTCTCAGCCGGATTCGGCCCAGATCCACTGTGCTAGCCGGGAGTAGTTTGACAAAAAGTGTTCACAACAGTCAGCAATATAGCTAGCAAATACATTGTTTTAATTTTCGAGAAACCTATCTACATTTCACTTCACTAGCTAAGGTGGTGAAATCAGACTGATGGTGGGAATTAGGTAACATCACCTAATTTACTTCCAGCAGTTTTTCATTTAACTAGGCAAGTCAGTTAAAAAATCATTCTTATTTAGAATGATTGCTTAGAAATAGTGGGTTAACTACCTTGTTCAGGGGTAGAACAACAGATTTACCTTGTCAGCTCAGGGATTGGAACTAGCAACCTTCCTGCTGCTAGTTCAAAACTCTAACTACTATGCTATCTAGCTAACTAATGGCATTTTTAACAACTTTATCAATCAGATGGATAGCTTAGAAAATATACACTGAACAAAAACATAAACTCAACATGTAAAGTGTTGGTGCCATGTTTCATGAGCTGAAATAAAATGTTCCATAGGCCAAAAAATATTATTTCTCTAAAATGTGCATACATTTGTTTACATTGCTGTTAATGAACATTTCTCTTTTGCCAAGATTATCCATCCACCTGACAGGTGTGACATATCAAGAAGCTGATTAAACAGCATGATCATTAAAACAGGTGCAAATTGTGCTGGGGACAATAAAACGCCATTCTAAAATGTGCAGTTTTGTCACACCACAGTGCCACAGAGTGTGCAATTGTAATGCTGACTGCAGGAATGTCCACCAGAGCTGTTGCCAGAGAATTTACTGTCAATTTATCTACCATAAGCCGCCTCCAATGTAATTTTAGAGAATTTGGCAGCACATCCAACCGGCCTCACAACTCGGAGACCACATGTATCATCATGTGGGCGAGCAGTTGGTGGCGGTGGGGTTATGGTATGGGCAGGCATTAGCTACGGACAATGAATACAATTGCATTTTATCGGTAGCAATTTGAATGCACAGTGATACCTTGACGAGGCCCATTGTCGTGCCATTTATCCACCGCCATCATCTCATATTTCTGCAATATAATACACCCCATGTTGCAAGGATCTGTACACAATTCCTGGAAGCTGAAAGTGTCCCAGTTCTTCCATGGCATGCATAATCACCAGACATGTCACACATTGAGCTTGTTTGGGATGCTCTGGATCGACGTGTTCGACAGAGTGTTCCAGTTCCCGCCAATATCCAGCAGCCATTGGATAGGACTGGAACAGCATTCCACAGGCCACAATCAACAGCCTGATCAACTCTATGCGAAGGAGATGTGTCATGCTGCAAAAGGCAAATGGTGGTCACACCAGATACTGACTGGTTTGCTGATTCACGCCACTACCATTTATTTTAAGGTACAGTATCTATGACCAACAGATGCATGTCTGTATTCCCAGTCATGTAAAATCCATAGATTAGGGCCTAATGAATTTATTTCAATTGTCTGATTTTCTTATATGAACTGTAACTCAGTAAAATCTTTGGAATTGTTGCATTTAGTGTTTGTATTTTTATTCAATATACTGTAGCTATTCATTTTCCTCTTGGATGTAATGCCGCCTGATACAGCTTGCCAGTTGCTCGTAAAGTAGCATGAATAAGTCAGCTAGCAACGCCAAGTTCATGCCTTTTACCAACAAAAATCATGTACACGTATAAAAGAGACAATTACCTTCAAGCAGATCATTTTTGTTTTATTCTGGGACTTCCGGCAGAGGAGTAATAGCTACTTGTTTTTAGAACCGGCGTCTTAACCAGATGTTGTTCCCAGTCAGCTCCAGCGTCTTCACCTGAACGAACGTCACAGGCCAAATCACAGACTGCGTCACGCACTTGAGGGGGCATCGTTTACTAGCGCACATGCTTAATTAATGTATTTTTTATTTAGCAGCCTGAAAAATGAAAAAACACGCACGTTTTTGGATTGACATCTACAAGGGGTATATATTCTATTTATATGGGCAAATTAAATAGCAACATGGCCTGTAAGTATAAATTATTGTGCACTACGCATGTGTACTGATTTCCATTGTTTTAATCAGTTCTCCATACATCCACTTTGTGATACCAATCTAATGCATTTTGTGGAAACGCAGAGAGCAGATGTTAAATACGAAAATAGATGCCAAAATACTGTGTAGCAGGATTACTCTTCATACTCTATTCTATATGCCAATCAACTTGGTACATTTCAGTCACTTAGCAGACACGCTTATCCAGGGTGACTTACAGAAGCAATTAGGGTTTAGTGCCTTGCTCAAGGGCACATCGCCAGATATTTTACCTAGTCTTCTCAGGGATTTGAAAAGCAACCTTTAGGTTACTGGCCCAAAGCTCTTAACCGCTAGGCTACCTGCCAATCTACTAAATTGTGTCATACGTGTAAAGGGCAAAGGCACTCAGATGTCTATGTTATAAGATGGACAGAATGTTTTCTCCCATAAACAGAGGGCTGACTATAGGCCTTACATTTATAAACATTGCAGAGCCTCGCTTAAAGGACGACCCCTCCACGTAATTGAAAAGACTTCTTGAGATTCCAGTACACCCTGGGAATATGAATAATTTATATATAGTCCAACCCTAAACATGAGATCGAGTTTTATGCTTCTTCAGCCCACGGTTGTAGAGTCGACATTTATTCATATTCTTTTACAGTTCACCAGTCATGGTTAAAGTTTCATTTATCGTCCCTGGAAGAAATGGAATGTCAGTTGAGAGAGGAATTTGTAGGTGACAGGGCTAGTTCACTGGTTCACTGGTTCAACCCACTTTAGCTGATTGTAGCCCAACACCTGTGATCCCCATTTCCATCACAGGAAGATCCAGCAAGGGGGCTTTTAGAACGTGATTACTGTACTGGTATGAATAATGTAACTGATGATGCCATGAGATCGGAAAAACATATTAGACTTAGACGTGACACCAATATGTCCAAGAAACAGAAAGTCAACCAATCTTGACAATACTGCTGGCAGAATACAGGTGATATTGGATATCAAACAATACGTTCTTAAAAAAATCAGAACTCTGAACTCCTGATTTGAACTGCCCATTTAATTCTGTCTTTTTCATTTGTGTGTCTTGTTGTGTGCAAGCGACAGAACCTGCCGGTGCCGCAAAAAGTTAGATACACAACACTTTTCTGTGCATACCTTATCTCCACTTCTTACTGTTAAAAGGACCAACAGCACAGATAACCGGTAAAGTAAGTTTAAATATCATTTTATTCAACATTCTGGCTTGTAGAGACACTTGGGTCTTTTTTACTCTTGCGTATTTTTTCTTGTTTCAGGCTGAATAACCATGGGGTAACCATGGTGACAGTATGATGTTTGGGTGAACTAGATACATATTGTTGTAATTTAGAGCACTTCATATGAAAATGTTCGTGCTCATGCATGTTTTTTTAAATACTTTTTTATATTTATAAATAGAGTGGTTCCACTTTCTCACAATGACTTTTGAGGATTTTACATTTTGTGGTAGCCGTTGCAAATAGCAAAAGTAACATGACACGAGCTGAATTAAATGTAAACGCTTTGAAAATAAAAAGCTTGTGGTACGCACAGAGCTCCATTGACTTTGCACAGAGATATGCTTTTTTTGTGAGATATCTTTGAAAAATAACATGAATTTCGCATTAATATGAAAATACTACATGTCATGTCTTGTCTCAAAATTGATACGTATCTTATATTGCTTTATGTCCTCTGGATTCGAGAAGAAAGATGAGTTCAAAGGTCTGTCTGTCAGTTAACTTTAATTCTCGCACAGTATCCAGCCTAGCTAATGCAATGTTATTCTCCATTGATTTAGTCACCCTAATTCTGGCCATCCTACAAGGGTAAAAACTCTCAAAACTTTGAACAGATTATGATAGAAACATGAGGTTTGGACCATTGGTTTTCACAGAGTAGAATCTACACAATTACCATATTATTTCACCCATTGTTGATTTTTTGTTGTTGATTGGACACCCTATTAAAAGGGTTTTGTCATTGTATTCATAGTGTCAAGTTAAAAAGAATGCTGATAGATAAAAATGCACTGAGCCATTGTAATTGATAAAAGTGACAATACTGGTTTACTGAACAATTGTATGAGCTATGTAATTAGAGATATTGTGCACTTGGAAAACATTATATTTTGTACCTATGTTTATGGTTGATGATTTTCTGTACAATATGAATTTCAATTTATTTGAAACTAAAGCTACTTCGGGTCATGGTTTCCACCTGTCACCAGAGGGCGGCAGAAGCCTTTTTGTCCTAGACTTGGCACTCCGGTACCGCTTACCATGCGGTAGTAGAGAGAATAGTCTATGACTGGGGTGGCTGGGGTCTTTGACAATTTTTAGGGCCTTCCTCTGACACTGCCTGGTGTAGAGGTCCTGGATGGCAGGCAGCTTAGCCCCAGTGAAGTACTGTGCCATACGCACTACCCTCTGTAGTGCCTTGCGGTCGGAGGCTGAGCAATTGTCGTACCAGGCAGTGATGCAACCAGTCAGGATGCTCTCGATGTTGCAGCTGTCGAACATTTGAGGATCTCAGGACCGATGCCAAATCTTTTTTTGTTTACTGAGGGGGAATACGCTTTGTCATGCCCTCTTCACGACTGTATTGGTGTGTTTGGATCATTCTAGTGACGTGGAATAATTATTCTGTCGATGATAGCAAGCTGTCCAGGCCCTGAGGCAGCAAAGCACCCACAAACCATGATGCTTTCTCCACCATACTTTACAGTTGGGATGAGGTTTTGATGTTGGTGTGCTGTGCCTTTTTTTCTCCACACAGTGTTGTGTGTTCCTTCCAAACAACTCAACTGTAGTTTCATCTGTCCACAGAATATTTTGCCAGTAGTGCTGTGGAACATCCAGGTGCACTTTTGCAAACTTCAGACGTGCAGCAATGTTTTTTTTGGACAGCAGTGGCTTCTTCCGTGGTGTCCTCCCATGAACACCATTCTTGTTTAGTGCTTTACGTATCGTAGACTCGTCAATAGAGATTTTAGCATGTTCCAGAGATTTCTGTAAGTCTTTAGCTGACACTCTAGGATTCTTCTTTAACCTCATAGCGCGCTGTGTTCCTCCAGCCATATTTGGAGGACAGCCACTCCCAGAGAGAGTAGCTACAGTGCTGAACTTTCTCCATTTATAGACAATTTGTCTTACCATGGACTGATGAACATCAAGGCTTCAAGAGATACTTTTGTAACCCTTTCCAGCTTTATGCGAGTGAACAATTCTTAATCTTTGGTCTTCTGAGATCTCTTTTGGTCTTGGCATGATTCACATCAGGCAAAGCTTCTTGTGAATAGCAAACTCATTTTGTTTTGTTTAATAGGGCAAGGCAGCTCTAAACAACATCTCCAATCTTGTCTCATTGATTGGACTCCAAGTTTAGCTGACTCCTGACTCCAATTAGCTTTTGGAGAAGTCATTAGCCTAAGGGTTCACATACTTTTTCCAACCAACACTGTGAATGTTTAAATTATGTATTCAATATAAACAAGAAAAATACAATAATTGATATGTTATTAGTTTAAGCACACTATGTTCGTATATTGTTGTGACTTAGATGACGATCAGATCAAATTTGATGACCAGTTTATGCAGAAATCCAGGTAATTCCGTAGGGTTCACATAATTTTTCTTGACACTGTATGTTTATCCTTAACCACTGATTCCTCAGCTGGTCTCTTCTCTGCAACAGGGTCCAACCTTACCACGTCACAACTTCTTAGTGTGAATCCTTTCTATAGGGGTGTCGTGTCTTTGGCTATGCCGGATTAATTGATATGACATGCTATTCTATAAAATCCTTTCTCTGTAATTCATATTACCTGTTTGAGCTAATCATGTAAATGTAATTAACTAGAAAGTCGGGGCACCATGAAAGAGTGTTTATAGAGCTGTTATCTTCCGAATAAACTCTGAAAGACCTAATAATATTTTACATCAATAGCAGTCAATATTCATCGTCACCTTACTTCAGTCTTATCTGAAAGTTGTAAATTCTTGGTTATCTTCACAAACCCTGGCTAACAAGTTGAATCAGCAATACAAATTTGGGTTTAATTATTTATTTACTAAATACCCAACTAATCACACAGAATTACATATACACAGAATGCAAATTATGTTATACAGAAAACGTCCCTGGTGGACAGAGCTGTCACGCCTTGGTCTTAGTATTTTGTGTTTTCTTTAATTATTTGGTCAGGCCAGGGTGTGACATGGGTTATTGTGGTGTGTTTTTGTCTTAGGGGTTTTGTGGGGTGTCTACGTAGTCTATGGCTGCCTGAGGCGGTTCTCAATCAGAGTCAGGTGATTATCGTTGTCTCTGATTGGGAACCATATTTAGGCAGCCATATTCTGTGAGTGTTTTCGTGGGTGATTGTTCCTGTCTTTGTGTTTGCACCAGATAGGGCTGTTTCGGTTTTCACATTACGTTTATTGTTTTTTTGTAAAGTTCGTGTTTCGTTATATTAATAAACATGGATTGCAATAGCCACGCTGCATTTTGGTCCGATCCTTGCTACACCTCCTCGTCCGAGGAGGAGATAGAAGAAAGCCGTTACAAGAGCCGACATAATTTCTGGTTACACAAAGGAAAGGGGGTTGGGTTTGAGTGAAAGAGCGGAAAGACTGAGGAACAAAGGGAGAAGCCATGCTATCGTAAATGCATTCTAAATTACCGCACATTTGGAAAAGGAAAATGCAATAAATATTTACTCTGAGCTGCGCTTCGGTAGGTTGGTCATAGATGCTGGCCGTGTTGGTCAACAGAGATCTTCCTGTCCTCGGAAGAATGTCTCTGGTGGTAAATTGGATACGTTGTAGTATCGTCGTTGTGTGTTAGACTGGATACGTCGTCCGCTGCTAACTCAACGGCTAGGAGGTATCACTTCTGTAGTGAATAAGAGTTCAAAGTGCATACCATTCGCAACCAAAGCTCACGCTGAGGTTGGCTTAGTTCTGTAGTTGACATGTTAGTCCTTTTTAACGTATGGACCGTCGTCCTATCGTCCTCGGAACAGAAGGCAACATTTTCATCAAGGGCTTATATAGTGGAGGGAGAGAAGGGTGTGTTTTCCTAGTTCTCTAACCCATGTCTCTTCACAGGGGCAAGCCACTGATTGAGCAGAGCTCTAACCTTATGAAAACCCAATTCTCTCATTTGGAAGCTAAAATTACGTTTAATCTTTTCACAAATAGTTTCATAGTCAAACATTTAAATTGCACAACAATTCCATGTGAATCTGATAACTAGAATGTGTAGACTTTCTCAGATACTGTTTATGTCATCCTGTCATCAGTCATAATGTCTCAGATGACAACCTAACTGACATCATATTCATTAAGTACCAACGCATATTTTCAACTGGTTCCTTTCCCCCCCACTTGTTTGATGTTCCCACACTCTCTATGCTTAACTTCTTGGATATAGGATGCGCGCTTTTAATTTATGGATTTTCTTGTTTTTATGAAAATGTTGCCTGCTGAATGCTAGGCTTAATGCTATGCTAGCTATCAATACTCTTACACAAATGCTTGTGTAGCTATGGTTGAAAAGCATATTTTGAAAATCTGAGATGACAGTGTTGTTAACTAAAGGCTAAGCTTGTGAGTGAATATATTTATTTCATTTCATTTGCGATTTTCATGAATAGTTAACATTGCGTTATGGTAATGAGCTTGAGGCTATAATTACGCTCCCGGATAAGGGATTGCTTGACGCAAGAAGTTAACAAATGCTATTCAAGAGTCCTTCAGTAGAGTCAGAGAGAGGGAAGGGAGAAGGGTATTTATGTGGGGGTATAACGCTCTCACAATCTGACTCAATCTGAATCTATTACCATCCAGACTCACAGATGTAGAATTACCTTTAACATATTCTTCAATCCTCTTTGAACATCATGAAGGAAGACACCAGCATGGTGTGATAAATATTCTGTAAATAATGACATCATACTAAATATTTTCTAAAACCAAAACCAAACCCTTGCTATGGAGAAAATAAGTCATAGGCAGATCTATATGAAAGAGTCTCACCTTTCTTCAGACTGTCGGGATGTCTGGGTGAGCTTCATAAAACAATTCAACAATCTCTTAGCATCCTGTTATCTCTGTCTGTCGCTATGTGGAGCAGAAGCCTTTAGATTGGAGTGCGCTAATTAAGACAGGATAATTCACACAAGGCTATAACAATCACCTACTGCACTATATGATAGTTGACCCATCAGAAAGTAAAGCCTATCTGCACACTGCAATCTATACAAAAAAAAGAAAACAACATTTCAACCGTTGTCTTTATCAAATCAAATTGTATTAGTCACATGCGGCAAATATAACATGTGTAGACCTTACAGTGAAATGCTTACTTACACGCCCCTAACCAACAATCCAGTTTAAAAAATACGCATAAGAATAAAAAATAAAAGGAACAAGTAATAAAAAAGCAGCAGTAAAATAACAGTAGCAGAAGTCTTATGGCTTTGGGGTAGAAGCTGTTTAGAAGCCTCTTCAACCTCGACTTGACGCGCCGGTACTGCTTGCCATGTGGTAGCAGAGAGAACAGTCTATGACTAGGGTGGCTGGAGTCTTTGACAATTTTTAGGGCCTTCATCTGACACCGCCTGGTGTAGAGGTCTTGGATGACAGAAAGCTTTGCCCAAGTGATGTAATGGGCCATACGCACTACCCTCTGTAGTGCCTTGATGTCGGAGGCAAAGCAGTTGCCATACCAGGCAGTGATGCAACCAGTGTAGCTGTTGAACCATTTGAGAATCTGAGGACCCATACCGAACCTTTTCAGTCTCCCGAGGGGGAATAGGTTTTGTCGTGCCTTCTTCACGAATGTCTTGGTGTGCTTGGACCATGTTAGTTTGTTGGTGATGTGAACGCCAAGGAACTTGAAGCTCTCAACCTGCTCCACTGCAGCCCGTCGATGAGAATGGGGGCATGCTCGGTCCTCCTTTTCTTGTAGTCCACAATCATCTCCTTTGTCTTGATCACGTTGAGGGAGTGGGTGTTGTCCTGGCACCACACGGTCAAGTCTCTGACCTCCTCCCTATAGGCTGTCTTGTTGTTGTTGGTGATCAGGCCTACCACTGTTGTGTCATCGGAAAACTTAATGATGGTGTTGGCCGTGCAGTCATGAGTGAACAGGGTGTACCGGAGGGGCTGAGCATGCACCCCTGAGGGGCCCCTGTTTTGAGGATCAGCGTGGGGGATGTGTTGTTACCTACCCTTACTGCCTGGGTCAGCCAGTCAGGAAGTCCAGGATCCAGTTGCAGAGGGAGGTGTTTAGTCCCTGATGAGCTTTGAGGGCACTATGGTGTTGAACGCTGAGCTGTAGTCAATGAATAGCATTCTCACATGTTGTTCCTTTTGTCCAGGTGGGAAAGGGCAGTGTGGAGTGCAATAGAGATTGCATCATTTCTCATTCTGTTAGGCCGGTATGCAAGTTGGAGTGGGTCTAGGGTTACTGGGAAAATGGTGTTAATGTGTGCCATGACCAGCCTTTCAAAGCACTTCATGGCCTCAGACTTGAGTGCTACGAGTCGGTAGTCTTTTAGGCAGGTTACCTTAGTGATCTTGGACACAGGGACTATAGTGGTCTGCTTAAAACTTCTTGTGACTCTCAAACCCGGGTCCGGGAGCGTAATCATCGCCTGACACTAATTAACATAACGCAACGGACATAAATCTTCCTAGAAAATCTTGCTATTCATGAAAATCACAAGTGAAATATATTGGAACACAGCTTAGCCTTTTGTTAATCACCCTGTCATCTCAGATTTTCAAAATATGCTTTACAGCCTAAGCTAGACAAGCATTTGTGTAAGTTTATCATAGACTAGCATAGCATTATGCCTTGCTAGCAGCAGGCAACCTTGTCCTGAAAATCAGAAAAGCAATCAAATGAAATCGTTTACCTTTGATGAACTTCGGATGTTTTCACTCACGAGACTCCCAGGTAGATAGCCAAAGTTCATTTTTTCCCAAAATATTATTTTCATAGGCGAAATAGCTCCGTTTGTTCTTCACGTTTGGCTGAGAAATCGCCCGGAAATTGCAGTCACGAAAACGGCGAAAAATATTCCAAATTAGCTCCATAATATCGACAGAAACATGGCAAATGTTGTATATAATCAATCCTCAACGTGTTTTTCTAATATCTATTCGATAATATATCCGTCAGGTCAATTAGTTTTTCAGTAGGACCGATTGGAGTAATGGCTACCTCTGTATTTTACGCGAGAACCTCTCTCGGACCCACCATGTGACCACTTACGCAATGTAGCCGCCTACGGCTATTCTTCAACATAAATGAGTAAAACTACAGCACAATGCTGTAGACACCTTGGGGAATAGGTAGAAAGTGTAAGCTCGTTGATGGCACAATCACAGCTCGATAGGGACTCATTGAAACGCAGCGCTTTCAAAACCTGGGGCACTTCCGGATTGGATTTTTCTCAGGCTTTCGCCTGCAACATCAGTTCTGTTATACTCACAGACAATATCTGTACAGTTTTGGAAACGTTAGAGTGTTTTCTATCCAAATGTCACGCCTTGGTCTTAGTATTTTGTGTTTTCTTTAATTATTTGTTCAGGCCAGGGTGTGACATGGGTTATTGTGTTGTTGTATTGGGGTTTTTTGTAGGCATTGGGATTGTGGTTGATTAGGGGTGTGTTGAGTGTAGGCTTGGCTGCCTGAGGCGGTTCTCGATCAGAGTCAGGTGCTTCTCGTTGCCTCTGATTGGGAACCGTATTTAGGTAGCCTGAGTTCACTTTGTATTTCGTGGGTGATTGTTCCTGTCTCTGTGTAGTGTTCACCAGATAGGTTGTATTAGGTTTCACGTTCCGTTTGTTGTTTTGTATTTATTAAGTTATTTCATGTATCGTCACTTTTTCTTCATTAAAGAACATGAGTAACCACCACGCTGCATTTCGGTCCGACTCTCTTTCTACAAACGAAGAACGCCGTTACACCAAAGCTGTCAATTATATGCATATTCTAGCATCTTGTCCTGACAAAATATCCCATTTAAAACCGGAACATTTTTTTCCTAAAATGAAAATACTGCCCCCTAGTACCAACAGGTTAAAACAAGTTGGTATTATAGATTCGGACAGGGAGAGGTTTAAAATGTCAGTGAAGACCCTTTCCAGTTGGTCAGTGCATGCTCGCAGCACACAGTCCGTCTTGTGAATGTTGACCTGTTTAAAGGTCTTACTCACATCGGCTGCAGAGAGCTTGTCTTGAACAGCTGGTGCTCTCATGCATGTTATCAAGTCCTAAGGGTCGAAATGTTGTTTGGTAAACCACATGAGAGCAATAGATCACAGTTGTCATGCCCTGACCTGAGTATTCTTTGTTTTCTTTATATATTTTGGTTAGGTCAGGGTGTGACATGGGTGATGTATGTGTTTTGCACTGTCTAGGGGGTTGTTTACCATCTAGGTGTTTATGTATGTCTATGGTTGCCTAGATTGGTTCTCAATTAGAGGCAGCTGTTTATCGTTGTCTCTGATTGGGAACCATATTTAGGCAGCCATCTTCTTTGGGTATTTGGTGGATTATTATCTATGTCTATGTGATGTTGCATGTTAGCACTCATTTTCTATAGCGGTCATGTTCGTCTGGTTAGTTTGTTTGTTTAGTGTACTTTGTTTTTCCGTCTTTTCATTAAATCATGCATTCACACCACGCTGCGCTTTGGTCTCCTCAATACGACGATCGTGACAACAGTGAGCTTAGTCTTCTTTTAATTTTGCCGAACGTATTCTTCAACCCCTACTAAACTACTCAATGTGTGTATATAATCCTTTCCTATACTACTGTGTCACTTCAAAAAACACATTTGCATGAAATTCAACACAGAAATAGTCAAATATAGCACTGTGAAATGTCATGCTTTCATATAGTACCAATATCCATGGTAAGGATAACTGGATTCCTCGTCTAGAACAGCTGACACTAATGGCTACTGTTAAGCTTTTAAACATGACAGCCCTTTTGCCTGACTGTTCAACTAGAGGTCCCCTTTTAGCTAACGGTGCTGGCCATGGAAAGCCTGCAGCAGACACTGATAGCCCTGTCAAGCGTCTCTGCAGCAAAAACTGTGTATTTTTCCCTGTACAATAAGTGCACATCCAAAGGCTGAATGGGGTTATGTGGTGCGAGTCCTTTACATTCTACTCTCAAATAATGTATACAGTCATTTAACTGACTCAATGAACCAATTCTGTTCCATGTTGGCAGTGTATAGGCTACAGTACTTGTTCATATAAATGTAATGTGTCACCATAAATGGGAGACAGTTCTCACTTGTGGATGACATTCCTAAGCCAAAAAACTGTATTTACGAAATACTGTGTCTGTGCCTGTGTTAGATGTCTTAGTGAGAGCTATGATCCATTTTAAGCCAAGTCCACATTTGGCACATTAGAACACAATTCATACCCTCACTATAATCTGTTAGCCATAACCAAACACCTTAAGTGGGAATATGATTGGCATAGAAGAGAGCTGTTAGCTTGTTAGTGCTAAAATCACCTTTAGATTGCACTATGAACACTACAGAGGCTGCGTGGGAGTCTATTGGGCCTGTGTGGGAAACTATGAGCAGTGTGAGGAGTCTCAACACTTCTAGCATAACAGCCTTCCTGCTGTCTGCAGGCTGTTCAGAGAACAATAATGCTCCCCTGTCGGAGGGGCATTATTATATGACAACCATCTGCCGTGTCATATGAGATTTTGACTGAGAAAAGGTTGAGTTGTCTTTTCCGTCGCTGCATGTGTATTATATAATAGTGAACTGCCGTGTTTTCTGTCTCAGGGTTCAGGGGATTTGAGTCATTGACTGTAAGGTTTCGACTATTGAAGCAACTATTGAAGAACACATTGTAGATTAGTAGTCCTGGAGTAGTCTTGAGTACAGATTTGTTTGTCGTAGCCCTGTTTCAACGAGTAAACTAATCACCAAGCCCTTGACTAGTTGAATCAGGTGTGTTTCTCCAGGGCTATAACAAAATATAACTTTTGGGGCTACTGCAGATGACAACCACCATAGAGCAAGAGATTACCACCCCAGAAGCAAAAGCTGACCTATTTAGCAAAGGGACTCAACCATGAGAGAACCAATTAGCAATCTGCTTGAGTCCACCACATCTGATTGACAGTGTGTAGAATACTGTAAGCAAAGACATTCTGGTAACACAGAACTGTGCCCATGCTGGCCAGGAGAAGATCACCGACCAAAACATCCAGATTTTCCTCTTCAAACACACACTACTTTTTTGGAGATAGTTTTTGATTTTAAACCATTGTAGAGGAAGCCTTCAACGGAACCATATAAAACATGTAAGAATGATGCTGAAAAATACCAAAACAGACTGTACTTTTGGACCAGATCTGGGCTGAGAACTCAGTTCCGGTCCTCAAGGGCAGCAGTAGCCTGAAAGCTCGGGTCTTTTTCAGCAGAATTCTTAATTGTTTCATGTCTTGACTTCCTCCCAAAAACAATCTCTAAAAAATTAGCAGGGTGTATTTCAATTATCAGTCTCATTTCAGGTTAAACCAATCACAAGTATGTTATGTGAGAAAGTGAGACATTTGCTGATAGTGTTTTGTGCTAAGATTGTTTTGTGCATTTGTTTTATAAGGACATCTAGCTGTTCTCCTTCTGGGAAAGCTGTGGGGAGGTGTTATCTCTCAGTGGCATGCTGTTCCCAGCTCCTGGAGAGCTTCCTCACTTTTCTCTCAAATAATGAATTACTGATTGTGAAACAGAGAAGCT